>NC_137974.1:18386758-18561758 GCF_963924665.1 Micromys minutus
TCTGACTTCCAGAATATATTCTATAATATGCACAGCACTTGGCTATGTTTCTCCATAATTCTTTTACAAAACCTGATCTAGTAATTGACCTTTCTTTGGGGAAACATCTTTAAAAATTTATCCTAAAGACTAAGTAGGTTGTTGCCCAATTCATGTACATTTTGACTTGCATAATTTTATATACACCCGCAACATATCATTTTCTTCTGTATAATTGTGTAATAACTAATTGTTCTCACAAAACTATGATATTGTCATTGTTAAATTCATCCCTTTGTTTTTTAAACTTTTCTTCATTGTCTTGTCTAGTGGGGGATTTGTAGTCACATAAGGATGCTCTTTAAGACCATTGACACCTGATGAAGAAGGTAGATACAGTGGTATTCCTAATGAGATACCTTTGGGAGAGCCATCAGCAGAGATACTAATTCAAAAGAGAGTGAAATGAAAAGTCAAGAAAGAAATCATGTTCACTATTTTATCCTGAAATCTTCATTTTCATAATTTTTTAGGAAAACAATTTAATCAAAATCTACCAGTCATATATAACCAGTCTTTCTAACATTTGACCCTGAAAGAGGGCATTTTAAATTTTTACACTGGATATTAAACATGTTTTTGTCATGTTTTACTGACCATTAATATAAATAGAGTCACCAGAATGAATTCTGTGAAATACTATAACAAAATCATCACAAGATGCATGTCCTTTTCCTTTGCCTGGTTTGACCCATAAAAATCTGATTCCATAGATTCTATGTGTCTAGCTAGATCATGTATATAGCATTCATTTAAAGGATAGTAAATCATATTATGTATATATATATATATATATATATATATATATATATATATATATAGAGAGAGAGAGAGAGAGAGAGAGAGAGAGAGAGAGAGACAGAGAGAGAGAGAGAAAGAGAGAGAGAGAGAGAGAGAGAGAGAGAGAGAGAGAGAGAGAGAGAGCATACTTTAATACTTTTAGATTATAATAAAACAATCTACTCTAAAGACATATTTTATAAACCAACTAATTTTTGGAAAACTGTGATTTTCAGAACTGTACAATGAATACACATTAAACTAATCTCAAATAATTATACAATTAAAGTTAAGCTTAAAGTTATATTATGGCCGAGAAACATCTGAGAAAGTGCTTGACATCCTTAGCCATCAGGGAAATGCAAATCAAAACAACCCTGAGATTCCACCTCACACCAGTCAGATTGCCCAAGATCCAAAACTCAGATGACAGCAGATGCTGGCGAGGCAGCGGAGAAAGAGGAACACTTCTCCACTGTTGGTGGGGTTGCAAGCTAATACAACCACTCTGGAAATCTGTCTGGTGATACCTCAGAAAATTGGATATAGTACTACCTGAAGACCCAGCTATTCCACTGCATATACCCCAGAGACACTTTAATACACAACAAAGATATATGCACCACAATGTTCATAGCGGCTCTATTTATAATAGCCAGAAGCTGGAAGGAACCCAGATGTCCCTCAGAAGATGAATGGATACTAAAATTGTGGTACATATACACAATGGAATACTACACTGCCACCAGAAACAATGACTGAACCAAATTCTTAAGAAAATGGCTGCATCTAGAGAATATCATCCTGAGTGAGATAACCCAGTCACAAAAGAACAGACATAATATGCAGTCACTGATAGTGGGATGCTAACCCCAGAGGCTTGCACTCCCCCAGAAACAACTCACAGATTGTATGAAGTCCAAGAAATAAAGAAAACAAAACAAAACAAAAAAAAATTTACAAAACAAGAAAACTTTAACTATTTCAATGTTACATTTTGTTTCACATGTACTTTAGCTCATTGTAACTATTAAGTTTTCAAGGCATACAATCAAACCTTGAAAAAAATCAAGTACTGACTAAAGAATATATTCATATAGTTTTATGTAAAAATTATGTTAAAATCTGAAAAAATTACTGACAAAAAATGTATAATTTTAAGCAAAAAATGTTTAAAAGCTGTACATTTATCTTTTTTTGTAAAATAAAGTTGTTTTATAAAAAAAGTTATATTATAAGGTTTATGTAATGTAATAATGCAATGCTTTGTTGCAACATTCCCAGTGCAACTGGGATGTCTTTTATACTAATAGATTTCATTCTAATTATTGTATAAATTTAAACTGCTCCCATTGCCATAAGGTCTGATTTTTTTCCTATTTAACAAAAAGACACACTTGGTATAATGTATGTCAATGTTCCTTTTCTTCAAATGATATACATTTACTTCCATTTTCACATCCCCTGAGTTTTATTTTTATCCTTTTTTTATTCAGAGTTTAGGTTCAAGTTTTAAGGTTGAACATTTTAGAGGGTGACACTCAGTGGTCGCTTCCAGTTTCTATGAATCCCAGGGTTTGATGCATGCATATTTACATACACTAATAAAGTGATATGCAAACATATATATAAACATATGTACACATACATATTTATTCATACACATACATGCAAACATACACATATACATTCATATACATGATGATACATTTCTACATTCACATTGGGGGAATATTCGGAGACCATAGGATCATGAATTTGAAGTTCATCTGAACTACCCAGTAAAGTCCTTCATAGGAAAAATTGAATAACACACACTAACACACACACACACACACACACATACACACACACACACACACACACACACACACGGAGGGAGAGAGAGAGAGAGAGAGAGAGAGAGAGAGAGAGAGACAGACAGACAGACAGACACACAGACAGACAGACACACAAACATATTCAAACATCCTTAGACAAATTTTTAGGTGAAAATAAGCATAACATGTTAGACAATATTATAAATGTCCATAAATTCACTTAGTTAGAGGAAAGACTGAGGCCATATGCTTAGGACAGAGATAGCTTTAGGACTAAACATTAACTGACTGTAAGTGAATGAAGTAAGAAAGCAATTTTTAAACACACGAAATCCATACTTCTGTGTTTCTGCTGTGAGAAGTAAATGTTTATTCTAATGCATTTAAGAAAGAAGCATTAATGATTAATGACACATTTGATCCTGTAACTAGACCTACAATTTCTTCAATAATTAATGAGTCATCCAATGCTTCACGGGAGACACATCTGATAAGAAAGTTCTGTGTACATGCAAACTATTATCATTAAAAGTCTGTACACAAAACACAGAACAAAGGCTTTAGATTAAATTATACTATGTAGTAGAATACACACTTTATTATCTGTTTCTATAGCTGAAATATTAGAAATGAATTAATTGCAGCATACGAGTAGATGCTGCCATGATGAATGCTTTATCGTAATGTCACCTATGATTATTATTTTCCAGAGGATCTACTGTATGATACAGCACATGTTATGAGAGTTAAATGAAGTAAGAGAAATGTGTGTTTCCAAAGGTAATATAATATTTTGTATTTGTTGGCCCGAGAGACTGGGGAACTCATTTTAATAGACCCTTTTCTTTCTTCTTTTTTTTTCTATTCATTATCTCTGTGTTAATAAAAGACATCAAAATTTTAAAAAATATATAAAATAAAATAATTTGTTTTGAGTTCATTACCAATTCAAATGCTTAAAAATTTATGTCTCTCCATTTTTCACCTCGTGAACTTATTTTCTGGTAGAATTCTTAATAGCAACACAAAGCTATAATTTCTACATCATACAGATTTATGTCTTGAAATCTTTGAAAGCTTTTAGTACTCTGTACTTATTTTCAAACAAAGGGAATATCTCAAGCTGATATCGCAGTGAACCCCTCTGTCTGTGATTTTCACCTTCTCTTTTGAAAGGGAGTTGTTTTTGTTTTGTTTTGTTTTTTTGATTTTTAAATAACATTTTTTAGTAATTGATTATTTGATTTATTTACATTTCAAATGATGTTTCCCTTCCAGTTCTCACTTCTGCAAATACCCCATCCTATCCCTTCCTTTTTGCCTGGTAGAAGGTGCTCTCCTATCCATCCACCCAATCCTGCCTCACAACAAGCCTCCAAAGACCAAGGGCCTCCTCTCCCATTTATGCCAGATAAGGCCATCCTCTGCCACACATGTTGCTGGAGCCATGTACTCATCCATCTATACTATGTTCATAGCAGCCTTATTTATAATATCCAGAGCAACCCAAATGTACCTCAATGAAAAAAATGGCTACAGAAAATGGGACATATTTATGCCATGGAGTACCACTCAGCGTTTAAAAATGATGGCTTCATGAAATCGTAGGCAAATGGATGGAATTAGAAAATAGCATCCTGACTGAGATAACCCAGTCACAAAATAACACACATGGTGTATACTCACTGATACGTGGATATTAGCACAATAGCTCAGAATACCCACGATACAACTCACAGACCATATGAGGCTTAACAAGCAGGACTACCAATCCCACTTCAGTCCTACTTAGAAGGGGGAAAAATATTCATGAAAGACAGTGGAGGAAAGAACCAGGGAGGGAGAGGGGAGGATGGGAAAGAGGGGACAGGGTCAGGTATTGGAAGAGACAGGAGAGAAGTCCAGAGGTTCATGGGAATGAATGGAAATAGGTAGCAGTGTGTGTGGGGGATCTTGAGGAACTTCTAGAAAGTCCTAAAGGCCAGGGAAGCACTAGGTTCCCAGGACCGAGTGGGAATGGCATTAGCTGAAACATCCAATAAGGGGAGATAGAACCTGTAGAAACCATCTCAGGTAGATGGGCATGGCCTCAAGATGAGGGGACATTTTAACCCAGAATTGTTCCTGTCTAAAGGAAACACAGGGACAAAAAGTGGAGCAGAAACTTAAGGAAAGGCCATCCAGAGACGATTCGAACTTGGGACCTATCCTGTACGGAGATTCCAAAGCCCTGACACTACTTTGAATGCCAAAAAGTGCTCGCAGACAGGTGCCTGGTATTGCTGTCCCCTGAAGGGCTCTGACAGAACTTGATCAACACAGATACATCAAAGCCATCCATTGGACTGAGTCTGGGGAAACCAATGAAGAGTGAGGGGAAGGGCCAAAGGAACTGAAGGAGATTGCAACCCCATAGGAACACCAACAATATCAACTAACCGGATCTTCAGAGCTCTCAATGACAACACCACCAAAAGGTGGATTTTGTACTGCAGTTCTTTCTGGTACTGTCCAGGGCAATCTGGATCTCGGAGAGTCACAGCGCCCTCTGATGGGATCTCAGTGGAAATGCATTGTTAAAATGGTATTTGATTTTGCTATAAATTGTTCTCATTTTATCCTCAAACAAAATGATAAGGGCATTACATTTAAGATTTAGACTTCTAATCTCTCCAACACTCAGGTGCTTAAGTCTTCCCATGCAACTTGTAGGAAATGGATCAGAAGACGAGAGGCAGGGCTAAAGAGGTGGCATTGTTGCTAAGAGCACTCACTGATTTTAAATCAGTCCGTAGTTGGATTTCTAAGCACCCACATGTTAGCTAAGAACTGTCTGTAAATCCAATTTCAAGGGATACAACAGAATCTTCTACATATATATGGTACACAAATATACATATAGGTAAAAACTCATATACATGAAATATAATAATAAGCTCATAGTAATATATATGATATTTATACATGTATTCATATCTAATATGTAATAATATATTTTATTTTATTCTTATATTATACATGTACACATGTATATGCATATATATGTGTCTATACATACACACACACACACACACACACACACACATATATATATATATATATATATATATATATATATATATATATATATATATATAATTTTATGGTGGTTTGTACTTGAGGGGAATATTGTATTCTTGGTTAGTATAATTTACTGTCTTTGTTTTCTTTTTGCCATAAAAATACATTTCTCTTTGCCTGAGTATCCTGCCTTCTGAGTGCCTCCGTACATATTTAAAAGCAGCCAGACCAGACAGCCATGGACTCTCATCTCTGAACCTGGAAAGCAAAAGAAATCTTTCCTTTTTTGAGTTGTTTACATCACACAGATGGAAAGCTGACAACCAGTAAGCATAACCTGATGACTAAATGATTATAAAAGAGTACTGGCAGTTTTGAAAATATAACAAACAAGAATATAGTTTGCCTAGTTTATAAGTACACTGTCCTAACTTATGATCTAGTTACTGTTGTGATCAAAACATGTGTTCATATAACAAAATACCTATGAAATATACCTCTATGTGTTTTGAAATTATGCTGCATTTGTAAAAATGTACATAGATATAAAACTGCAAGTGTAATATTGTAAAATAGAAATGCTTTACTTTTCTGGGAACTGGGGAACTTTTAAGTCAATTGCAGGACAATTACTTTGTCCTGTTTCCAAATAAAGAAGCTTGACAAATTAATTATGAGTCTGTAAATTAATACAGAAGTAGGAGTTTCCTTATTTGTTTTCAAGTTAGAAATATTTTTGAATAAAAATGATGCATCAATAGGTAGAATAACACTAAATATGGAAAACCCAGCCCCACTGAACTACTAAAACAAATGACCATGCTGAGATTTTTTTTCTGTTGGAAAAATAAGAATAAACATAAAAATAAAATAATATAATGTCATGTAAAACTAATTCAAAAGGAATTAAATTAGTCTATTCTGAATTATGATTTTAATTGACATATTGAGACATAATAGATACATACTGTCTTAGGGTTTCCACTGTGTGAAGAGATACCATGACCAGGATAACTCCAGTTTCAGAGGGTTAATCTATTCCTGCCATCATGGCAGGAAGCATGCAGTGTGAAAGCAGACAGAGTACTGGAGGAGCTGAGAGTGCTACATGTTGATCTGTATGCAGCTGAATTAGACTCTGGCTCACACTGGGCATAGCTTGACACCAAAGCCTGCCTCCAAATCACATATAATAAAGACAAATATCAATTATGTTATAAGTTGTAAAATATTACTATAAATAAGACTATGAACTGGACTTCAGAATAGTATTTCTACCCTACCCATTTTATTCTTCTGTAATATAGTTTTATATTACATGTATGAATTGCAAGTACACACACACACACACACACACACACACACACACACATACACACACACACACACACACACACACACACACACACACACATATATATATATATATATATATATATATGATTTTTCTGCTTTTACATTACCAACATGGACACTATTTTTTTCACCAACAAACTTATGTCAAGCCCTTCTGTGAAGTCTTTCCCAAACTTACCAGGTAACAATGCTGTACCTTAAATCACAGTCGATTCACATTGCCAGTTACTCGTTTGTAGAAAAAGAGGATTCTAGACAATTCTAATACAAAAGGTCAATTCATAACAATTGCTTGCACATATTAAAAGCATATTTGGAATAGTAGTTTTCATAGCCTAAATAAATCGATGTATACTAGAAAAATTGTTGAAGTTGATCAGCTCTCTCACCTTTCACAATGTGTATTGCTCTACTGTTCTAATACATCTTTTTGGAACACAACCAATACTTGCAAATGGAAGTTTGCATTCATTTCTCTACTATAAATAAAAATACTAATAAATTCTGTAAAGACGGGAAATCAAATACCTAATGTTTAAATATGAATATTTAATAAATGCAGCTCAATCCCTTTGAGATACTGGAGTATGGTTTAGACATTTTCCTACAGTAGGTTTTACAGCAGAATGAGAAATATTTTCTTCTGGTGATACCAATGCACCTCTCTCTGCCATGCTAGAAAAAAACCCACACAAGATGAGATAAGACTGTTCCTCCATCAAGATATTATATTTTTGGGACTTTAATTTTAAATGTCTAAAGTGCAGAAATTAAGAAGGTCTGAAATTCAATTGAACTTGTATTTAAAGATTAAAAAACAGTAGTATTTCATGTTTCTAGAAGATTGTTTCTGACCTTCTAAACAGTAGATTTTGAAAATCTATATTAAGCAAAGCAAGTAAATCCTTTCTAATGCAGGCTGCTTAACCCCAGAATGATGATTTCTAAACAGTCATGCCCCCAAGGAGAGCTTCCAGGTGTTAAAATAAGTATGGGCTCATGACATAGAAAATAGTTGACAGGGATGTCTTCCATGCTCAGGCAGGTCTAGGAAACACTGGCAGGCTTCAGCAGGCTTTGCAGGTATTTTATTCTACACAGTAGCTAACTCAGTTTTAATGTGAGGCAGATACTGAAATCTGATTCTGAAACAGGTGATACTACAGACCTCATGCAAATATGGGAAAACTGTATTCTGCACAATTTTAAACAGCAATCACTGGTATATCACAAAAAGTGGAGTTTACTGAATTCCTAGAGTGTTCCTATTATATCAAAATATTGACATTAGATGGAGTAGAAAAGACTGCATCTTCCACACATTTTCCAGAAAATGTGCAACAGATATATTAAGTTCACAGTAAAAGGGGGGAAGGTCTGTTGCAATTCTAGGATCTTTTCCCCCTGGGATAAAGAAGAAATAAATACTTCTTCCCAAGAGCATTATCATTGGCATATGTGGGAGAGAAAACACAAATGACATCCATTCTGTGGTTCTGGTGAGGTGCTTTTAATCTGAGTCTACCTCTTCATAATCATCAGTAGCTATCATAAGATTTCTCCATCTTAAGTGAAACACCACATTATCCTCTATACCTAAACCCATAACTTCATTAATATGTCCATAAATGTTTCTGTTATTTGCCCACTTTTCCTATTATTATCAGCATAAATTGTCTGATCATTTTTCCTGTGTCTTTGACATCTGTTAACTTCCACAGTCAATTAACAAAGAAGCCATTACCTATTCTCATTTCTATTTACTTGTTTATTTTTACGCATGTGTTTGTTAGAAATTGCCTTCAACGTGGAGAATAAGTATTAAATAAATGTATAATTAATTAAATGTTCTCTTTGTTGATCTACAAATTTAATAAATGTATGACTGATTATATAACCTTTTTGTGTTGCTCAACCCAATTATGTAAGTTCCTTTGTTTCACTATAGGAAGAGAAATAGTACGCATTTTATCACCAACTCTAGAATGTCCAACCACAGAAAATAGAATAGTCATCTTTATCTTAAGTCCAATTTATCAATATAACAGATTTATTCTACTGTTTAGACATCAGTGATAAATATACACAACCATTCTAAAAGTTATATGTGTGATAATTAATAATAAATATCAGTTTAATAATTTATTGTTAGTTTCAAACAAGGATCCAATTGCTGAGGTGCATTGATTCATCATGGAAACCTTTTACATTTCTCTGCTTGCTTTCATTTCAGCCATCACTCCCTTATTCCTGTTATCTGTTGACAGACAGTACTTTCATAAATCAAGCCTATTTTATGACTCATTTAGTCCACATTCAGTCTTGCCTCATCTGGTACCAGAATGTCAGTCCTAAAATGAGTATGTAATTTTATTATGTGCCTTTTTAAAATACTTCTATGATTTCACATCATCAATTGGGTAAAACCCTTGGTAATTCCCTTTAGTTTTTATTTAAATTGTTACGATGGCTTTCATAGTTTTACTTTCTCCCTCACCCCAAAATGTATATTTTGTATATATGCAATGTCTTTCTCTCCACCTTAGGATTTGATAATACTTTAATTTAAAAAGGTTTTCAGCACTGGAGAGATGTCTCAGCAGTTAAGAGCAGTGACTGCTTGCTTTTCCAGAGGTCCAGAGTTCAAATCCCAGCAACTACATGGTGGCTCAGAACCATCTGTAATGAGATCTGATGCCCTCTTCTGATATGTCTGAAGACAGATTGAATGTACTTATATATAATAATAAATAAATCTTTTAAATTTTTTTCACTCAACTGACAAATAACTACTTAAATATTCTTAGCTTTCTTCCCTGTATAAAATTTTATTGTGTAATACCTTCTAGCATGTTGAGTATATATTTTACATGATCTATACATACTCCTTTGTTAAAAAATAAATAATTATTTCATATGTATGAGGGTTATACCTCCATGTCTATGCATGACTGGCTTTTCTGGCCCACAAAGGCCAGAAATAAGCATCAGATCTATTATTAATGTTACCTTGAAGCCATGTGGTATTTGTAAATGAACCTGTTCTCTAGAAGAGTAGCCTGAACATTAATTAAACTACTGAGCTATTTATTCTGTGTTGAAGTTCTTTAATATTTTTCAGAAGTTATATTTTCATGATAAAAATAAATCTTAAATACCTACACTTGCAATCACTTGATACTCTACCCTAAACCAAAAAAAGTGTATCATAAACGAGGACACATCTTTAATGATAAATAGATTAACCAGAAAACTATCTTGTACTTAGTAATTGTATGTTGTTCGTTGAGAATATTAATAGATAACAACTCAACACCCAATAGAGAATGATGCTATAAAGCCACATAAAATGCAGCCTGAAGTAGCTAATGAGACACAAGGAAAATCCAGATCATAAGGATATTGTTTCTTCTGCATTGTAAGTTAACAAAAGATGTGAGAAGACAGACAAATAAATCGAATGCCCATGGATAATAAAAGAGTAAGTTTATAACAAAGGCAGGGAAATAGTTTCTACCGTTCATTTGGTACATTAAAGTAGTATGAATTACCTAATTATAGAATTATTTTAGTTCAGTATATAATTTTAATTAAAACAAATTATTTTCAATTTTAAATAAATTGGGTGAACCTAGCCAGAGTATCTTTTTCCAAGTTAACACGAATTTCATGCACAGTAGAGTTTATGAAACTGTGATTCATAGTAAACCACTTGACCTTCCACAAGGCTGCAAACCAGCACAATATCCCAATTTTCCTTAAAATCATTCTGCTTCCCCTACAAATTAAGAGCTGAATGTAATCAGAATAACTATATTTGAAGTATCATATGGTAATTATCATTAGGGATTGGGTAAAGGGCAGTTGGCCAAGCTAAGTTTTATCTAAAAATACAGGAAGAACAAACTTTCTCCACTTCCAAAAGGGACAAAGAGTTTGGAATGCATTCCATTTACCAGAGACATTAAATAAGACATTCTGGATGCATTGTACGATTTAGTGTGTGTAACTGAGGAATGTTGAATGCATTGTATCTATTACTGAGTGAAGTCAGGAATTCAAAGTTCCTTGTATGTACCAGTGCTTATAACCAGAAATCTGGCTGTGTTGTACCTACTAGGGTCCAGAAGACCAGCTCTTGAGACCATAGTACTCAGAGAATACATAGAACATCTATCATGTCAAAAGCAAAATGAACTTTGAAACAGTAGAGAAAATATTTTATTCTTCCCAGAACCTCACTTCAATCTCCAATCCTGTCATGTTTTTCTAGATTATGATTTTTCCCACATAATTACCATTTGTTGATTCTGAAGTTTTGAACAACTTCATAAATCTTAAGTTTTTACAAGTCATTGCAGTCAAGCTCCTAAAGTGAGAATTTTAGACTCATACATTACGAAATGGCTCAAGGGGTGGGATGAATTATTCACCACATTTGTACACTCCTTTTAGCAGCCCTTTATGCCAGGCTGCATCCTCCAGAAACTTCAGTCAACACAAAGATGATTTGATCTTTAGTGGTGATAAAGTTAACTTCAAAGTCATTTTAGTTTTCTCATCATTCTTGACAGAACCAGAAGAATCAATGCATAAAAATTAATTTTTTTGGCACGCTATGCTAGTGGCATAATGGTGGTTCCATGTGACTTTAGTAAATGACAAGTGGCCTGAGACCATGCTTTAATTACTCTTTTATATGTTTCAAAAGATTGTGTTGGATGTAAAGATAAAACTAAATTGTTTTCATATGAATAGGTTCACTCTTAGTTCCATACAAGAAATGCAGTCATTAGTAAAAGAAATTATGTTAGCATTGAACGTTGACTTGTCACAAATAAGATGACAAAATGACTTATTGAGATATTGGAAAGATATTTGATGGGTATTGGAAAGGTATTTATTTAATGGGTATGAAAACTGGTAGAAAAGAATAGTTGAGTTAATATGGAAACTCTGAAAAAACTATTTACATCTGTGGTAAACTCTGTTTTGATTCTTCCTTGTAAGCTAACGGCCAGGGCAATAAAGAGGGATTGGGTAGGTGGAAGTGGAAGCATCCTCATGGAAACAGGGGGAGGAAGGAGGGATCATGGAATAAGAGGAAAACAGATAACATTTGAAATGTAGATACATAAAATATCCAATAAAAATAGAAATGGAATATGTTACATAATTTCTGAAAATCATAGACTTCATCAGAATAGGTGACAAAGCTGCTTGTGAGTGTTCTGAAACAAAGGGTTATCAGATATTTCCTAAGCAATTTTCTGGATAAACAAAACCATCAATAAATATGTAAATACACTGTGGCCTAGGGAAAGGAAAAACATGATATATTTTTATACTGAAAGCATTTCTTCCTTTAAACTTTTAATCTGTAACTTCAAGGACTATAGAAAAGCTAATCAAATTTGCAGTTAAGACTTTCATAACAGAGAGCAGACTAAAGTCTAAGGAATAAAAGCAGAAATAGTCAGAAGAGAGGGCCACTTCTACCTTAATTATAGAAACTTGTACTTATCAATGCAAGAAGCTCAAAAGCCCCACAAATTAATAAACGATAATTTGAAGTGCACATTTCCTTGTAAGGAGTAATTCCTCCAGGATAGCCAGCTACATTATTTGTAACTTAATTTCTGATAACTTCACATTTCTTCACACAGTGTGACACAGTATGACTAATTAATGATCGTAAAGCATTTTGAGAATTCACTGTACTAATATTAGGATTTAACAATATACTGACAATGGGGTTAGATGTGTAGTACTTTACTGGTCATTCCAAATGATCAGGGAATTAAGAAAACACAGCATTGCATTATTTATTGGACTATTATTTGTCCTAAATTAACATCGATAGATTTTTATATTCCACAATACTGTTGAAAGCCTATTAAATTAATGATACTAATTAGTTATTTCTATTCAACCCTAGAATCATATGTTGGGAAATGTCTCACAAACCAAGCATAAGAAACTGTGGTAATCTGTCATAGATCGCTGTAACATTTATTTTATCTCTTTCATTAGTAAAAGAATCTTTACGCATACAAAATATTCTGATTACAGTTTTGCTTCTGTCTACTGCTCTTAGTTTGTCACCACCTCCATCCCCTCCATATCCACTCTCTTTCTGCCTCTCCTTAGAATAGAACAAACATCTAAGAGAGGAACAAACAGGACAAAATATGCCAACAAACAAACAAAACCAGTAAAATAAAACAAAACCCATTACATCAAGAATCCACATGGCAGCCCAAAGAAAGAAACAAAACACCAAGCACAGGGGCAAGAATCTGAGACTGGGTGACTTTTTTTTTCGTACCAAATAGAAAGTTATAGCTAAAATATAAGACAATGCAGCTATTATACATTTTTGTGAAGGTATTCATTATAAATCTGTTTTAAAGTGATAATCTTTTCTGCTCAGTTCCCAGAAAATCACATATTTCATCTATTTGTGTTTTAGTATTGCTATGATAAGATATTCATAAATCCTAAGATAGTTTTTGATACATATCTTTGATAAAGAACACTTTAGTCAGGAGAGGGCAGGGAATTATTTCTACTTCTGGACTCCTCCATCAGTGTTTTTATAGTGTTCTTTTTTTTTGGCATTGATTCTGCTGCTTCTGCAGGATTACTGACTCTACAGTTTCATAGGATTTTTTTTTTCTGAAAACTCATGGGCTTGTGAACTTTTCTATTTTTTTCTGGGTCACTAAATGTCATTTGTCACTGAAATGTAAGTACATGAGAAAGTCCATATATTTATATACATGAAAAAAGTATATGTTACATACCAAGAGAGATTACCTAGATATATGTGATTACTCATTTATACTCATATTATAATATGCCTGTAATATCATTAGATCACTTTACGACAGATCGAATGTATACTCTACTCTAACATGTACCACTGTTTAAATTATATGTGGAACTCACAAGTCCACATGCAAATTTACATGTAAATTGCATAGTTTATAACTCTCAAGAAATACACTCTAGAAAGAAGGAAAAGAATAGAGTCATGTCCTGGTGTGGAAATCTGATAATTTCTGTCTCAGTCTGTGGTCATGTTTAACAGTGAAGCTGATTATGTGTGTTCATTCAGGCACTGTGGATGTGAGAGAAAACAGTTGCTTCTACCATCTTTCAAAGAGTCATAATTCCATTCAATCAATAGAAACATGTCAGAAAACACAACTGGAGAACAGACATCCAACCAGGATTTTTAAAATATATGAAGGTTTTCAAAAATAAGAGATGACTGAGGGATTGGTATAGCAACAGATTTAGAACATACAACCACTAAATGCAATGTGTTATTAACTATTTTGTGGATACCTTATGAGACAGAGGATAGCAGGCTCCACGGGAAACGTCTGCCAGAAAAGAATGCAGTCTAATGAATAGTTCCAATGTTGGATTAGGAATTAATAAAGCATGCCAATTCAAAAAAACACAAATTATTGGAGACAGGGCATATAAAGATTCTTCTTATGAATGAAATAATATAGTGAAACAATGTAAATGTTTTTAGTTAACTTAATTTACATTGTTTTACTCTGGCCCAGTAATGAAAGACAGAGAATTAAATCAAATGAGATGGCCAACTTGAATCATGTTTCCCTACATGCATACGATTAAACTCTTCTGTCCTTGAGTTCTTAATTCGGGCAGAGAAATAAGCTACAAAAGGGAAGAGATAAATCATGGAAAGGAATCTTGCTGCCAGGATATTGATCTGAATCATCTTGGCATGGATACTGTTAGCAGGAACCCTCTGATGGCGTGAAGAACCACAGCATATAATGTTTCTGAAGGAATGGGCCCAGACCATTATTGTCTTGTTCATTTTTGTTTTCTAGTCTTTAGCATTGATTCTTCCAGATTTTTGTCATACGACTGTGGGTAGATGGGGCCTACTTCAGTAATTACACAACGTATATTGTATTTCATTAAAACAGAGCATGTAATTTAAAATAGCAAATTACTATGAGTTACCTTTTAAAACTCCAGCAAATTATAATTATTATTTAGCATAACTGTAATTACTCTGTTGAAAACTCATATAGAAATCCAATACTATACAAGATACACACACACACACACACACACACACACACACACGCGCGCGCACGCACACGCACACGCGCGCACACTCACATGAGCATGTGTGACCATGGTGCAGACAATTGAAAAAGAAAACCATATTATCCTAAGCCCCAAGTAGGATGTATGCACCATACCCCTTCTTTTTTCAAGTCAAATATCATTACAGAAAGTGGTATGTATAATAGCCCTCTAAAATGGGGTACCCATTCGATTAATAGATATCATGGGTTAAGAAAATCCCTATGTCAAAAAAATTTACCCCTATTTCAGTTGTGGACTAGTGGCACCCACTAGACTCCAAAGATTACAAGTAATGATTGTCCACAAGAGCTTGTCATTAAAATCCTATTCCTCAAAACAAGACAAACGGAAAAGAATAAACCCAACATACGTGATTCACAGAACATGAAAAACTTAAGCTGTCTCTTTCCTGAGAGCATAATTCTTACTTGATGCTTTCATAGTGCTTAAGGTTGCTACACATCCTAAGTGGAACCATCATTCTTTCCTGGACTTCTTCCCAACTCTATTATATGAAACAATAACCGTTCCTTTAATCAGGATGGACATCTTTAGTTAAATATGTCATAGGCCTTACGGTAACATCTACCACTGTTACATTGAAATATAAGCATAGTAGTAAGCTTATGGCTTACAGCCATTGATTGTTGGTTCAACACTCTGTTCTCCTCAGAGTTGCTTCCTTTACAACTGATAACAATACACACAGAGACTGACAAATGAGATAAAACTGACTCTCAGCTTACTTAGGACTGAGTCTTGCCAAACACCCTGTTTTCTAAATTGTTGAAAAAAGGAATCAGGGATATTGTCAGTACCAGAATCAGTGGGTAGAAAAACAATGGTGTTTGGTGGACACAATAGGGAAGTTGCACATATGAACTCATGGTAGTTTTGGTAGTGTGCATAGGATTTGTTCAGAGGCAATGCCGTTGTGGTCAGAGGAGGTAGGCATGCAATCATACCCTGAGATGGGTAGTCACTGCAAGCAGTAGCACTTAGCAGAGGAGAGTTGGGTTTAGTGGTTGCTGTTGTTGGTTGGTTGGTTTTTGTTTGTTTGCTTAAGAGTGTGGCTCCTGATGGGGCAGTGAATGGCCACACACAAGTATGAATGAAGCCTCAAATTATACTCCATGCATTTAACATAAAACAAGGACATAAAGTCAGGATACTGGTATGGACGAGGAAGGTTTGTGGGGTGAAGTGGATATAATCTAAATACGTTGTGTAAATTTCCCAAAGAATTAATGGTAACAAAGAGAAAAATAGCTCTAATTTATTAACTTCAAGGAAAATAGCATGTGAATGTCATATAGTATCTCTAGTAGGGAAACATAAAAATTGTGAAAACATAAAGTATTTTAAATTGTCAGCGTGTTTAGTAGCTGTTGTCTACTTAATACTAGTTTTATCTGCCCTGCAACTTGGGGTTTCTATTTGATGTATTATAACAAATATGTTGCAAATGCGAAAGAATATATTTCTGTTTACATTATAAAATGTCCTCTTTACTTGTCTTTAGAACCATGTCCCCTAACTGGGCTGCCTGGTCCAGCCTCTATAGTAGAAGATGCATGAAGTCTTAATGCTAAGGCTGGGTGATATGCATCGGAGATCTCCCTTGTTCCCGAGAAGAAGGGGGGGAGGACTGGATGGGTGGGGAGCCGAGGTGAGGGTAAGGAACTGGGACAAAAAGTAAAGTAGGTAAATAAGTTAATTAATTAAAAATAAAAAGATCTCACACAATCTAATTGGAGAATCTTGTGAGAAATATAATCATAGCGATAGCGGCAAAGGAATGTTGGCATCATTTTTAGCAAATATCAATTTAAAAACAGATTATTACCTAAGACTTTTGGATATAAGATAATCAAAGCAGAAATCTGAGGCCTATCCTGAAACCAAACTTGTTTTGCTTTCCACTTTTACTTTGCTGCTAAAACCTAGAGTAGAACAGAAAAAGAAAGAAGCAGAGAGAATGGTGTTTATGAGCTTGCAATTTTTGAGAAGAATGCTTTTAAGACTCTTTAGAATGAAGTCATGGAACAATATTGCAACCATATTTTGAAAACCTTTTAAATGAGCTGTTTGCAATACTCTCATAAATGCTCTCCTCTGAGCTCAGGCATCTCTGTTGTGTTTCTGCCCCTGCATTTCAATGTTGCCCTAGGGGCTAAGGGATATCAGTTGTAAGTACTCAAGTCAGACTGTGGTCAGCGTTAATAGAGATGCACAGTTTTGTCCTTCTTCTGAGAAGGCTGCTAAGTGCCGCATGCAACTGCTCCTATGAAGGGGTTTTGACTTTCCTGAAATATTGACTTTTCTTCAAATGTTAAATGTACATCGCTTTCCTCCTCCTTACCCTCTGTGTTTTGTTTCTTTTGTTCTCTCATTTTTGTTTCTTTAGATTTAATGAGTTTGGCGATGATTTCGAATCATCATTAGATGAGTGTATTCTATTACACCTTGTCTCTAAATTGCGTTCTTCTTCTCCAGTGGTTCAGATGGATATGGCCCAGCCGGGCAGCAAAAAGTATCTCTTAAATTTTGGAGTAAAACTTTTAGTGAAAATTGCTCCACTGTTGGTTTTAAAATGAAATGTGAATGGAGACACAGAGACACAGTGTCTCTCAGTGTTTTGGGCTTCAAACAAATGTAAGAAACCAGAGAACGGAGGAGCCGCCTGTCCCTTTTCTGTTCTTTATGCCCCGATGTCTCTGTGCAGTTCCCATTCCTCCCACCCACAGAGGACTAACTTAGCAGTTGAAGAGGAACACATATTATTTGACAATAAATTAAAATTGTCTTATTTTCCTACTCATTTTGACCCCCAATTGCTAGCCAGACATCAGTAATGCAACCAAATGAACATCCCACGTTGGGAATGAGGATTTTCCAGATATGTCTTGCCAAAGACAATTTAGTTTCACTCTCTACAACAACAGACAGCATACCCTGTAAAAATCTGTAAAGCCCCGTCTTTCTAATCACAGAACATCGACTATTATTAATAAGTGTACTGCAGTCTTCAGCCACACTCAGAAATTTCAATGTGGTTAAGGTATTTTTTTCCCTCTATCATAAAACAGGCCCCAATATAAATTCACTGATATGATATAGTTCTGGCATCTGCCATCTGTAGCTCATCAGCAAACTCCCTTAATTACTGACCCTGTTCCCCCAGTGCCTGTGTTCTACCTTATGTGGTTTTCACTTTCCTTTTCATCCACTCCCTTGTGAACAAAACGTAAACATCTTCCAGGTGAGCAGAACAGATGCCATTTCCTGCCCTCACAGGTAGAACTTCTGTTATAATGATTTTCATCGGAGGTTTTTTCCTGTTGTCATTGTCTGATGTGTGTGCATTGCCAACGGAGCCACCAGCTTGTGGCCCATATTCCAATTTCAAATTCACATCAAAATTAGAAAGTATTGTCCCAAAATACCCATGGCATAGCAATCAAAGACATGGAATTTACTCCAAACGTCTAAACACTGAAAATGATCTGAGGGGTACAATAGGGTCAGATGCTTAGAAATCAGCAGGAGTGCTCAGACACAGTGTGCGTGCAGAGTGTGGATTAAAGTCTGAGGTCTACTGGCATGATCAAGACAATGAAACCTGTGAGCTTGAAGGAAGGTAAAATAGCAACATGGTGTGCTATTTCTCACAAGGTTTCTTTAAAATGTCCCACCTTAGTCTTTATGTTTATGCCTGTTTTTTAAAGATCTGGCATCTGAGGCCAGTGTTTCCAACCTATAGACTGAACATTATCACATACTAGAAGTTGCACTAACCCTCTGGCATGCAGCTGGGTTTTGATGGCTTCTCTGTTCTTCAATACTCATTATATTTTCTTCTTTTAGAACCTCCACTGTGCTTAGGATCTTTATCTTACAAGATAAACTTTTCTAAGTCATTCCACAGATATTTATGAAGTTTTTACTGTGCCCCACTTGCCCTTGACTTAAATCTATCTTTTCTTTCAAATCTACTTTTCTCTTTGTTGTTTAAAAAACAAAATTGTTTTTATAACACCAACTTCTTTAGTACAAATAAAAAGGAAAATTTTCAAAAAGTTTGCAATAATAAATATAGAGCAGAAATACATGTAAACAGATAAACATTGCAACTTCAACTGTGCACAAATAATATATCTTATATATATCACACATTCCTGTGTAAAATCAGCAACAAAATCCTCAATGAAAACTGCAAATCAGATCCTAATGTGGGGCAAGATTGCTTGGTGTTATAAGAGAGCAGACAGACATAAAAATGTCAAAACTGTTATGAATTCTTAAAATATGGGAAGATAATAATTAATCACAAAAGAGAGGTAAAATGGATGAGGTATTAAGAGTTTTATTGCCAAGTCTCAGCAAGAATGACTCATATATAAAAGTTGGTTCTTTGTTTTTCATCCTCAACCTCCGGGCTAAAGTTGATCTAACTTCATATCCAAGTCTGAATTCTTAAGAACTTTACTACCCACAAGGGACAAATTTTAATTTGTCATATAATTTTTATCAGTAGATATAAGAGAAACCAAATGATGGTAAAGATGCATAAAAATCCTGCAAACAATGTATAATAGGCCAAGAAAGTGAAAAATATTGAAAATGAATATCTAAATTGAATTCTAAATGATGTATAGGATTGACTTGCATAGTCAGTGATCGAAATGTCTAGCCTAACACAAGATCCAAACTTCTTATTACATTAAAGGAATTCTCTCATTCTTCTGAAAGTAACTGAGCAATTTTACTTTCGCTGAGTGCTAAAGCACACACCCACACACACATAAACATACATATATACACAAGTTAATAAATGTAACAAAGTCTTTTCAAAATATTCTATCTAAATGAAACAAAAATTTGATACAGATTAATATTCAACTATGTACATTATTCCTCTCCAAAGTCAATTTTCTCCTAATTATTATCTTTGAGATTACAATATAATTACTTTATTTCTTCTTTGTCTTTTCTCCCTGACATACCTCTCCTTGTTCCTTTTATAATTCATGACCTCTTGTAATAATGTAGCCACATTAATTTTGTTAAATACATATATGTGTTTGTGTTTCTAAGTACATAAATCCAGCCTACACATTCTCTGTAATGCTATTAATATCTATGCTTTCAAGGCTGATAAGTGAAATTAGAGAATGAACTAGTGTGCTTTTTCCAGTGGAAAACTTCTTCTCTACTCTCAAAATTCCTTAGTTACCTGAGTTCCTTGTATACTTTTGAGGCCTACTAAGCTTTACCTCATCCATGTTACCATATCTATTGTTATTATCCTTGTTCAGCTCAAACTTGGGAAGGTATGTTGATGATATTTTGTAGCTGTAGCTTCTGATATTATGTTGATACAGTCTGAGAGCAAACTCTCTGAGCCTCATACTATTACAGCCTTTGAGCCTCCTCTTCATCAGTGTTCCCAGAGTCATGCATGCCTAAGTTCTTTAGCAGCTCTATTTTGGGACTGAGCTCTACAATTCTGTATGTTTCTCTGTAAGGGAATTCATCTGTTTCAAAGAGACAGCTCTTTGAGGAGGTGTAGGCACTACACTCAACTCTGGGTATAGAGACAAACATTTAGAATGCAGTAAGTCATTCCATGGTTTTAGTAAAATGGCAGAGGTATTTCCTACAAGATCCATGACTTCACTCTTTCTGCATACTTGGCTATGTTTCCAGTACCAGGTATGAGTTCCCTCTTGTTGAACAGATTCTATTTAAGTTATTGAATATTTTAAATTTTATTTTCTTTTCATTTTTTTAATTTTATGTGTGTGATTATTTTGCTTGCCTTTATCAGTGCCCTAGTTATGGACAGAACCCCAAGAGACCAGCAGAGGAAGTTGAATCCTCTAGAACTTGTTATACACACAGCAACCTGTCATGTCTGTGCCATGAATTGAGCAAAACCTTCCTTCCAACCCCTTTGTCATTACATATTGTCCTGAAGTGTTCTAATAGTTGTCTTCCTTTTATATTATGCTTAACAAATATGACTTCACATTGGTAATAAAGAATTTGATATACGCATAAGATCTACTTTTTAGGAATGTTGCATTCTTAAAGTATTTTATTTAAACAGATATGAAGTGAACATCATTTTGAAGGACTAGTATCTCCTCCCTGTACTTGTGATTGACAGTCTTTATCTATAAGAGGAAAATAAAGACATTTGTTTAAGCTTGAACCATTGCACCTTGAATTCTCTAAGAAATCTTAGTACAGACAAGAATGATAATCCTGTCCCTGTCTCTGTTTTCAGTGAGTGCTCAGCTCCTTTATTCATAAATCTCAGAGGACTGGGAAGCAGCCTGATCTGTGCCTGAGTGCCCAAGTGCATAATAACCAAAGGTAAATTGAGAGATAATTAGGAAGATTGAGATGTAAATACAATGTCATTTTTAAAGCTGTTCTTGAGAAACTCTCCACAGTGGAGAAAACCCATTGAGAATTTTCTCATGTACATTTTCCTCCTTTCCATTTTTCCCATATCTTCATGAACTCTATT
Organism: Micromys minutus; assembly: GCF_963924665.1. Lineage (NCBI taxonomy): Eukaryota > Metazoa > Chordata > Mammalia > Rodentia > Muridae > Micromys > Micromys minutus. The sequence goes on from NC_137974.1 coordinate 18,408,497, forward strand.
CTTCTAACCATAGACTTATGTCAGCAGAAAAAAAAAAAAAAAAGCCAAATTCTACCCAGAAGGTAAGAATAAGGCAGAATGCTAGCACTTTCTTCTTGACAACACCCACCTGATTCCTTGCTTGTTATCTAGGCTTACCAACTGAGAAGGAGGGACAAAGGTTGTGCCCCAGGGACCATTGATCCCACTTAGCACAATGTAGAGATGTCTTCCTGTCTTCTGCGTGAATGGGTTATCTGGTTAACAGCCCCTGCTTTGATCCCAGTTGTGTAAGCAGAATCGATACAGCTGCCAGACACAACCTAGAAAAGTTGTTTCTTATGCATCTGCTTTGTGTGCAGGGGGGGTGTTCACTTGAGGGTTTGTACTCCTTTGTTAGGCACATTTAATCATGATCATTTCATTGGCAATGGGTTAACTGAGTGAGAGATGCCCTAACACTCATGAAAAGGTAACCATTTGTTCTCTTTTTTTTATTGGTTATTTTATTTATTTACACTTCAAATGCTGCCACCTTTCCAATGTCCCCTCTGCAAAACCCCAGGGACTAAACCAACAATGCATTTTCCAGGCTTGTAATATAAATGTGTACATCAAATCCTTAATTCTATTTAATCTCCTTTTGTAAAACAAGTGAAACCCTAAAGGTAACAGTTATTTTGGGTGATGACCTTCAAGATTAGAATGCCTATAGGGCTGTGTCAAATTTTTTTCTGTATTCATTAAATCCAATGTATAGGTTTCCTTGACTAATGAGAGAATGCACTCCCCTCAAATTAGGTAAGTAATGATGGTAATAATCTCCTGGACTTTTTTCAACAATGAATAATAAATCTCACTCCTGGTCATTGAAATTATATATCTCCATCCTCTTAAACACTATAATGTAGATAGTTTTGTGACCTTTGTTATTACATCATCTTTCTAAATGTGTTAAGAACCTAAATTACACTCCATGGTCTAATATCCCAAATACTCCCTCTCATCTCTGCTTATCCCAGAATGTCAATAATCACCCTGCTTTCTGGCTGCACACATATTGAATACATACTTATCCTGCTGTTATCATTTTGAGTGTGAATTAGAATGATGACTATAATTTTTAGTGCTTCTTATATGCCAGATTCTGTGATGTGTACTTGACATATATTATCTAATGTGATTCATAAAAATAAAAATGTATGAGGGGAAGAACAAACATTTGCCTGTTTAGAGATGAAATCACACAATTGGAGAAAAAATTTTACACTTAATATGGGCATAGAGCTAGTAATTGGGTGAAGCCTGCTTAATCTCCCAACTTATGTTGTTCTTTATCTCACCAGCTTGGAAAAATAATTTATAGGCAACATGAAACAAGGGAAATAGATTTCATTCCTTAGCCATGAAATATTGCAGAGCAATGGGCAGTAAAGGGGGACCATGATTCCAGGTCAAGATAACCCTAAGGGAGAGGAGGCATCTTCCTAGTCTCCCTGGAGATCAGGCCCCTCTCATGCAGCTACAGCCCCCCCCTCAACCCCCTGTAGAGAGGTTTGCGTTACATAGGTCATGACCCAAGTCCCTCCCAGACAGGTGAGGATAAAACCACACATGTAGGCTCAGGACAGAAGCAGGACCACATCCATAAATATGTAGGTGAGGTATTCCTAAGCTTGCAGGAAAGACCAATAGGGAGTACCTATTGTCGCAATCTGAACCATCCCAAAATTGTATATATGAGGCCTGTCCAGAATAAAAAGTGCAGGAATTTTTTTCATTTTCTGAGAGCTTTTGTCATATGAGCTGTAACACTCCTAGCTGAGAAGCGATCTGCTCTCCTGAAATATTCACCAGAATCTCCCCTGCATCCCTGCAGAAGTCTCCCGGGGCTCAGCCCAGCCTGCCATTCTGAGGCAACAGGAGAAGCTAAGGCAGGGCAGTCCCAGCAATGGAGGTAGCAGAGGCCATTGCCCCTCCCTGCTGCCCTTCCCCTGAATCCGAGCACCTAGTTAGACCAGAGATTTCCATGTAAGGCCTCCAGGCACAGGCCCACAAAAATAATCTCTATTTAGCTGTTGTCTTAGTTCATATATAAAGAGCTTGAATGTGCTTACTAAGCAAAATGTTCCCTTTATAAAAATTGTAATGTCACCACAGTGTCTGTTTTAAGTGTATACAATTGCTCAGCTTTTTCTGTGAAAGCCTCAAAGCTGTGGTTCTCTATTACTATTATTTATTCACTTTCAAGGATTATCTGGCATGATGCCAGCATCTAGATTGTTTAAGTCAGTAATGGTGTTGAATATTCTACTGATATATTAAAGAGTCAATTTAAAAATATATGAAACAACCAAGTTCATAAAATATATGGTTGAATTGTCAGTACTGTCATGGCTGACGAGATAAGGACAAGGCCAGATCAGAGAGGAGAATTCATTTTCCCTGCAAAGACTAATGTCAAGTGAGAGAAGATGGATAGTTGTAATGACATTTGCTAAACTCATGCTTCAGAAATCATAAACTTGAGAATGCAAATTTGTAACCCTGTTGAGTAATGGCGGGAGGGGGGGATGTTAAGCAGACTAACTCTCTGTTTACAGATGTGTTACAAAGACAGCTATCCATAAGAAAAATAACAAAACAAAAATAAATGACATGAAAGGAGGCTCCTTTAATTTATTGAGATAATGTACTTTGTCCACAGTATTTAAATAAATTCTTATAGTAAAAAAATCCATAGCATTATAAGGGTAGATTAACTTTTGATTATATATTTATTTAGTTAGTACAATGAAGCATGGGAAACAGCATTTGCCTTTAGGTCTATCTGGCAAGAAGCAGGAGATCAATTGGGCTGGGTTCTTTCACCTGTGAATATATACATAGACTTTTCTTCAAGGAGAAAGGCAAAACTAATACAGTTTGTGAAATATATATTTGCTTTATTGATTAAGCTATTCAAATAGGGCTTGGATAGTTGCTATAGTGTCTTGGATGCACTTAATTAGCTGCACTGATCTAATTAAAAAGGGAAGAAAAGCAGGAAAAGAGGACAGCTAGGTACAAACATTTGACTCACTGTATCAACTGAGGCTCATAAATGTCAACCTTACCACCTGAATTTAAAACTTTCATCTACTTATACTATTGAATCTACCTTTATATCTCAGAACAACTCAGTTCTCTCAGCCTGAATAGAGGGTAACCACAGAGACTTTATAGGAAGATGCTTAACAGGTTTCTATTCCCTATTTTTTATATTTACACAAAATAAATTTAGGCCTCAACAATCAAATTAAATTAAGTTTCTCTATTGACAGTGATTTGGGACATCATATAGTTAGAGCAAAAAGCAGACAATATGAAAGGAATAAGAGAATGCCAAATAGACATTAAGTTACCCAAATTACATGGTGGTTATGTTGGGAGAACCTGGCTGTCACTGGCAGTTTCACAAAGACAGAAAATTAGACAGAGAAAGTTCGCACTTCTCCATGAAATAACCACAAAAAAATACTCCAGTCAGGTCTGTAAATTTTTCCACTGAAAGTGTTGCTCTCAGGTTTCTATTTGTAACAGAACAGGGCAAGACAGAAGGACAATAAAATATAAAAGATGAAATACACAAACATACACACATACACACACACACACACACACACACACACACACACACACACACACCACACCTAGACTTTCTAAATCTTTGACTTAAAGGGAGTGATACATTCCCATTGCCTATACTCTACAGGGAAGGAAAAATTCTCAACTAATGATTGGCTGAAGCGTCTTCCTGAAACATCTTTTCTCCCATTTCCAACTTAGTTTTCTCATTTGAAGCCATGCCATATCACTTTAAATTTTCTCCAAAGGACCCTAAGACTCCGACTTTCCCTGATGACTTTAAACACACCTGGCTCCGTTTTATCCTGTGTCCATGCTAAATCATTTATAGCTTCTCGACAGTGTCAATGATTCAGTGGACAGTCCAGTCCTATACTTTTATCCCTAAATTCCATCATTTTCTGAGTAACTGATTTTCCATTTCAGGTCATTCTGCTTCCCTATTTAAATTACTATGTTTAGCATGACCATCTAATTGGACAGTTCCAGTGCCAAAACCCTAAAGAGATATTTCCTATCATAATGGCTTTAATAAATAATACTATATTTTATTAAGAAACATTGACAAAAAATCTTTTATTTATTCTTTCATATTTCATCTCTTTAAATTATTCGACCATTAAGAATATGATAGTATTGTATTTTACTATTTGTTCATTTGCCTCCCTTTTTATTTCTTTTGTTTTTAATTAATTAATTTTACACTCCAGATTTATTCCTCTCCTGGTCTACCCTCCTATTGTTAAATGTCACATACCTCCTTCCCCTGCCTCCATGAGAATATCTGCACCCCTCCCCACCACTCCCTAGGGCCATTGGTCTTTTGAGGGTTAGGTGCATCTTCTCTAACTGAACCCAGACCCCAGAGTTCTCTGCTGTATATCTGCTGGGGCTCTCATATCAGCTGGTTTTTTCTGCCTGGTTGGTGATCCAGTGTTAGAGAGACCTCTAGGGTCCAGGTTAATTGAAACTGCTGGTTTTCCAAAAGGGTCAGTTTCCTCAGCTTCCTCCAACTTTTTCCTTATTCAACCACAGGGGTCAGCAGCTTCTGTTGAATGGTTAGGTGAAAATACCTGCATCCAACTTTTTCAGTTGCTTATTGGGTCTTTAGGTGGCAGTCATGATAGGACCCAAAATTATTTTACAAAAGGACCATGTTGTTAACCCTTTAGGTTAAGAAAGTTACTTACCTTATTTCTTATACAGCAGCATCCTTTTTGTTTTTTTTTTTTTTTTTTTTAATTTTACCCCTTAGGACAGATTATTTCTATTCTGACCTGGCTACATCATCACTTGTATAAACTCACCCTGTCAGCCCATCTATGCTAACGTAAACAATCCTTATGCCTTAGTTACACAATTTAAGAAATTATTTATAAAATCTATCATTTATCTATTAGTGCCTTGGAAAACACATCAAAACTGTAACTTGAATATCTGTTTTTGTGTCTTTTATTACATCATTTTTATTATCATACCTCTGCTCTAAATTTTAAGATCTGGAATGATAATTCTTCCAACATTGTCCGTTATGGAAAACTTCTCAGTGCAATAGACAACATTAATTACAGAACACCTAAACAAGTGAAAATGCAGTGTTGTGGAATCCAGTCCCAGTGAGAATATCTAGACCACTCTCTTGCACCTAAGGCTCAGGAAACATTGTGGAAGAGGCAATGGAAAAACTGTAAGAGACAGAGAAACAGAAAGTTTGCTGTGAACCTGTGTCTCCTAGTAATATAGTAAACTACTTGGATAAAGTTTCAACATGAAGTATGATCTGAGCAATGGTCACAGCAGTAAGCATACCAAAATAGACAAGAAAACCTCAGAGTGCCTCAGTTCTTCCCAAAGAACTAAAGACACATGAGAATGAGAGAAAGTCTTCCCCAGGAAAGAGCACAACATTTAGCTATCTAAAATCAAATGACCAACCTGGAAAAGAGTCAAGCAGGCAACATTATACAGACTGATCAAGGCATATTTAAAAATATATAAGTATGTACATATGCATATATATATATATATATATATATATATATATATACATTTAACAATAATTTATGAAAAAACAGGCCATGAATTTGAAAAGGAGCAAGGAGGGTTATGTGTATGTGGGAGATTTTGGAGGAAGAAATTATGTAATTAAATGTATAATGCTGTGTATAACCTCAAAATTAAAAAAAGAATAAAAACACTCTAATAAAACAAAAGGCAAAAACAAGCAAAAGACTACACCCACCCAAAAATCAACAATAAAACATGCTGTGACTTATACTACCAGATGGCCTGCTCATTCTGATCTCATATGTCTCATATGCAAATTTACACAGTACCCTTACCCTTTAGTTCTTCGGAAGGTGTTATTCAATTTGAAATGTCCTGTGCTATGTATAGATCCATTCAGCTAATGCCAAGTTGCCATGGGTAATTTCCTTATCTATGTCCAGGCCAAGTTTATCTGATAGCCCAAAATACATACTTGTCTTCAAAAGGCTTCCTAGATGTGTTTCTATTTCTTATTTATTTTATTTTTTTGATTTTATTTTTCTGTTTCTGTTTTTAGATCATCCTTAGCTACCTGTAAAGTGATGCATAATCATATATTATCTCAGTTTCCATCTTAATGGTCCTATTCTTAGGATATTAGGCATCATTAATACCCTGTGTGATTATCAAATTTTGGTTTAGTATCAACTTTGACATTTTACATTCACCAAGTAGATAAAAAATATTCATGGCAAACATTGAGAAAAGTATTCTTTGAGCATTTTTGTATATTTTAAATATGGAAATGAATTTTGGAAATTGTCATAAAAACACACTTATGTATGAACACATACCATATTCTGGTTTGGAGTCATCCCTGGTGTTAACAGAGAAATTTCTAACAAAACCTGAAAATTAATAAAATTAAGCCAAGTCTGAACATCAGCAAATGTTTGAGAAATTAGGAAGATATTTTGTATGAATTTCAGAGATTTATAAATTTTATTTCTTGTATTAATGTTTCTTATTTATAAAGTAGTTCATTGGTATAAGTTGATAATACATAAAAATGTGTTTCATTCTGACTTCTTTTCATACATGTACACAATATATTTCTATTGTTCCCTTACTCTCCTTTTCTTTTTTCTTTTTATATTGAATATTCTCTGCATTTACATTTCTGATGTTATCTCCTTTTCCCAAATTCCATCATTCCTCTCCCTCCAGTTGCCTCTATGAGGGTGCTCCCTCTCCCAACCACCCTCTTCTACCTTAGCACATTGGCATTCCCTACACTGGGAAAATGAACCTTCACTGGACGAAAGACCTCCCCTCTTATTGATGCCAGAAGTGCTATCCTCTGCTGCATATGCACCTGGGGCCATGGGTCTCTCCAGGAAAACTCACTAGTTGATGCTTTAATCCCTTGGAGCTGTGGTGAATTTGATTTGTTGACAATTTTATTTTTCCCATGGGGTTACAGACCCTCTCAGCTCCTTCAGTCCTTTCTCTATCTCCTTCAGTGGGCTGAATACTTTTACCATTTTTGCCTAATTCCCAGTAATTCTCTGATTTTCTTAACTTATAACATTATGTGACTTTGTGACCCATTTTTGGTGAGGAGTGTAAAGAGGATAGAATCTAATGAGTTTGCTTGGGTATTTTTTTAGAGGAACATGCATAAGACCTCATTTCTCACCATCAACCGTCAACTGAATATAAATTCTTAAAGGACTTCCCTGTCCCATGTGTCCCTCTTTGTTCCATGATAAGATATTGGAGGACCAAACCTTTTTGAGATCTTTTGCACACAATCATAGCTGCTGTGAGTCCTGGAATGAGTTCTCACCTCCTAGGTTGACTAGATTTAGATTACCAGGATTGAATTACTTCCTAGGAGCAGGTATCAAATTTAGAAAACAGTAATTGATCCTCTTAAGAGACATCTTACTACTACACCAGTAGGTTCGTGGTTGCACCAAATTCAAAAGGAAACTAAGAACATTGATTACAATTCTGCCAAACATAAGAACTTCTGATACTATGAGGAAGAGTCAATATGGACAAAGCTTCCAGATTTCTCTATGGACTGTGACTGACATTAGCAATGTCTATAGCTCCTTGGAAATTTCATCTACATTTGGTAGACAACAGGAAACTAACAATTGTTACATTTGAAGTCTTATAGACTTTAATAAACTGTGGTCTCTGAGTTCCATTTTTTTTTACCCACACAAAAAACCACTGTTCAAACATTTTAATTTAATTTTATATTTTAATTAACTTATCAAGATAAAAAGTTCCATATGTCTTTATTCATATTCATAGACTTATCTCTCTGGAGTAAAGACCTTTGAATGAACAAAATACAAAAACATTGTTATTTGGTACCCCATACTCAAGTGCTTGATTTACTTGAAGGATCTTCATTGATCATCATCATGACACATTTGGTATTTGACAGAAATTGGACTGATGTAGGAATACAGAAATAATAAATTTGTCTTTGTAATCTATTGTTTAAGTTTGGGCTTTATTGTTGTGGAGGGACATCATGATCACTGTAACTCTTATAAAAAGTATCTAATTGGTGCTGGCTTATAGTTTCAGAGGTTTGATTCATTACTCTCCTGGCATAAAGCATGGTAGCATCCAGATCAACACTGCTGAGGACAGAGCTCAGAGTTCTATATCTTGATCCACAGGCAGAAAGGGGCATAGCTCTTGCAAGAGAGGCCTCAAAGCTTGCTCCCACAGTGAAATGCTTTCTTCAACAAGGCCAAAACTAGTGCAACAAGGCCACATTTTCTAATTTTACCAGTCCCTAAGGCAAAGCATTTAAAGATGTGAGTCTGGGGGGACATAGCTATCAAACCACCACTTTTATTATTTCACATTCCAAGTTGTCAGGAGGTTTCTGTGGTATAATGAAAATATTTTTATAGCTGAGAATTTGAAGGGGAATACAGAAGGGTATGTGGAAGGGTTTAGAAAAAGAAAAGTAAAGGGAAAATATAAGTGCATTAATGACTTAATAAAGAAATTGGAAAACCTGCTCCTGAAAGGGTAGTTATTAGGATGCCCTGAAGAATTTCCAGGTAGCATGGGCAATGCCAGTTTCTTCCACATCATTTGGAACATGTGGAAAAGACTCTACAGATATAAGTAGCATTATATAAATTGGCTAACAGTTCTATTCCTAGAACAGCTAATGAAGGAATGTAAGGAATTAGCAAATGCTGCTAGGGTATATTGTCAAGTTGTGTTAAACTTAAGAAGAGTTGCTTGGGATAAGAAGAGAAAAACACAAGACTGATTAGCTAATAAATATGTTTGGATTTTACCAGGAAAACAGCACAGAGGGTCTTAGCTTGAAATGTAAAACCAAGTTGGTTTAAATATCTTTGGAAACACTAAGAAGAGTCTACTTGAAGAGAAACAAGAGGCATGAACTAGTGTTAGTATCAGTGAAGAATAATCCTGAGGTGGAAGGGCTTGAGATGATTTCGAATAATGACTATGTGGCTTATATATTTTCCTATTCTCTGATTGTAAATTGAGCAGCAGTTGTTCAAAAATAGAAGTTTCTCCTTTAAAAAATACTTATTTTTCTACCATCTCACTATGTTCTTCTGTGAACAAAGGCAGTTATTTTAAAAAGATAGGCACTTAGTAGAAATATATCATGTCCCTTTCTTTCAGATTACCTGGTTATATAGTCAGACTGGCTAGTCATTGCAACTGGGTTTTCAAATTTAAGGTGACAACAATTTATTATATAAGACATGATTAAAATATTAAGCTAAACTATTAATAGAGGTCACTGGATATCTCTGTGGGTTGTATTTGAGAAAAAATTAATGAATATATTTGCATAATGTCACTTTCAAATGTGTAAAGTAAGGTATAGAATTAGTATTTGTTTTCAAACAGCATTAATTTTCATTATTATGATTAATCAAAACTTTTGGCTCATTTATTCTATCCATTTTAGTTAATATAAATAGCATATGGAACTTTAGACAGATGTGGTATCATAAATATCCAGAATATAAATATCAAAGTTATGCTTATAAGTATAGAAAATGTTTATTTTTATTTCAACTAATTATCACATTTTTGGAATACATTACCGATAATTTTCAACTATAAAAATGGAGCAGCATGGTTTATCCAAACTATAAATAATCTGAAGTTTTTGTTGGCAAAAGAAGCATTTTAATTTTATGTTACTTAAGCAAAATCTCCAATTCAGTTATATTTTAATTGCAAACGGTAATGCTTTAGTTCATTAGCTCTGAGGTCAGCAGTATACAAATTTAGGGAGGAACAAGGTTTGAGTCTATAGGTAATTAATAAGCTATAGTACTTTCACTGCTTCTTTTTCCTTTATTATTTCTCATACTTCAGTCAACATTTAAATCTGAAGTTTAGAGTGGGAAATAAAATTTTCACTTACATTAAAAACTACGTTTAATACAAAGCATTAAGAGCTAGTGCTTTCTTGGCTAGATCTAGATATACAATAGTCAAGAATTCATCACGCTGGGTCTCCCTGAGAAGACAAGGTAATATAGACTGGCAGCAGGTAGGGATAGAACCAGGAGGGATGAGGGCAGAGGAGAAATAGGGGACTGTGAGGGATGCCTGCAACTTGGAGGCATTTCAGGGCAATGTTTAATGGAATCTCTGGGATGCCAAAGGAGGTGGAAGGGAGAGTGAGAAATGTAGGGTGTGTAAACTATGGTTGGAATGTAGTATATGAGAGAAGAAATACATAAAATAATCAAATAGAATAAGTCATCAGGCTAAAGAAATCTAAAATATACCTATTAAGTACTATTTCAAACCTTGTCACTACAACTATCAAGAATATCATTCAGTGCCCAGAAACCTGGAAACTAGTTATCTGAAAAGCAGTTACAGTCATTAAGGCTATTATATGACTCCTGATCTCCCATCCAAAAGAAACATCAATTAGAGAGGATGTCTACAGTCTACATGGTATGTATTTCTAATAACTTGAGAAACCTGACTTGCATCCAGATATTGCATCTAAGTGAGAAGTTTTTTGTTTGGTTTTGTTTGTTTGTTTGTTTGTTTTTGAGGTTCTTACTATTCCTAAAGTGAATGTGGGTTTGAAGTTCAGGACAGCAAGTTAAGTATTCACAGTATTATACTGTTGTACTAGTTTATGTACACCTTCCAACTGCTCTTATTTCTTCTTTTCTATAGTAGTGCTTCCATTAAATCTGTTTTCTACCCTCCTGTCCTCAGCCCTACTCTGCCAAGTCTGGTCTATGTCCTTTTGTGTTGAGTACTTTGGGAAAAGTTGTTTTCATAATATATTTACTGCATCATTAACTCAACTTCTCTCACATGTTTCTATAATTAGGGAAGAGATATCATGAATTTTAAAATTGTAACTAATGTACATAATTACTTATATAAGCTCATATATAACTTCTATAGTTTTCTTCAGTATATTTTATAATAGGTATCAATTTTCAGTAACATATGCTTATTCTTAGATCACATAATAATAGACTGTCTAATATAAGAAAGACTATAAGAAGATATCATTAAATTTTATAATTGCTCTGAGTCTTTTTTCATCTATATGTACTGATTTTTATATTTGTCAGTAAATATTCAATGTACACCATATTTTTCATAAATTTCATAAGGATTTCATAAGGACAATGCTAAAGAGGAACTGGGAGCTTTAACAAATTATCACTGATATCTTCTTTCTTTCTGTAACTGTATTGTGCCCATTCAGTTTTCCAGTCTCATGTCTATTATCTATTTATATTACATAAATAAACTATTTTAAGATGTACATAAAGTCTAGAACACAGATATGATATAAAATCCCCAATAATTTTTGAGAAAGACTTATTTGTCTTAACATGTGACTAAATTGCATTTATTTTCATGCAAGAAGCACAATTTCATGAATAGGATGGTATTTCTTGTAAATATGAAAAGTTACCCTTTCTATGCGGGTAATCTCCTGTACTCAGAGTTTGGAATACGTTTCCGCAAGTGTTCTTAGAATCATCTTGTGTGTGGTTGCTCCATTGAACCTTGTCTCAGCTCTAAAGGGGGTTTTCAAGTAATGGCAACATTCTTCTCTCCTTTATTGACATAAATGCAACATTGTGTCCTTAATTTATGTCTTGTATTTTTTGTCAAATAACAAATTTAAAAGTTCTTGTGAAAAGGTCAATAATCAGAAACCATTTGTACTTTAAGACAATATAGTCTATTCTTCAAGTCATCAATAAGAAAATATTTATTTCCCTAAACATGCTTCTATGGGATAGTTAGCCAGTATCATTCTATTTTAAGATAAATTGTTAAATATGAATTCAAAAAATGTGAGTCCAGGCTAATTTTAATTTCATTTTTTTTCTTATATTTTAAAATAAAAATTTAAATTAAAGCCTAAAAAAATTATTTACTCATGCACTACTTACCCATTTGCTATCTGGGTCTACCTAGTGAAACGTTTATTCATAAACCATGTGCTTGATCAGATAATATATGGCACAATCTCTGCAATCCCTTTTAGATGTTTCCATTTTTTCCCTCTCTCTCTTATGAAGCACATTGTCCTCTGATTAGAGTCTGCAAAGCTGTGTAGTCCCCTTAGTTCATGATGCTGGACCCAAGAGTCTGATGTTGCATTTATTGCATAAACAACAACTTAATTAAGTGTTGCTCTAGAAACATCACTGGAGTTTTGTTTCTGCTATTGTGCTCAGGCATAGATCACATTGTTTTGACATATGCATTGGGAAATTGCTTTGTAGTTAGTCATGTTTGGGGAACACCACTAGTAAAAACAGAAGAAAACAATAATTCTGTTGGTATGTCAAGGAAACAGCTCCCAGGCCCAAAGAAATGAAAATATACACATAATAAAAAAAAGTTTCTCTGGGAAAATTTTACATGAACCGATATTATTCCTATCCAATTTAAGATTTCAAAAATAACTAGAATTTTTAACTACTGTGGTATAGTTTAATATTACCAACTCTAAAACTATTTCCCTTTTACATTTCCATATTTATCTTCTTAGTTGTATTTTATATTTCCCAATAAATCTAATATTTAAAGTAGGCTAGATTTTCAACAATAAAAAATAAAACAATGTTTTAAACAGTGTTTTTGTTGTTGTTGCTGGTGAACATTAAAAGGGTTATGAAGAAGTGGATCATGCATAAACACATTTTCACACTCCTCTGCAAAGTGATAAACACATTCTCTCTTCCGCTAATGCTTTGGAGCTTGAGAGACTTTTAATACATTGGCCTAAAAATATTGAAATGTTTATCACCATTGGTGTTGACTTGAGATTCGACTCCTTAAAATTAATTAAATTGTGTATCAAAAATTTAAAAGAAAAGTTGAAAAAACAATAGTGATGAACTGAAAAGGAACAAGAAAGGTTTCAGAAGATGTCTTTCTTTCTAGGAAATCTACACCACAGCTGAAGACGTGACTTGTGACAACACACTAGAGTGTACAAATGAACTGGGTAGAAGAAGGGCATCAGGACAAACCTGGCGGGTAGTAAAACATTGCCTTCTGACCATGTAACAACTAAACTAACCTCGAAATCAAATGCTATAACAAAATAAAGTGTTTCTGCTAGAGTTCACTCTCTATCATGGGACTGCACAATAGCCTTGCCTCTTGAACACACAATATGTGTACTTTAGAATGATCAGTAGTGTAACTTTTGCCCCACATAATACCTGCAAAGGCTGCTTTAAACAATTTACCTCAGATTACAACCTATTGTATGTTTCTAATTGTAGTATTTTTGTGTACATTATGTTTTCTGCTATTAGACATTCTAGTTCAAATACAGGAAAAATAAAACCTAAGAGCTTTTAATGATTTCTTACCAAATGTGATAAGTACATAAATATTAATTTGTTATACAACTGGGCTGTACTGCTTTAGAATGTTTGATTCTAAAAATTGTCATTTCCTGAGTTGTACTTCATAAAAACACACTTTATTTATGCAGTTATTTAATTAATTATATATATATGTATAATTTAATCAGTTTTAGGTCATGTTTAAGGGACAATTTTTAACAAATCCTAAAATGGTCTTATATACATTTGATATTGTGTACTATATATTCATGATAAATAGTATTAACATCTAGAATTCAAAATATCAGGGGTCAGAAGGTAGTGACTCAGTAGATAAAGCACGTGATGCACATGTATGTAGTTCAAACAGATCTCCAGCATGCAAATGCTGGCAGTAGACAAGGAAATCCATCAATAATTCTAATGTTTATGAAGTAAACTTTAAGAAGCTCTACATATATGAAGAGAAATAAAAATAGTATTAAATTCTAAAATCATTGAAGATAACCTATAATCTGTAGTATCAAATAGTCAGGCAACGTTTGAATATCTGTATCAAAATACATATGTACATTCTTCTCATTAGCCTATGTGCTGACTGAATTTATTTCACCTTGACACAAGGTAGAGTCTTCAGAAAGTAAGTAGCCTCAGTTGAGAAAAGACCTCCAGAAAATCCAGCTGCAAGTCACTTTTTAGTTCAGTGGAATAAGAGACTGCTCCCTCCGTTGGACAAGTTGTCCTAGGTGCTACAAGAAAGCAAGCTGAGCAAGACCTGTGAAGCATCAGCTCCTGCCTCCAGATTCCTGCTCTGCTTGAGCTCTACTCCTGTCTTCCTTTGGTGATAAAACAAGGAAGTATAAATTAAATTAACTTTTTCCTTCTCAACTTTCTTTGGGGTTATGAAATAAATAAATATATATATGTGTGTGTGTGTGTGTGTGTGTGTATGTATGTGTATATACATATGTATATATATATACATACACACACACACATATATATATATATATATATAGGCAGGAATAGAAATCTTAAGATGGTGTATAAGTTTGCTTACCTCCTAAGCAAATGTGAAAATTATATGTATGCTAAAGATTTGTTTTTAAACAAACTTCTTAATGATTTCTTTTCAGTAAATACTAGAATTGTAGACTTATTTTATAAGCCTCTATACAAAGGATTGCATAAAATTACTTCGATTGAAAAGATTTACTGAGAGGAAAAAGCAGAGGAAGCCTTGTTCTATATAGCATTTTCTAAACACTTGTTAAGAGAAAATGCCAGAGAGAAAATGGAGTGATATAGTTCCAAAGGCTAAACAATGAAAATTAACTATAGGGCTATAGAGATGGCTCATTGCTTAAGACCTCTTGCTGTATAATCTGACTTCATACCCTAGTATACATGTATCATGTAGGGAGCATGGTTTGGTATCACATGCTTCTGTGACCCTAGAGCAGTTGTGGTATAAGGGCATGCAGAGACAAGAGAATCACTAGAAAATACTTGTTGCCAGCCAAGTCAAATCCCTGAAGCTCCACGCTCAGAGAAGTATCTTGATTCAAAGAAATACCAAAAGCATTAATTGGTAGAGCATAATACCCAATACCTGACAAGTGTTTAGAGACTATTACACATACACACACATATATACACACACAAACACACATTCATAAAAATCCCCAACACATAACTTCCAAAGATTAATACAGCAAAAGAACAAATTGAATGAAGAAGCAACTTACAAAAAAGCTTTGCCAAGAATACATATGATAAAGAATTAATATCTACTACATAAAAATTCAGAAATCAAAACATTATTAAAGAAACCACTCAATCAAAAATGGCTATAGATTTTCACATAGAACTCAAAAAATGAAATACAAATCAAATAGCCAATAAAAATTATTTTATTTGTGATAAACATCATTAGCCAAATGGAAATATGAACAATTTTAAAATCCTAACTCAATCTAAACCTTAATGGGTAATATTAACCAATGAAATAACACATAAACATGAGAATACTTGTGAGCCATTAATGGGAGGACAGACTGGTATAATCTCTACAGAAATCAGCACAGAGACTGAAAGACAAACAAACAAACACTAGCAATAAAACCACCACATGATTCAGCTAATTCACTCCTGGAAATATTCCTAAAGAACTCAATGTTTTTGAAAAGATATGCATGCAGTGAATGTTTATATCAGCTCTAACCAAAATAGCTAGGGAATGAAAAGAGTCTGTATGTCTGACATGTTACCTTAACTGTGGCTTTGTAGCAAAACATTAAGGGAAACTATCAGGCTTATGTAGAGAAGCAATGTTGAATTAATTAATTACTAAATAGGTCTCAGTGGCAGGTTTGCTGCCTGCACCAAAGGTTTGTGTTTCCAAACAAAAGACACATACACAGCCTTTATATTTTGATATGTCATAAGCAGTACAATATCTGGGCCATTTCCAAACCTCCATAAAGTTAATCCACCTCCAGCTGATAATCACTGGTCATTACTTTCTAAATTCTTTGTCCTATCTTGGCCTCCCTGGACCCAGTCAGACATCCTTCTTGGGTCTGCTCTCTCATTCACATGGCGGCTATGGCTTCTTGTCCTCCACTGTTCTCAGACATGGCATCTCTCTTATCTTCCACACTCTCACAGTGTGGTGCATCTCCTTTCTCCCTCTTCCTTGTCCTAGTCCCAACCACTGTAAATTCTAAGAGTTTCTCCTCTACCGAGACATTGGTTTTTGACATCTTTATTGACCAGTCAGAACCAACAGGGGGCAGGTTCCCAGAAGATACATGTAGGCATTCTCCTACAAAGAATTCTGGAGGAAATATAATTAACATTCATAATGCATACAGCTACAGACTAATATCTCAAGCTACTCAAAGCATAAGAAAACAAATTTTCCAGCCAATCACCTGGCTCAGAGATAAACTTTCAGGAATGGTGAGTCTCTTTAAATCCTGCTAAAGAGGGGGAAGGACTAATTATCTATTTAAGGAGATAATGTAGTTTTCCTTACCAGGATATCTGACATAATTGGTCTTGAAAGTGTAGCAGTACTGTTGGCTGAAGCTTTCTGATTTTCTCAATTCATTTGAATCTTTAAAATCACATTTTGATTCTTTCAAATATCAGAAAATATGTGAGCATGCTTGGGAATGTTGAGGCATTCTCTCTCTCTCTCTCTCTCTCTCTCTCTCTCTCTCTCTCTCTCTCTCTCTCTCTCTCTCTCTCTCCCTCCCTATCTCCCCCTCTCTCCCTCCCCCCCTCCTTCCCTATCTCTCCCTCTCTCCATACCTCCCACCTCCCTCCCTCCCTCCCTTCCTTTTCCCCCTTCCTGCCTCCTACTCTCTCATGTAGTTATGCCCCAATTTTATCATGGGATTGGTTGCAAGCCACATGATTTCCTCTCTTTCCCATCTTTATGCCCTACCTACAAGAACCTTCTAAGATGTACACCAGAATGACCAGTGATTTTTCTATTATACTGTAATGCAGAAGACAGAAGCATGAAGCCTCCATGTCGGATGCTTCCGTCCCTATGAGCTCCTATGAGCCCAGCTTAGTTGATTCCATGGGCTGTTTTCTTGTATCCTTCACTTCTCTGATTTCTACAATCTTTACTTATCTTGTGTGTCTTGGTCTTCTCGTGGGGCATCTAACAGTGAGAGCAGGGCTGCCTTTGACTATTTTGTCTGCTTTTGAAACTCTTAACCTTACTGACACATCCAGCCATCTTATGAGGCAGTGCCTAGAATTATGGAAAAATGCTATGCCATCTTTGGTTGAAATTACTGAGATACCTGTCCTTTCCTGAAGGGGACAGAGTAGGATTGGATATCAAGGAGGAAAGAGAATGAAGACAACAGTTGAGATTAGAGAAGTATTTTTACAAGTTCTTATTCTTTAAATTTTCTGCCCTGGCTCCCTAAAAAAAGGTCATTGAAACATGACAAAAAAAAAAAAAAAAAAAACTTGCATCAATAACAAAATGTTTTATTAGCTCTGTAGAATGCTAAATAATTTTTAAAAATCAAAACCATAAAGCAATCTTATGACAGTTTAACTAATGTTATTTTATTAATATTAATAGCTTATTAATTTTAATTTATCTTAATGATTAATGAAATCAAATATTTAATTCTTTAAAATGGCATTTTAAAAATGTGCTAGTCTGTGAATTAAAATGCTAGGAGTTTAAAGATAAAAATGAGCTAGACAAAAAGTTGGCATTACATTAGAACACATAAAAAATAAATATTTGAAACAAATCACTTATGAAAAGAACTATCTTATTTCTCAATCTGAAAAGAACATAAAAGGCAGCTCACAGAAATATAGTGCTACTGACATTAAATGGAGAATTCACATGATATTAAGGTATGAAATAACCCCCACATTGTAAAGATTAAAACATTATTGGTATGTTTACAGTTTGTGTTAGCAGCATAGCTTCAAGCACAGGAGAATCATTTCTCTCTGGAAATAAAGAATCAGCTGCTATTCAGCTTTTTATCCTTTCCATTTAATGAAAAGTGTTCTTAAATCTTCTTCCTAGTGGAACTTCTTTATACCTCCTGTTTCCTTGGTAAAAACAAGTAATATGGCTACTTGTACATACTTAGGTCAGTTCTGGGTAAATGGGACAATATTCAGAAACTATTTTGGGACAGAATTTGAATAAGCAAGCATTCCTGAAGATATCTAATTATGTGTTAAGCTTTGTTGGTGGAATCGCATTGAAGTACAATGTTGGTTTCATAGCCTTATTGCTTGCCCTAACACAGTTGCAGCACCGTGAGTGACTTATGGACTATTCCGAGAAGGTCCTCTCTCCTGAAGAGCCTCAGTAGCAGCTAGCTCCTCAGTGGATGAAGTGGGTTAAGGATGGAGACCCATCCACAAACAACAATAAAGAACCAGAGGCATTGTGCTATGATTGATCCTGTACGTGATCTTAAATGTCCCTGTGGTAGTGAAATACATAGAGGTAGTGCCACTATTCCTGCAGATCTGTAGAACCTCTGATCAAAATAATGGCTTCTTCAATCAGTTTCTCATCTGCCATCTTGCCTTATTTTACAGAGCTTACTCAGACCAGGAGGCTCTGATTTAACCATGATGCTCTAAGGAAACTTCATCCCAGCCTCAGAACCTCCTTAAGTGGTGGACTGACTGATTTTCTGTGTCAACTGGACACAAGATGGAGCTATCAGAGAAAGAGGAGCCTCAGTTGGGCAAATGCCTTCATTCGATCCAGCTGTAAGGCATTTTCTAAACTAATGATCAAGAGGGGAGGGCCCAGCCCATTGTGGGTAGAGCCAACCCTGGGCTGGTAGACCAGGGTTCTGTCAGAAAGAAAGCTGAGCAAGGCAGGGAAAGCAAGCCAGCAACATCTCTCCATGGCCTCTGCATCAGCTCCTGCTTCCTGACCTGCTTGAGTTCCAGTCCTGACTTCCTTTGGTGATGAACATCAATGTGAAAATGTAAGCTGAATAAGCCCTTTCCTCTCCATCTTGCTCCCTTTTCATGACGTTTGTGCAGGAATAGAAACCCTGACTAAGATAACTGGCATGGGTGCCTTTGAAGGAGTGACTTCTGCTTCTGCCTTTATGTGGGAAACTCACATAAGTTATGGAATTTCTAAGACAAACTTCAATGACTCCAAATATCTGGCATGAGATTTCTGCATCAACTTCAGCTGGCCAAACCTAGAGGTATTTGACTAGACCCACTGAAGTCTTTAATCATGCCAAGGAGAAGCACTTAACCACATACTTTACAGACAGCCAAGCCCAATCAGAAGCTGGTTACCAACAGGGGGCCATATTATGAGCAGTCTGTCTCCTTGGGGCACCAGAAAAAAACCTTCCTTCCTGCTCATGGCCTATTGTTGCTACAGTAAGCTTCCACTTTCACTCAATGTTTTAATAAATATTTCAATTTGGAAATTTTTATTTAATCAAAACAACAAAAGACTGTCTTTTGAATTAAATTATGGAAATCATGCAGATGATACTGACCTAGTCAAGGCTTTAGCTTCCAATACCTACATAGCGGTTTTAATGAATCCCCTATGTATTGATACTTTTCTGTTACTGAGATTAAAGCACCATGGCCAAGGCAACTTAGAAAACAAAGTAAGAAAATGGCTGCATCTAGAGAAGATCATCCTGAATGAGATAACCCAGTCACAAAAGAACAGACATAATATGCAGTCACTGATAGTGGGATGCTGACCCCAGAGGCTTGCACTCCCCCAGAAACAACTCACAGACTGTATGAAGTCCAAGAAATAAAGAAAACAAAAAAATATACATATATTTTCAAAACAAGAAGACTTTGACTATTTCCATGTTGCGTTTTGTTTTGCATGTACTTTACGATTATTGTAACTATTAGGTTTTCAATGCATACTGTCAAGCCCTTGAAAAAAATCAAATACTGACTAAAAAAATATATTCACATGGTTTTATGTAAAAATAATTTTAATGTCTGAAAAAACAGTACTGACAAAAATGTATAATTTTAAGCAAAAAATGTTTAAAATCTGTACATTTATCTTTGTTTTGTAAAATAAGGTCGTTAAAAAAAAAGAAAAAAAAAGAAAAAAAGAAAACAAAGTATTTAGTAGAGCTTACTGGTTCATAGGGCTGAAGTTCATAGTGAAGCCATAGTTTCAGGAAGAGCTGAGAGCTCACATCTCTACCTGCATATATGAGATAGAGATCACACTGAATGGGATGAGTCCATTGTCGAAACCTGGCATACATTCTCTGAAAAAACCACACATCCAAATCTTTTCTAAAAATTTTGGTCACTGAGAACTGTGTATTCAAACATCTGACCCTATAGGGCACATTCTCCCTAAAATCACAATACCTTTTATAAGACTGTATAAATAGAGGATATTGTATTATCCTATTAGCCACCAAAAGATCTCAGTTTCTCCTTAATATACTACTATTGTAACTGCATAACACTAGGCAACTCTCAACAGTAACCAAAATCAATATCTAGAAAAGAAAATATAAGTTATTGAGATTATATTTGATTATTAAATATTCTAGTCTAATGTTAATATGTGATTAATCATGTGATATAAATATAGCTCAATTTTCAACAGCCATGGAAGTCATAGTTTGTAATATTTTCAACTATATGAAGAAGTGTAATTTAAGTATTTACACAAAAGAGAAAATTGAGTATCATTCAAAAATATGGATTTTCTTCAGAAGAATAATTTGAAACTATGTTTAACATAAATTTTAATTAGTAAATAAATATGCATATCACTGATCATAATTCTGTTTATCGCTTTCTGAGTTGCTGTATCTCTCACACAAAACATCCTATGCTCTATTGTAAATTAACAAAGAATTAGTAATGTACTGACCATGAATGAGCAAAGGTATATTATTATAAATGATAAGGCTGAAAAATTGTACATTTTATCGGTTTAATAAGACATAAGTATCAAATATTCAGTCTTATAATATATTTTACACTCAGTGAAATAAACCTAGTGATAGAAAGTCCAGAATACTATTTCATACTATATTACCTTTTTTGAGCAGTGATCTTTCACAAACCTCTACAAACTTCGTTGAAAATGAAGCTGCTCCTCATTTGCAAAGTGATTTATATACCAAAACAAAAAGCAAAAACTCTGTCAAGGTAACTATAGATAGATGAAAGATACATAGATAGATTATAGCAATTCTATTGGTTCTTCCAATGCACAATTATAATGCACTTTTATCATCTGCTCATTTGTTCCTCAATGTAGATCTGAGGTTTCTTCTATCAGAAAGAGAAGGCTAGAGAAGGTACTTGATATTTGCCTCCTACCTTAACTCCTGCAGCCTTATTACTATAAACACTGTACCAACTCTCTATCCATTTTTATTTAATTCCTTATTATTTTGTGGTTACTGTTTACCATAGGCTTTGTCTGGTAATTGCTTGTTATTTTTTTAATTCATGTTTTATATTAAATCACAATCTCCTGCTTCAAGGTCTCTGTGTTTCCTCAAGACATTTTTTTTTTTTTTTACAATAAAAGTTTATGTTCTTTGTTTAGTGTAGAGAAATGCATTTCTCAGTAAACTTAAATATAAGCACCCAACTACATTGTACCACTTTGGGTACACACAATTTTATGTATCTTCATGCAAAAAAATATATTTTTTATTATTCTTCCTTCTTTCCAGTATTTACATCAAGGCTATCAGTTTTTTTTTTTTTGTTTTTTTTTTTTTTTTATCTTTCTAGTGCAAGTTAAGTTAGGCACAAACAAATAATCTTAAATTAAGTATTTCTTTTCAATCTCTAAAGGAGAATTCAAAAGATTTGGTCATCACTAATCAAACCAGTTAAGTTTAACCAAAATAAATGTTTATCAAACATAGCAATAAATCTCTGTTCAATACATTAAGATGCATCAAGGCATGTTTCAAAGGTAAATGCATACTTGCACCAATCATATGGTGCAGAAAATATGTGGAAAAACAAGTCTTGAATGATTAATGTTGAAAATTATACGATTTATACTCTATCTATTTACCCTGTGGTCTTTCTTGATTATCATTTATTGCTCTTAGTTTCTACCCCCTGCATATAGTATCGTGTCTTTCAATTGACAACACTTTTCCTTTAGTCTTATGACTTGAAGGGATCCTCAGAGGCTATAGATTATGTTGGATCTAAGAATGAAATCCCACTGGGCAATGCATGTTTGTAAGTTCTAAAGTATACTTTATTAGCATATAAATTGAAAACAGCTACTTTGATCAGGTTGTTTAATGAAAAACACCTCTTAGTGCAAGTGAAAAACTATTTTCTTAATCCAGGTTGCTTAAAAAAACAACAACAACAACAACAAAAACTACTTATGTGATTACTGCCAAAGGTGAAGAGAGACAGGAAATCAAAGTGATGACTGAAGCAATCAAGCTTTTGAGAAACTCTTATTTTAACTCTGGATGGCTGAATCACTTGCTACATATGGTAAGAGAAACCCTTCCATTAATGCTCTTGATGTTAAGGTCTCTTGGGCAATAAAGACATCCCTGTATGAAGTCCATTAGGCAACAGCAACCTTATTAGATGCAACACATGCAATTAGCTCAGGGTGACTACCTCTTGGCTTCTTTTATTTGACATTGACACAAATCTTAATCTTTTTTTTCCAATAGAGAGGGATACAGTCTTAAATAAGTCTTCATACTTCTATTTATATGAGTTAAAAACATTCCTAGGAATCATCTTTTTTGTTGTTGTTTTTCTCCCATAAGGGAACACCAGCTTATTATATCACAAAAGGTTTTCTTTTCCCTTATGTGACCATTTAAATCTCTGAGTACCATAAATTAAGATTAAACTAATTCATTAAGGTTTCTATAGACAGTGATAAATTCTGTAGCTCAAATGAGTTTTCACATTTGATATGAAACTGTTAAGTACATCCACAACGCTGCTTATACTTTTAGTCAGTCCTAAATCCCTGTGTAAATTGAAAAGACACCTTGCTCTTCTACATAACCTTATGGGTAAGATGAAAGAGAATAAGTACCTCTTATTGAATGTGCCATGATGAGGAGCCAATGAGTATTGATTGAGAAATAAGTGTTCTCAAGAGCAGCAAAATCCAAATCTATTATAGAAATAAGCAATACTTACATAATAACATGAAGATGTCTTTTGTGCCTTGGAGAGCACACCTCTACCTGTTATTTAAATACTAGAGAGTGTCAGTCAGAAATAATAGGAATATGTGTTCCACATAAACAGACAACCTTAATGCTATGCTAGATAAAGAAAATTTATGTAGAAAAATTTATCGGAGTAGAAAATTATGTTGATTCTTTTAATGTGTTTAATAAAGAAATGTGAGTTTTAAAAAAGGTTATATTATAGGCCTGTAGCAATCTTTTACTACTTTTATATCACAGTGTTAAAAAGACACACACACACACAAACACACAAACACACAATAAAAAATGTTTTTCATCTAACAAAGCTGAGAATCAAACATCATCCACAATTGTGTCTGGTTCACTGACATCAAAGTAGCTACAGGGCTACATTCCTTGGTAAGAGCTCATGGATGAGAACCCATTTCTTTGATACTCCTTTGAATGATTTAACTTCCATAAACTACACTTATAGTTCACCTTGTGGCTACTATTATAGAGGTAGTAGCAGTCCTGAAATATTACTGTCAGTCTTTTTAGAATTGCATTATGTGCATGTTTCACATTGGTTTGTGCATTCTTTAATTGATGACGAAAGTTCCATAATAGTACAAAGTACAGGAGAGTTAATCTTGCTTTTTGTATAAGAAGTGTGTGTAGTCTTTGTTTATTTGAGGTTTCTAATAAATAAGCTTCTATATAAACATATTTGTTTATCCATTTTATTCTAAAGTACTTATACATTATAAAAATCACAAGCATATTTTATGTGATTAATTATATGCATGTTTGTGTTAAAATGTTTGGAAGTGCTATATTATATAATAAACTATGTTAAAGGAGTTCAGCAGCAGATGCAATGCACAATAAAAATTACAGTTTTGATTGAATGTTATCAATACTGTCTTAATCCAATCTTTATACAAAATTTATTTTACTCACATCTTTCTTTACCTATACTTTTCATAAAAAAAATTAGAGTAGAATTAAAATAACCATTAAGTATACTGGGTATAGTATCAACAATTCACAATGTCACAGTACAATGAGTAACTAGATAATCTGTGATTATGTACAGAAGTAAAGCAATGATCATAAATTTCAGTTGTAATTTTATTTTAATTTCCTGTTTTTATATATGACAATATATTTGAATTTAACTGAACTTTCCAATTAGATTTTTAATTCTTCAAATATCTGGTGGATTTTAAACACATTATTTGTGTAGATTTACATTTTAAAGACATTATTCTTTCAAAACTCCAATGATGTACATTCAAAGTATTTAATTTAGGGACTTCAAATTGGTCTGACTCACATCATGCCTGCCTAGGATGGCCTCTTTAATAGCCATGGGATTTAGTGGTTGTAAACCAAAATTGCAGGTAAGAATAAACTTAGGAAATTTTTGAAACGAAATCTATGCCAGGGTTAATGGAATTCTGATTCCTTTTTGTAGGCCTTTGATATGCACGAAGGGGAAAACGAAAGAAAGAAAATGGAAAGGTTCTCTAAGCATTTCAATGAAGCACATTGGACACAGTGTACTAATGTGATAATTAAAAGAATGAAATCTCAATTAAAAACTTAAATGCTTACTATTAAATCATACTATAACATCATTTTCCATGAATTTATGTCTAAACATTTACATGATTATAGTTTGATTTTGTCTTATTAAATTCTTACTTTAATAATAAATAAGAGTGCAAATGTATTCAAGCACAATCATTAAAGTGAGCCTATATCACAGGAAATCAAAACTATAATAGTCATAATGTCCTTAAAACTCCAGTAAAACTCTAATATATTTGTGACTCTAGTTGGGCTGCAGTTTATTTCTAAATCCAAGAGATGTTTGCTAATTTCTCTAGGGGCTTGATACTTTGGATAGAGATCTGTTCTACCTGCTCTGTGCAATCAGAATGCTAAACAATTTAATTGGTATGGTTCTCATAATGATAGATAGAACATCAGAAATCAATAGCATTAACTTCAATTGTGTATACTTCAATTTCATTTCTTAGTCACTGTCGACACAATATATAAGCATGCATACAGAGATAAATAAATGATGAATAGATAAATACATTTGGATTTTAATGCCATTGCAAAATTACTAAATTGGGGAAATTTACTTTCTTTGGTTGGACAAATCTGGTAGCCATATTCAAGTATGCACTGGAGAACACTTCCATAGCTTTATGGTATCTTTTATGGTGCCTCTTCACAGTCTGATTTTGAGAGAGAAAATTGCCCTGGAGGAGAAATCCTTCACAAAGAGGAGAGGGAATACAAGGACTCTGGGAAAAAAAAAAAGTTTGCAACTGCAGAGAATGATTAGTACAAGAAAAAGGAGGAGGAGACATCTGTTGGTGAAATGATTTTTAGAGATAATTAAGTGCATTCATCCAGAAATAACACATATTATACATCGTTTGCAGGCACACATGGTTTTACTAAAAACAAGAGAGACTTTGAAAAGCCCACAAAAATAATCAGCAGCTTTGATCTGATGTCATCAGAATGTGATTACTCTGGGTGCACCCCCACCTCGCCCTTTCTTGCTCTTCTCAGTCTCCTTAAGGAATTTTATGGCAGACAGTGAACACTGCTTACAGAGGTAAGTTTGCTTCTAAGATTTGGTCTGACATGTGCGGCTTGATCTTCGGGCTTCTTCAAATCTTAAACTCACATGCATTTTCAACTTTCTGTATTATAACTGAACTTCTGATCATCCAAGAAGGTCCAAATATAAAAAAAATATCATTATTAAGAAATTTCTCCCAAGATTTAGACACAGATGTTTTCAAGCAAAGAATGAAACAACTGGCCGAACAGCAATTGCTATTTTTAAAGACAATAAAAATTAACCTCAAAAATCAAGTTTATATTTGCACACTTCTTGCTCATTGAATGCTCTTCTTCATACAGTTTATGCCTCAGAACTGGCCATGTGATTATGTTTTGTACTGAATATTTGTTGTATGCTGATATTTACTAGATGAAAAACCCTGGAATTTAGTTAGTAAAATAAAAAGGAATAGTCAATAGATACTTATGAGGTGGAATATATTGTATGCTATTCAAATTAACACCAATGCCAAAGTTTAAATTGAGGAGTCACTGTGTAAATAAAAATGGAAGCTAATAATAACCTCCTTGTAAAACAAATTAATTTATAAAATATGGAGTCTAGTACATTCACATAAAAGCTTGACATTTACAGGTTTGTTAAAACATGTCCCAGAGAGACTGGGTTTTTTTTTTCCCCTAATTTGGGAACTCATCCCATGCTTTGACACCTATCATCTGAACACTTACTAAGATTATTTGACATAGAATAATAAATCAAAAGTACAAAGTTGTACAAATCATATATTTTTCTGCCAAAATGTACCACAACGTTGAACTAACCAAACCAACATGAAGATATCATAAAGTAAGCAGCAGACTACCATAGGGAAAGCCTTTTCAATCTAGGATTCATTTAAACATCTTGATCACTAAGATAACTGAGAACCAAGAATGACAACACCAGGTTACTTCGCAACAGGATGAGGAGATTAGCACATGTGCCTAATGGGCTAGATGAGAAAAACAGGAAATTAAGGACTTATAAGAAAGTACTTAAAAGCATAGCTATAAGCAACTAAGGACTTTGGAGAAAGAGAGAATTGGTGTTCTTTGTTAATGATCCCTCCTGAATCATTATCCAAAACAAAAACTTATTTCTAAAAATGTAAATATGCAAGCAGCACTAAATAGACAGACCTGGCTAAACTTAGATAAACATATGTGTGTGTGTGCATTTATATATAATAATAATCGAAGTTAATAAAGTAATAATTAAAGAAAAAGAGGACATGTATTAGAAACAACAAAAGGGGTCAATAGAGGGGTTTAAAGAAGGAGTGTTGAAATAATGTAATTATATATAATTAAATAAGAAGCAATGAAAAAGACACAAACGGTCACATAAAGAAGAATAAATATAATAAAATATATTTAGATTTTTTTTGTCGCATCCAACTTAGAAAGTCTATTGCTAAATGAGAAAATAGCATTTGATATAGAAGTGGATTTGGTGATTACAAATTCCTCAAGACTCTACAGGACATGAAATTTTATTTTAAACAAATAGAACAATAACATTAATGTGTGAAACTCCAAAGTTACAAATGAAATTAAGATTACATTCCATTCATACTTCTATTTTTACTACAGTGTGTTCACTTAATTTACAATATGGAAATAGCCTAAAACTTTATTTATGCCTCAATATTTCTTTCATGCTTGTGAACAACTTCCTGGTATTTGTAATAATATAGATAACCCTAGAGGATATTATATATGCAAAATAAGACAAGTATAAGAAGAAAATACAAATATTTTAGTAATTTGTGGCATGTGGACAAAAATGATGACGTGGAGACAGAAATTAGCATGTGATTACCAGAACCTGGAAAGTCAAGGAGAAGTGAGAATTTAAAGAGTCATTTCATAGGAAAAAAAAAAACTCAGGTAAGTAGAAATAAACTCTGGTCCTCTTTTCAAGGTAATATCACAATTGCCAATAATATTGCAGTGTCTATTTTTAAATAAATTAAAATTGTTGATTTGAATGTTCTCACAACTAGAATGTCAACAAAAAACAACAACGAATTTGGCCCTGATGCTATTTTGAATAATTTCTTAATTTGGATGCTTTCGGGTTCCTGCCACTCTCTCTTCTTCAAAGAGAATTCATTTTTAAATAAGAAATATCTAACCTTGCAAGTGATGAGCAGCATCCCTTCGATTACTGCTTGCTTGATTGATTCATTACTTCACACCTATGGTCTAGTTCCTCCCAATCTTGCTATTTGGCCCTTGTTAAATAACTAATAAATCTTTGGATTCCAAAATGGCTGCCGTGATTCAAGGAGTATAAGGGAAGATGGTTTCTTTGAAAATTTAGAAGGATAAAAGAATGTATGCTCCTTATTTGTGTTACTGTTTAAAATCTTTAATCTTTTCTTAGAGTCCAGACATCATCTGCCTTCTGGTCCACCTTCCAACTGTTCCACATTCCACACCTCCTCCTTGCCCCCAGTCTCCAAGAGACCTCCTCAACTCCACCCCACCAGACCTCCCCACTACCTGGGCCCCAAGTCTCTAGAGAGGTAGGTGCATCTTCTCTGACTGAGTCCATACCTGGAAGCCCTCTGTTGTATATGTGTTGGGGGTCTTATATCATCTGGTGTAGGCTGCCTGGTTGGTGGTTCAGTTGCTACTTTTTAAGACTGTATTTGAAATATGTCTGGAAGATGTGGGGGCAGGGAGGATGTTTCCCCTAAACCCAATGATACCTGTGGCTGTCTGGAGAACTTGCCCGGGTCATGAGGGCTGCAGATCTGCCCCTGCCGCTCGTGCCAGCTGCAAAACAAGGAGGAGAGCAATAGAACTGGCATTGATGGTAGGGTCCCAAGTGAGCTTGCCCCAAGGTCATGAGCAAGGGAAAGCTGGCCACAACAATCTTCCCCTTCCATGAGGTGTCCTGGGCTAGGGGGCTGGAGGTAGGACATTACATATTTCTTACTATGTGAAGGAGCTGGAAGAGCTAACCCCAGGGTCACAAGACCAGAGGAGCTGGACCTGATTCTCACTGGTTGCAGCCCCCAAGCAAGCCGGCTCTGTATCTTGGCTGGTCAGAGGAGTGAGAAGTTGAGTCACCCTAAGGGGAAGAGGAAGGAGACTGAGGTAGCATGGGTGCACCAGCGATGCCTTCCTCTCTGGTCCTGCCCCCTGCTGTAGTCAAGAGAGCAGACCCTAGGGCCGTGAGAACAGAAGTATTCCTGCCCCCTTTCACTGGATTTAACACTCAGGAGTGCAGGCTTTGTAATGTATCATCTGCAAATGGTTGAGACCCATGAAAGTGCCAGTCCTGCTGATTCAAGACAGCAAGATCTCTTTCTACAGCACAGGGCAGCAACAGGTTAATCAGGGGTCGCTGTGAGAGTAGAGTATTTAAGGCAACATAGAAGCCAGAGATCTGGGACCAAACCAACAAGTCACTACAATAAACATTTGTAAGGGAAGATGAGTGAACAGAGAAATATACGGTGGGGCACACCATGTTGTTCTACATCTTCCATGGTGGGATGTTTTCTATGCTTTGTGTTTTATTTTGCCTTTGTTGGTGTTTGTTTTTCGTTGTTTATTTGCAAGAGCAGAGGGCAGATGTGAGGACATGAAGAGATGGACAGGACCAGGGTACATGATGTCTTAAGGTAAGAAAGAACAGCAGTACTGTACTGCTTGGGTTTATAATCAAAGATTAAAAAGCCTTGGTTGAGATACTACCTCCATGAGATCTAGTCCTGTGGGATTTTCTCAATTTGTGATCAATGGGGGAGGGCCCAGCCTACTGTGGGTAGTGCCATAACTGAGCTGGTAGTCCTGGGTTCTATTAGAAAGTAGTCCATAGTCCAAGTAAGCCATGTGAAGCAATCCAGTAAGCAGCATCCTTTTATGGCCTCGGCATCAGGTCCCAGGTTCAGGTTTCAGCCTTTCTTGAGTGGCTGCTCCAACTTTCTAAAATAATAGACTATGTTCTGGAGGTATATGTTGAATAAACACTTTTTCTCCACAACTTCATTTTTTGGTCAAAATTTTTTCACAGTGAAACTAGAAACCCTATATGCAATAGAAACTCTATCTAACCCCAAACACTTTGTTTTAGGCTAATAAAGATTAAACAGCAATAAAGCACTGTTGTATTAACACTGTGGTGCTACAATAGACTCTCATTATTTAGAATACAGCCATTCAGCTACTACATTGATGAGAATTCACTTTGAACAGCTCTGTCTTATTGAAGTCTTATATTTATTTATAGAATAAAAGTGATTTAAAGGAACATACCACAATGAAAAGATTTTAATTAAGATGTGATTTTGTGTGAACAGTGGTTCAGCTATAGAAGGTATTCAATAAACATTTTATATGGATGGATAGTTTTAAGGTGTTATTTGTATGGTAGGAAGTTTTCATTTGCCCATTTGATTCTTAGCCGAGATTAAATATATGTTGCCTGACGTGATAAAGCACTCATCTAACTAAACACTTAGAATAATTGCACTTGAGAAGAAATTCTTTAGGTCTACTAAAATAAAATATTGCAACTTGCTACTTATAAAATTCAAAAAAATATGTATAGAGAATTTCTATAAATTAGATCTAACAGCATAAACAAAGATGTGTCCTAATTCATTTTAATTATGCAGTCTTTATAGTCAGTAAATCTTCAACAATTTTAAATTAAATGATTTGATGAAAACTGGTGCAATTTTTTTTTTCAGAAATACAAACACCGACATTACAGGATGATACCTGACTTTGTCATTTGTTACTAGCAGAACAAAGGGAAAAAAAAAATGTATGTTTGAAATAGAAATGAGCCTTTAAATTTATGTCAGTTCTATTAAAATATATATTTAAAACAATGTATGGTATGTGCTCATTTATATTTGGATATTAGCCATGAAATACAGGTCCCATGTTGCACTCCACAGAACCAAATTAGATAAACAAGAAGGAACATTCAAGGAAAGAAGATTGAATTTCACTTAAAAGGGGAGATAAAATAGTCATAAGAGGCAGATAGATGGAAAGAGCAAACTATGGTGAGGAGGAAGAGGAAAGAGAGTGGAGGCGTAGGGATCAGGTATGGGAAGAACAAGAGAGAGAGTCATGGCCATCAAAATGAATGGAAAACTGCACCTGACAAAGATGGGAAGGTGGGGGTCATCTCCAAGATGACACAAAATCCTGGAATAAAGGAGGCAACCAAAATTCAATAGACAGGGATTCCTTATCTGTGACTCACATATATGGGATACAAAACCTAAATAGGTCACCTCCTATAGTCAGTCAGGAGCCCCAGTGGAACAATGGAGACACCAACCCACCTACAAATTTATCCTGTGTACAAGAAATACAGGCAAAGGAAGATGGAGCAGAGACCCAGGAAATGGCCAATCATTAGCCTCTTCAACTTGAGACCCACACTATGGGCAACCATCAATATCTAACAGTATTAATGATCCTCAATTATGTTTGCAGACAGGAGAATGTTGTCCTTTGACAGGATCCACCCAGCAGCTGATCTAGAGGATACACACACCCAGAGCAAAAAGTGAATGGAGGTAGAGCCTCCTTTTTTTTTTTTTAACTGAACAACTTTTTTTAAAAAAACAAAGATAAATGTTTAGATTTTAAAAGCATTTTTGCATACATGTTTGATAGTACTTAATTTTTTAAAGGTTTCATACTGTACATTAAAATCTTACCAGTTAAAATGAACATAAAGTACATATAAAGTAAGATGTAACCTGGAAATGGTCAACGTTTTCTTGGTGTGTAAAGATTAAGCACAATAATTTTTCATCTTTTTTTTTGTCCTTGGATTTTCTTGAACTTCATATAGTCTGAGAGTTGTTTCTGGGGGTGTTCAGAGCTTTCTGGGGTTAATATCCAATGATCATTGACTACGTATTATGTCTGTTCTTTTGTGACTGGGTTACCTCACTCAGGATGATATTCTCTAGATATATCCATTTTCTTAAGAATTTCATAAAGTTATTGTTTCTGATAGCTGAATAGTACTCTGTTGTGTAAATGTACCACAATTTTTGTATCCATTCATCTACTGAGAGACATCAGGGTTCCTTCTACCTTCTGGATATTATAAATAGGGCTGCTACAAACATAGTGGTGCATGTGTCTTTGTTGTATTTTGGAGCATCTCTAGGGTATATGCCCAGAAATGTAATAACTGGATCTTCAGGTAGTTCTATGTCCAATTTTATGAGAAACTACCAGACTTATTTCCAGAATTGTTGTACCAGTTTACAACCACACCAAGAGTGGAGAAGTGTTCCTCTTTCTCCACATCCTCGCCAGCATCTGCTGTCATCTGAATTTTTGATTTTAGCCATTCTGAATGGTGTAAGGTGGAATCTCAGGGTTGTTTTGATTTGCATTTCCCTGATGACTAAGGATGTCGAGGACTTCCTTAGATTCTTTTCGGCCATTCAATATTCCTGAATTGAGAATTTTTGTTGATCTCTGTACCCCATTTTTAATAGGATTGTTTGATTCTCTGGTGTCTAACTTCTTGATTTCTTTGTATACCTTGGATATAAGCCCTCTATCAGATGTGGGGTTGGTAAAGATGTTTTCCCAATCTGTTGGTTGCTGTTTTGTTTTTTTGACAGTGTCATTAGCCTTACAGAAACTGCAATCTCATTAAGTCCCAATTCTCATATAATTCACCTTAGAACATGAGTCATTAGTGTTCTGTTCAGAAAATATTCTCCTGTGCCCATGTGTTCTAAGGTTTTCCATACTTTCTCTTCTAATAATTTTTCAGTATCTGATTTAATGTGGAGATCTTTGATCCACTTACACTTGAGCTTTTTACAAGGAGATAAGAAAGGGTCTATTTTCATTCTTCTGCATGCTGAGTGCCAGTTGAACCAACACCATTTATTGAAGAGTCTGACCTTTTTCCACTGAATGTTTATAGATCTTTTGTCAAACATCAAGTGACCATATATGTTAAGCCTCATTTCTGGATCTTCTATTCTATTCCATTGATCCACGTGCCTATCTCTGTACAAGTACCATACAGTTTTTAACACAATTACCTTGTAATATAACTTGAGGTCAGGGATGGTGATTCCTGCAGATGTTTTCTTGTTGAGGATGGATTTTGCTATTCTAGGTCTTTTGTTATTCCAGGTGAAATTGCACATTGCTCTTTCCAACTCCAAGAAGAATTGGGTTGGAACTTTGATGGGGATTGTAGTGAATCTGTAGATTGCTTTTGGTAATATGGCCCTTTATATACTGTTGATCCTTCCAATCCATGAGCAGGGGAAATCTTTCCATTTTTTAGATCATCCTCGGTTTCCTTCTTCAGAGATTTGAAGTTCCCATCATACAGGTCCTTAACTTGCTTAGTTAGAGTCATACCAAGGTGTTTCATATTTTTGTGACTATTGTAAAGGGTATCTTTTCCCTAATTTCTTTCTCCACCTGTTTGTCCTTTGAGTATAGGTAGGCTACTGATTTGTTTGAGTTAATTTTATATCCAGCCACTTTGCTGAACTTGTTTATCAGCTGGAGAATTTCTCTGGTGGAATTTGTGGGGTCACTTACATACATTATCATTTCATCTGCAAATAGTGATGGTTTTACTTCTTCCTTTCTAATTTGTATCCCTTTGATTTCCATTTGCTGTCTAATTGCTCCAGTCAGGACTTCCCATACTATGTTGAATAGGTAGGGGTAGAGTCAGCAGCCTTGTTGATTCACTGATTTTAGAGGGATTGCTTCAAGTTTCTCACTGTTAAGTTTGATGTTGGCTATTGGTTTGCTGTATACTGTTTTTATTATGTTTAGGTATGGGCCTTGTATTCCTGTTCTTTCCACGACTTTTAACATGAAGGGTTGTTGAATTTTGTTATATGCTTTCTCCGCATCTAGTGAGGTGATCATGTTTTGTTTTGTTTTGTTTTGTTTTGTTTTGTTTTTTTTTTTGAGCCTCTTATGGAAGAATAGGAAGAAGGATTAGAGGCCCTTAAGGGAATAGGAACTCCACTTGAAGACCAACTCTCTGAGCTATTCTAAACCACCAACCAGAAAGTTTGTATGAGACAGATCAAGGCCACCACAGTTATGTAACAAAGCTATAGCTTGGTCTTCATGAGTGTCCCCTAATAGGAGGAGCAAGGACTGCCTCTGATTCTGTTGCTGGCCTTTGTATTTGTTTCCCCAGATTGAGAT
Organism: Micromys minutus; assembly: GCF_963924665.1. Lineage (NCBI taxonomy): Eukaryota > Metazoa > Chordata > Mammalia > Rodentia > Muridae > Micromys > Micromys minutus. The sequence continues at coordinate 18,442,536 of NC_137974.1, forward strand.
GCCTATTCTAGCTTCAATGGAAGAAGATATACCCAACCCTAATGCAACTTAATGTGCTTATACTGATTGATATTCATAGAAGCTTCAGTATCTCTGAAGAGAAACAGAAGGGAATGAGGGGAGTTGAAGAGAGAGGGTGAGACTGTGAAGCCGTGATTAGGAATTAAATAAATAAATAAATAAATAAATAAATAAATAAATAAATAAATAAATAAATAAGAGCTGTATATTAAGACCAAGCTATATATGCTACTACTTTATGCTTGGGGTCATCCTGTCATGCTTGTCATTTTTGTGGTTATTAGCTGTCATATCTGGGTAGGACTGATGGTCTCTCTTCACCTTTTGAGGTTTACATGGCAGCTTCTGGTACCTAAAAAGCTAGTCCTCAGGGAGGAGACATTTAAATCAGTTTAAATATATATATAGAGAGAGAATTATATGAACTTCTAACAAATTAATGTTTTCTGAGAAAATGCTTAGACATTATAGTTCTTACTCTGAAAACTAGAATGAGTACCTTAGCTCAGATCCCCATGTTCCATGTGAACATGAGAGTATGGAAGCACAAGTGTGTAACATCAGATGGGGGTGGGGTCAGGGATATGGAGATAAGTAGAACTCTTTGGCCATATTCTCTTTATAAATCACTGACTTCCAGATTCAGCAATACTGTTTCAACAAAAAAGACCTCACAGGGATATCAACAACATCACATATCATGTTGCAATAAGGCAAGGTACATCCTTTCCTATTAATGCTGCAGGAGGCAACCCAGTAAGAGTAAAGGTGTTCTAAAGTAAAACATAAGAGTCATGGTCCAAGAAGCTGAGAAATACAAAGCTGAGAATTATAAGCAGAGAGATAGGGATTCCTCCAAGAATTCACTGGAGCCTTACGCCTCCAACATGAAAGCAACTGTTGAAGATGAGAAGCTTTAAGGCAAGATCAATGATGAGAACAAACAGAAGATTCTTGACAAGTGCAATGAAAGTATCAGCTGGCTGGATAAGAACCAGACTGCAGAGAAGGAAGAATCTGAACATCAGCAGAAAGAACTGGAGAAAGTCTACAACCCTATCATTGCAAGCTGGACCAGAATGCTGGTGGTATATCTGGAGGAATGCCTGTGGGCTTCCCAAGTGCAAAATCTCCTCCATCTGGTGATGCTTCTTCAGGCCCCATCATTGAAGAGATGGATTAAGAAGTCAGTCCAAGTAGAGGGCATAGTGTTGTTCCACAGGGACCCAAAACATGTAAAATGGAATAATAAAACCACTCAAATTGACACAGAATTGTCAGAAACACCCCCTATTCCCACTCTTAGGAGTCCCACAAATACACCAAACTACCCAACCAAACCACATATGCAGATGATGTAGCTTAGACTCACACATGCTCCCTGATTGTTGGTTGTGGTTCTGTGAGCTGCTAAAAGTTCTGGTTAGTTGATTCTGTGAGCCATTTTGTTTTCCTGTTGTATCTTTGACTTCTTTGGCTGCTACAATCCTTTCTTACTTTCTTCTTCAGGATTTCTGAACTGTGCCTAATGTTTGGCTGTATGCTCCTGCATCTGCTTTCATCAATTAATTGCTGGAGGAAACTGTTCTTCTGACAATTATGCTAGGCTCCAGTCTTTAAATATAACAGAGTATCACTAGGAAGCATTTTATTGACTTTTAAAATATATCATTGTTATTATTATTTTGGAAGGTGTATTTGGTTGTATCTTAGGTCAATGAGCTACCAAGCCTCCAGTTCCTGGCTCTTTAGACAATGACAATCATGGGCTCTCTCATGACATGTGTCTAAAGTTTGATCAAACACTTCTACAATTTCTACACCACCTTTACCCTAGCACATCATGCAGATAAGAGAAATTGTAGGTCAAAAATTTTGTGACAGTAATTGTGTCCCAATCCCTCTTGGAAGTCTGGCCGGGTTACGGAAAATAGTCAGTTCATGGTTTTGCTCCCTGAGTATTATTAGAAAATTTTTTCTAGGATAACCTCATAGATCACTGGGAGTTTCCTTTGCTATGTTTCTACATAGCCCCCCAAATGCCTCCACAATTCCAGTCCTGTACCTTCAATTTTCCTTCTTGTTCCCATTGCCTATCATTCCAAGTCCACTCAAAATTTCTGTTTCACTTTCCCAAGAAGATACTTGTGACCACCTTTGATTCTGCCTTGTTACTAATCTAATCTGGGTCAGCAGATTGCACCTAATTTGTGCTATATTTTACAGTTAATATCCACTTATCATATACATAAATATTAGTATGTATTATGGTGTCTTTCTGGGTCTGGTTTAATTTGCTCAGGATGATATATTCCTGGTTCCATACATTTATTTAAAAATTTCATGATGTTACTTATTTTATAGCCATAGTTAAACTCCTCTATGTAAATGTAGCAAATATTTTTTCATCTATTCTTTGGTTGAGAGTCATCTATATTGTTTCTCAGTTTCTGGTTATTACAAATAAAGCTGCTATGAACATAGGTGAAGAAAGTTGGAAAGTTGTAGTATAAAATATCTTTTGGTATATGCCCATGGGTGGTAGACCTGAATTTTGAGGTAGATCAATTCCCTATTTTCTGAGACACTGCCATAGTAATACATGAAATGCCTGTCCAAGTTTGTACTCCCACCCAAAATAGAGGACTTCCCCTTGCTCTACATCCTGGCCAGCATGAACTGTCGCTTGTGTTTTTGAATGTAGATATAGAAATTCTGAGAGGTGGAAGAAGGAAACTTAGTCATTTTAATTTGCATTTCTCTGGTGGCTAAGAATTTGTTCAGTTTATAAGTGTTTCTCCACCATTTGAGGTTCCTCTGTTGAAAATTCTTCTTTTAGATCTATACTCCATTTTTCAGTTGTATTATTTCTTTGTTTATGTCTGGTTTCTTGATATGTATATATATGTATGTATGTATGTATATATATGTATATATATGGCACATGATTTTTAATGTGTATATACACTTTCATTCATTTATTTATTCATTCATTTTAGGTCCTAATTTTAGCCCCTTTTCTCTTGCTCCCCACATCACACAGCCGCTTCACCATCCCCATTCTCTTCTCTTCTGATATGAGGGAGGCCCACAACAGCTGAGTATAAACACACCCAGGCATATTCAGTCACAGCAGGACTAGGCTCATCCTTTTCCACTAAGGCCAGCAACCTAGCCCAGGATGAACAGGCAGGTGATAAATTCAGGGGCGATGCTCAATTAAGTTGATGGGGACCCACATACAGACAAATATACACATCTGCTGTATATTTGCATGGGTCAAGGGGCATGTGCTACATCTATCCCATGTTTTCTCTTTGGCTGGTGTTCAAGGATCCAGTTTAGTAGCTTCTGTCTTATTTGGAGTTGCTATGTCTTTTGGGCCCCCCAAATCTTCTCTCATCTCTTCAATAGGATTGGTAAGCTCCTGCTAATAAATGGCTGATTTTTATGTACCTCTTTTAATCTGCTGCTGGTTAGAGTCTCTCAGAGGACAGTTAAGCTAGGTTCATATCTGTGAGCATAACAGAGAATTATTAATAATGTCACAGATTGGTTCTTGCCCATGGAATTGGTCTCAAGTTGGGTCAGTCCTTGGTTAGCCATTTTCTCTGTATCTGCACCATTGACCAACAGACAGGGTGACCAATGAAATCAAACTGAAGACCCAGAAATAAACCCACACATCTATGAACACATGATTTTTGACATAGGATCCAAAAACTACTGTAAGAAAAAAAAAGAGAGCATCATCAACAAATGATGCATGTTTTAATGGCTGTCTGAATGTAGAAGAATACAAATAGATCCATATTTATCACCATGCACAAAACTCAAGTCCAAGTGGATTAAAGTCAGCAACATAAAACCAGATACATTTGTTTAGTTGAAAAGAAAATGTGAAGTAATCTTGAACTCATTGGTACAGGAGATACTTCTTGAACAGAAAACCATAGCTCAGAAACTGAGATCCATACGTAATAAATAAGACCTCAGAAAACTGAAAAGGTTCTGTAAGGCAAACAATAGGACAAATAACAGCTCACAAAATGGGAATATATGTATATATATGTATATATATATTAGCATAATCTGGTCAAATTCTTTTTACAACTCTTCCATGTTAGTAACATGTCATCTTTAGTTAGTTATTTCAAAACCAAAGTTTTTAATGCTTTCTTATCCACTTCCCATTTATAGTCAATCTATCAGAATCATAATTTCCCTCCTGTGATATAACTGTGATGTTCTATTTACCTCATTATCCCTCCTCCCATCGTTTTCAAGGCTGTTTCAATGCCTTCACTTATTTCCCTATTTCTCCCATTCCTACCCCTGGAGTATTCCTTCAAGTATCTGCTCTGTCCTTATAAAAATAGAAATTAGATTTTATTACTACACTCTTCAGTACTCAGCAAATAGCTTCCAAAACTCCTTAATACAAATTGACCTATTTTATGTTTTAAATAATTTGTTCTATGTATTCCTTGGAATACTTAATCTGCCTTTTTACTGATTTCTTATTTTCTTTTGCTCACATATTTTTTGTTTTATTTTGTTTCTTTTTTGTTTGTTTGTTTGTTTTTTGTGTAGCTGGCAGGACATCACTTTTCCCTTGTCTAGAAAACCATGCCTTAAAATACTGGCAAGACCCTTCCCTTTCTTCACTGAAATGTCTGTCCAAGTTTGTAGCCTAGTAAAGGCACTTGTTCATATGATGAATTGTGATCACTTGTTTTTCTCACTATTGTCATGAAATAAATTACATTTTTGCCCAATTATTTAAAATCTGCTTTTCTCAACTGACTGTAGTTTTTGTTTTAATTCATTAATATAAGGTCAGAGTTTTGAAGCTGTCAACAAAATAAGCAAATGCAAAATTTCTCAATATTATTAAGCTGCAATTAGCTAGGTTTCTACAGCATTTCATTCCACAAATATCCATAACCTTTTCTGAATACTTGAACTGCCTTGTTCTTGTAGGGCTCACTTGTCTCCTTGTTTAAGAACATAAATTGACTGACAGATGGATACTCAAAATGCAGCATTGTGCCATCCATCCACCTCTGTCAAACACAGCATTCTTCACCTTTTCAAATTCTTTTCATTCCTGAACTCTTAGAATTTTACAATATTTTTTCATTGCAATGAAAAGTAGCATTCAAATTGCTTCCCTTTACATATATTGAGTGCATTGATAAAAGCACAAACTCCTTTCTTTGGTGTGTTTCTATAAGACAGTGTCTAGTGAATTCAATTGACATGCAAAATATCCCTAATTGCATCTCACTGCATTAATACAGTAACCTAAAAAATCTAATCATGAGAATTCTTGTAGAGCTATACTAGGAATATTATTTCCAGTTAAAATTGATATGATAAGAAGAAATCCAATTCAGATTGGAAGGATAGAACTATGACATTTGCAGAAAATGGGTAGAAATGGGTAGATCACCACGGTAAACAAGTCAACCAAGAATAAATATCATGTGCTACATGGGATGTGCAAAATATACATTTATACACATAGAGTATTTAGAAATTGAATGGATTTGTTTGAGGGTAGGTAGAAATATAAGGAGTCAATATGAAGAAAAAGAAAGAATCAAGTGAGAGAAAAAAGACAGGAAAATAAAACTTGTTTACTTTCATCCATGAAGTTCAGATTTTATTTTTTAATGTGTCTGTGTCTATATCTCCAGAAAAGAAGTAGACATAGATTGTATTTTAGAAAATATGAGCACACTATAGTTATATACATGCTTGAAAATTAACCATAATTCTGAAATATTACTAATATATTTATAATCTAAACATATGCTGTATATTTCAGTGGAATATAAAGAATGTTTTGGAGACATAGGTTAAAATTGTATTTATAAAAACATTTCTAAGTCATGAGTATGCATGCTGTATGTTCATGTTTATTATTACCTGAATATAGTGACATTTAAACACATAATGAAGTGACTTGATTTCAAACATGCGCTTCATCAGACAAATACCTAAGTCACTAAGTTCTCTAAGTAACAAACATCAAAGTCACTTGGCAGGCTACATCAAAGTTTCATGTCATGTCTCACTTCCCCAAATAAAATTCAGTATTTTTTATTTGCAGACTTTAGCATGTATTATCAGAGACTGGTTTAAGTAAAAGGGCTTACATCAGCAATACTGAATTGAATCTCCTTGGCTCATTTTTCATTTTTTCTTCTAACCAAACTGCCATTTCAAGCTTAAACTTTCTACAGATCAATGTTTTTAATTCTTAACATTGCCTTAGATGGCATTGGAACCATCTTTTTGAGATGGTTTAGGATCAATTTAATTGGATTACTCTGAGTGTTAGTGTGAATGAATTTATAAGGAACATTTTTTCTTGTAGTTTAAAGAAACAAATGTAATTTTCCCCAAACCTGTACACTTTTGTATAAGTCTTAACAAAGACATAGGCTTTTAGTTTATCTAGACGATTCATGCAATATTTAACTGATGCATCATTCAAGGAGAGAAAAATTCAATATAATTTTCATATATATAATTTTCTTTTCATATAGGCATACATATTTAATATAAATTTATTTTGTTCTGAGAATGAAACCCAGATCCTAACACACATGAGGTAAGCACACATTCTTCAGCCCCATTTCATTATTTGCTAAAGGTGCTTCCTCTGTGAATTCTGCCAATTAAACACTATTTAAAATTATATCCCTCTTGCTACTTATACCTTAATACAAACTTTGTTTTAAGAAAAGTGGTTGTATCTGAAAATAAACATGTTGCTAAAATTTATATCTATGATCAAAACATATTTTTAAAATTTTCTGCTTGAAAATTTTCACTTTAAAAATATAAAAATATACTGATTTTTTGTGCAGAGTTGGGTTTTGGGATATATGTTTCTATTATAGAGATTATTTTGCCTTCACCTGTTTCCTGGAAAATCTACATTCTCTGCATTGATCATCTAGCAGATTTCTGAAATAAATTCAGGCTACAGAATAAAATGAAGCTAGTTTAACTATAGAATTTTAGTACAATATTTTTGCACTTTGTTTTTGTTTTTTCGTTGTTGTTTGGCAATCACAAATTTTCTCGGTACCAAATGTATAAAATATAAATACATTCAATTTGTGAACATAGATACATTTATAATGAGTGTCAATATTCTTTAGAATTCTTTTCCAAACCCAAGCAATTTAATCATTGTGGAAAATAAAGAGAAATTATTTGATATGATCATTATAAGGGAGATGTTTGGAAATAAAGTGGACAGTTGATCTGGAGAAATGCTCATCTGTTTAGTGTTTGTTGCTAGTACAGAAGCTACAGGCAGATTTCAATCCCATCTTCTGACTCCTGTTGACACGAACATAGGAAGCATTTGTTTACAAAGGCAATCACACATGAGATAAATAATAAAATACAGTTTAAAATGTTAAAGGAAAAATCATTCATTGAATGGGTTCATGAAGAATATCAAAATGGTTTCTGTAAGAGGATTTTAGGGGAAAAAGGAAATTGAGGTCATTTTTAGAGCTTCTTAATTCCAAGGTGAAAGATAACAAGCTTAGTTCTTTAATGGACAACTCTTCTCATACCATAGAAATCTCTGTCTTAGACCTAATATTAATATAGTTAATTTTAATATCAGTAATTATTTAATCATATGAATAAATTCTAAAATAAGATAGATTAAAATCTAAAAAAATGTTCATATATGTTCAATATATATATATATATATATATATATATATATATATATATATATATATACATATACAGTTATAAATAGGCATTCATATGCCCATATATACATATATAAAAATATATACATATATGTATATTACTTATTCATATATATGTATTATATATACAATAATAAATAATATAAGGCCAAATATTTGATAAAAGCAATTAGATGGAGAAAATGGAAGGAGTAAATAATGCAATTATGAACTTAAAGTTAATAAAATCACTACAGTAGATAAAATCCTATTACACGTCAGATATCTATTTATTTAGCTAGATATTTGACACTAGAAAATCAATTTGTGGGCTTTTCTCTGGGGAATATCACCTCCCAGCATTCTTTAGTTGCTTATATTTCTTTGTGAAGGCTTGGGGCCTTGTGGCCTTTTTCTCCCATTCCTTGGCTTCATGTTATCTCAGAACAGCTTTTCATAGTCCCATTGCTGCACCTTTATGGATATAGTTTCAGATGTTACTAGAGACCCAGTCTCACAGCACATACCCCACTCCTCTGACAGTTACAGTTGTCCAACTCTCTATTCAGCCATGTTCTCTGGGTCTTATGTGTGGGAGTGTTGTAGACTGATGTTAAGGTGTTCCATGATTGGACAGTGGAGAGGTAGGTGTGGAAAAGCTAGTAAAGAGAATTCTGGGAGGAACCAAGATGAAAGCAGATGTCTAAGTTTCTCTCAGCCTCTCTCTAGCTTGATGAGGTTATTATTTTCTCTAAGGGTTTCTGTGGGTCTTTGTATTTCATATAAAAGGGAAGTTTGAATCTTTATCCATTGAATGTATTGTGCAGAGGGTTTGTGGATTGAGAATCAAATATATAATCCTGCTTGATAAGCTAAAGAAATTTGGAGTCATGTTTGTGCCAGGTGGTGGAGGAAAGGATAATGCTGGGGTGGTCATATCCACCAACCCCTCTGGCAGAAGCAACAGAGCAGGCAGAGTAAATCACCTGGGAAAAGAACCACGTGGAGAGGATGGCTTGCTGACTGTGTAACAGAGTCCCTGTGTTTGGGCAATAAAAGGAGAATCCGCCCTTTTAATATTTACCACAACAGAGTGTTGTGTAGATGTACATGAATACTTAGCTCTTCAACACTGTGTTTTCATTTGTTGTAGTTTCCCATTATTAATATGGTCTCTGTATGTTGCAAAGAGGAATTTCCTTAATGAGGTCTGAAGTAGATTTAACTGTGGCTATAATAGTAAATGTCTATAAATTGTTGTTAGGAATTATGCTGTTTAAAAATCCAAGATATAGATTCTTCTCAAATATCTAGAACTTCAATGAGGAATTAAAGTTTCCAGTTCCAAGCATGTTTTTCCTCTTGTGGATGATTGCCACTACTATACCCTTAGGGTTAGCATCCCTGGCTGGTCAATGATGTGACACATATTCATCATAAATGCATATGCCTGTTGTTTGCCTTCCTCCTGTGAAAGCAGCCATGATACTTTCTGCTACCATGAATGCTACCCTTCAGGGAGGAAGCTTTCAGATCCATTCCAGTTCCAAGATCTTAGGATTCTGTTTCTGAAGTGTATGGAATATTCAGCAATAGGAACTTGCCTTCTCCCTGTATTGAGTAACCATAGGCAACAGCAATAAACTATATGATGTGTTCGTCTCTTCAATAACCTTGCACAACACTCAAGAGAATTTCCATACCAGTTATTGGGGTTTTGTTACTGATCTTTGTTTCTTGGAGGGAGCACAATCACCCAACACAAGAAAATTACATGAGGCCACCAGGGACAGCAAGATCCAAGGACACAGGCATGGTGAGGCAGCACTGCAAGTAGCCAGGGCACAGAGAGGTCTGGGACAAGAAAGCAGAGAGCACGCTCACCAATTGGTTCAGAGGAGCAGAAACTCTGCTATAGGGACTCAGTTTCTACCTGGCAGGCTCATGCATGCAGATCAAATGATCAGGTCATCTGCCACCCAGAACAGCAAAGATTTATGGAAACAGGCAAAGTAAAATGGAGGAGAGACAGGAACCAGTCACTGACAACAAGACCACCTAATATCACAAACAACATGAAAGCAAGAAGAAAACAAAGGAACTTACCCAATGGAAACCAAGACAACCTGGCAACACCAGAACCCAGATCTCTCATCAAAAAAAAAAAAAACAGCATAATAAGAAAAACACTCCAGAAAAAGAATACTAAGCACAGAAATCATACCTCAAGATGATAATAAAGATACTAAAACAAGAAAGCAAGGAAAAGCATAAATAAATAGAAGACTTAAAGAGAAAACAAGAAAAACATTCAAAGAAATGAAAGAACTACAGGAAAACAGACCCAAAGAGATTAAGGAATTGAAGAAGGAAATTAAAATTGAAATGGAAATAATAAAGAAAACACTAAAAGAGACAACCCTGGAGGTAGAAAACCTAAAAAAGAAATCAGTAGTCACAGATGCAAGCATCTTCAACAGACTACAAGAGATGGAAAAAAGAAACTCAGGGGCCGAAGCCAACATGGAAAACAGACAAGATAGTCAGAGAAGATGCAAAAGCGAAAAGCTCCTAATCCAAAATATCCAGGAGATCCAGGACACAATGAGAAGACCAAACCTAAGGATAATAGGAATAGAAGAAGAGGTCAAAGAATATCAATTAAGAGGCACAGTAAATATCTTCAACAAAATAGTAGAAGAAAACTTCCCTACCCTTAAGGATGAGATGACAATGAGCATAAAAGAAGCCTACAAAACTCCAATAGGTTGGACCAGAAAAGAAATTCCTCCAGACACAGAATAGTCAAACACCAAGTACACAAAGCAAAGAAAAATATTAAAAGTAGTAAGGGAAAGGGGCATGTAACATATAAATGTAACATATAAAAGCAGACCGATCAGAATCACACCCTAATTCTCAAAAGAGACAATGAAAGCTAGAAGATCCTGGAAAGACATCATGCAGACCCTAAGAGAACAAAATAAAAGAAGAAATACACACAGGCACAATTCTATGTCCAAAAGCAAAAATAACAGGAAACAGCAACCACTATACCTTAATATCTGTTAACATAAATGGACTAAAGTCCCCAATAAAAAGATATAGGCTATCAGACTGGATACATAAACAGAATACAGCATTTTGCTACATACAGTAAATTCATCTCAGAGACAAAGACAGACAATATCTCAGAGTAAAAGTTTGGGAAAAAAACATTCCACTCAAATGGAACCAAGAAGCAAGCTGGAGTAGACATTCTAATATCAAATAAAGTAGATTTTCAACCAAAAGTTATTTAAAAAAAGATAAGGAAGTACACTTTTTACTCATTACAGGGAAAATTTGTCAGGAGAAACTCTCAATCCTTAAAATATATGCGCCAAATACAAGAGTACCCATGTTCATAAAAAAATAAAAAAAACCCTACTAAAGCTCAAAAATACACTGCATCCCACACAATAATAGTGGGAGAACTCAACACCCCACTCTCAACAAAGGACAGATCATAGAAACAGAAACAGAACAAGGACCCAGTGATACAAGCAGAGGCTATGAAGCAATTGGAATTAATACACATCTACAGAATATTTCATCCTAAAACAAAAGAATACAACTTCTTCTCAGCACATCATGGCACCTTCTCCCTAATTGACCATATAATAGGTCACAAAACAAGTTTCAATAGATATAAGAAGATTGAAATACTCCCATACATTCTATCATATCACCATTGTCTAAGGCTGGTTTTAATAACAACAAAGACAACAAAAAGACCAAATACACATGGAAACTTAACAATGCTCTATTAAATGATAGCATGGTCAAAGAAGAAATATAGAAAGAAATTAAGTATTTTCTAGAATTTAATGAAAATGAAAACACAGCATACCAAAATCTATGAGATTCAATGAAGCAGCACAGAGAGGAAAGCTTATAACTCTGAGAAGTTCCAAAAAGAAACTGGAGAGAACATACATTAGCAACTTGACAGAAAAGTTGAATAGAACAAAAAGAAGCAGATACAACCAAGAGGAGTAGGGCAAGAAGTAATCAAACTCAGAGCACAAATTGAATAAATAGAAACAAAAGGAACCATTCAAAGAATCAACAAAACCAAGGAGTGGATCTATGAGAAAATTAACAAGATTGATAAACCCTAGGCCAGACTAACTAGAGGGCCAAGAGAGAGTATCCAAATTAATAAAATCATAATGGAAATTAGATACATGAAAAATGAAATGGAGGATATTTAAGAAATCATCAAATCCTGCTACAAAATCCTATACTATACAAAGCTGGAAAATCTGGAGGAAATAGATGAATTCTTAGACAGATACTAGATATTAACGTTAAACCAGGACAAGGTAAACCATAAAAATAATCACATAACGCCTTAAGAAATAGAAGCAGTCATCAAAAGCCTTCCAAAGAAAAAAAGCCCAGGTCCAGATGGGTTCAGTGTATAATTTTTCAGACTTTTATTGATAACCTAATACCAATAATCTCCAAACTATTCCACAAATTAGAATCAGAATGAATCCTACATAACTTATTTTCTGAAGCCAGAATAACCCTCATTCTTAAACCATACAAAGACCCTACAAGGTAAGAGAACTTCAGACATTTCTCCCTTATGAACATTGATGCAATATATTCAAGAAAATCCTTGCAAAAGTAACCTAAGAACACAATAAAACAATCATTGACCATGATCAAGTAGGCTTCATCCTGGGATGCAGTGATGGTTTAATATACGGAAATTCATCAATGTAATCCACCATATAAATAAACTAAAGAAAAAACCACATGGTCATCTCACTAGATGCTGAGAAAGCATTTGACAAAATTCAACAGCCCTTTCTGTTAAAATTATGGGAAAGAACAGGAATCCAAGGCCCATACCTAAGCATAATAAAAGCAATACAGAGCAAACCAACAGCCAACATCAAACTTAACTGTAAGAAACTTGACGTAATCCCCCTAAAATCAGGAACTACACAAGGCTGCAAACTTACCACCTACTTATTCAACATAGTACTGGAAGTCCTGGCCAAAGCAATTAAACAGCAAAAGGAAATCAAAGGGATACAAATTGGAAAGGAAAAAGTAAAAGCATCACAATTTGCAGATGACATGATAGTGTACATAAGTGACCCCAAAAATTCCACCAGAGAACTTCTACAGCTGATAAACAAATTCAGCAAATTGGCTAGATATAAAATTAACTCAAACAAATCAGTAGCCTTTCTCTACTCAAAGTAAAAACACTCAGAGAAAGAAATTGGGGAAAAGATACCCTTCACAATAGACACAAACAATATGAAATACCTTGGTGTGACTCCAACTAAGCAAGTGAAGGACCTGTATAACAAGAACTTCAAATCTCTAATGAAGGAAATTGAGGAAGACCTCAGAAAATGGAAAACTCTCCCATGCTCATGGATTTGAAGGATCAACATTGTAAAAATGGCCATTATACCAAAAGCAATCTACAGATTCAATGCAATCCCCATCAAAATTCCAAACCAAATCTTCATAGATTTGGAAAGTGTAATGTGCAATTTCATGTGGAATAACAAAAGACCTAGAATAGTGAAATCCATCCTCAACAACAAGAAAACTTTTGTGGGAACCACCATCACTGACCTCAAGCTATGTTACAAGGCAATTGTGTCAAAAACTGCATGGCACTGGTACAGTGATAGGTACGTGGATCAATGGGATAGAATAGAAGATCCATAAATGAGCCCTCACATATACGGTCACTTGATTTTTGAAAACCAGCTGTAAACATTCAATGGAAAAAGAATAGCCTCTTCAACAAATGGTGTTGGTCCAACTGGCACTCAGCATGCAGAAACTGAAAATAGACCCTTTCTTATCTCCCTGTACAAAGCTCAAGTGCAAGTGGATCAAAGATCTCCACATTAAACCAGGAACACTGAAACTATTAAAAGAGAAAGTATGGAAAACCTTACAACACATAGGTACAGGAGAATATTTCCTCAACAGAACACTGATGGCTCATGCATTAAAGTAAAATATTGAGAATTGTGACTTATTGAGATTGCAAAGTTTCTGTAAGGTTCAGGACACTTTCCAGAAAACAAAATGGCAGCCTATAAATGGGGAAAACTTCTTTACCAACTTCATATCTGATAGAGGCCTACTATCCAAGGTATACAAAGAAATCAAGAAGTTAAATACCAGAGAATCAAACAATCCTATTAAAAATGGGGTACCCAGCTAGACAAAGTTCTCAATTGAGGAATATCAAATGGCTGAGAAGCATCTAAGGAAGTGCTCAACATCCTTAGTCATCAGGGTAATGCAAATCAAAACAACCCTGAGATTCCACCTCATACCAGACAGAATGGCTAAAATCAAAAATTCAGATGACAGCAGATGCTGGCAAGCATGCAGAGAAAGAAGAGCACTTCTCCGTTGTTGGAGTGGTTGTAAACTTCTACAAACACTCTGGAAATCAGTCTGGCTATTTCTCAGAAAATTGGACATAGTACTTCCTGAAGACCCAGTTATTCCAATTTTGGGCATATACCCCAGAGACGCTCCAACATACAACAAAGACACATGCACCATAGTGTTCATAGCAGCCCTATGTATAATAGCCAGAAGCTGGAAACAACCCATATGTTCTTTGGTAAATGAATAGACACAAAAATTGTGGTATATTTACACAATGGAATACTACTCAGCTATCAGAAACAATGACTTTATGAAATTCTTAAGAAAATGGATGCATCTAGAGAATATTTTCCTGAGTGAGGTAACCCAGTCACAAAAAAATAGACATAATATACAATCACTGATTATTGGATACTAACCCCAGAAAGTTCTGAACACCCCAGAAACAACTTACAGGATATATGAAGTTCAAGAAGAACAAAAGCCAAAAAAAAATGAAAAAAAAAAAAAACATTATTCTTAATCTTTACACACCAAGAACACTTTGACTATTTCCAGGTTACATCTTGTTTTACATGTACTTTATGATCATTGCAACTCTTAAGATTTTAAGGCATACTATCAAACTTTTAAATAAATCAAGTTCTGACAAAAATGTATTCATATACTTTTATGCAAAAATTCTTTTAAAATCTTTACATTTATCTTTGTATTTTAAAATAATGTTGTTCAATTTAAAAGAAAGAAGAAAAGTACATGAAACTATATATGTATAATTGTACACAGAATTATGTATAGTATAGTGTTTTGTTGACACATTGTTAATAATTCCTTGTAGATATTCAAAAATCATTTATTCATTTGACCCACCTCACTCAATCTTGTGTTCTTTCATATCTTTCCCTTTCCTAAAGAGCCCTTACCTTTCCCATTTTTTTTCTATTATATAAAAAGTGTAAACAGTGTTTTAAGGTTACAAGATAAAACTAACTTGCCAAATTATATATATCCTCCTATACAGAATGGGTACAGTTGATGTGGTTGAGAATATACACCTTTTAAAGAAAGAGGCTTAGATATTAGATCAATATTCACCTTTATTCAGTTTCTAAGCTTTAATCTGTGTATTAGACAACTTAGCTGAGTCACTGCAGTGCTAAGAAGAAATTATTGAGAAGGAAAAACGTTTTATTTGTTCTACTATTGATGTACCTTGAAGAATGTGGAGGCCCAGACAAGTTGAATAGCAAAAATAATGGAGCTATTCTCTGGGGTGCATGCACTACTCAATAGAAGTAGACATTTACCAGATGTGTGACGCATCTTTTCCACTAAAGCCAGATGCTATGGTGACATCAAATGTACTGGAAAGCTTTGTTTTGCAGTGTTGCTGAAGTTTACATTGTTATCAGCATTATTGTGTGCTTTTTACATTGCTAAGAGGGAAATTGCTCATTCCAAACTAATTCATATGTAGGGTGAAGATCACAGGATTCGTTTGTAGTAAAGGTAGAATTTGATGATTTGAATCAAGATGCAGTTCCAGTAGCAGAATGGTATGATTGGGATGAATTTCAAAGAAAATAAACATTGTCTCTCCAGGTATCTACCAAAGTGAGCTTGTCATGTGCTTTTAAATAAAGAATGGTAAATATCACACACATTTTTTTCTGCCCAAAAGGGAAGATAATATTGACTTGGAACTTTGACCTATCTGTTTTAGTGAGTACAAACATGTTTTAATTCTAAGCTCCAAGCATGTCTTCTACCCCAATCAATAAATTTTTTTTCTTTTTACAAAAACAATGAAAAAAATGGACAATGCTATTTAATACCTCACAAGCTGATTTGGTTAAGATTGTTTAATTTGATGTTAGAACTATAAGATACTCTACATAGCCTGCATGAAAGGTGTCTGTTATTCAGAACATGATTTGAATTCTGGGCTAAGACCTGAGCTTTTCATTTTCTCTATTTAAACGTCATGTTAAACAGTCTACTTTTGCATCATAGTCATTATAAATATCATCACTGTCAAACAGTCAAATGCTACTAACCCCTAAAGTTCTCAAGGCATTGACATACAATAGTACTTCATAAAATCAGACATAGGTAGTAGCTTGATTAACCATAATGTTGTTGTATGCTTAGAATTTGGTGTTTCCCAATAGACAAGATGTCAGAACTATGCTGTATTTCAAAGACATGGACAATCCTCAAGAATATGTTTTTAATATTTACTTTCTCGGGCTGTTTCTCAGATCAACTATGCATCAGTCAGTATCTAGTTGGGAAATAAAATATATACCAGGAAACATTACAGGGAAATTTTGAGACAATTAGTTTTGAAACAATTATTTACTAAAGATAGTTAATAAATAAATGAAAATAAAGAGTGCATAGAAATATCAAAGATAGTGAACAGCTAGTACATATGCACCCAAGGGAGAATATGCAATGAAAAAAGAAAAATTCAAATTATGGGTCAGGACTAAAATGTAGATTTTGATAGAGAAGATGAGTCACTAATCAGAGATTATAGAGTTGCTGCTGTCCATAGACAATGCCAAGGATTTGTCAATGGGTTCCCAGACTTACCAGCATCGTATATTCTCACTAAATAAGGTACTGTCAAGAAAATGTGGGTTTCAGATGCCAGGAAATAATTAACATAATATATCCCAAATATTGAACAAAAAGGTGTTTATGGGAAGTTTGAATTTAAAGACTTTTTTGTAATAGATAAATGCTCCTATATGGTGACATGAAACTTCCGGGAAGTTATACACAAGTAGTTTTCTTCCACAATCCCATCAATGATGTTGCTAGTCGGGTATAGTTGATTCTTGTTAAGGAGAATATTAGGTACTATAGTATACCTAGTGTGAGGGATATAGTCAGTCATGGCAGGGCATAAGGAAGTCCTGTGGAATGTCTAGCCACATTCCATCTTCAGAATTTACCAGTGAAAATGAATGTGGTTGCTCAGCTGTGGTCATCTTCTTTTACTTTATTACCTTCAGGAACCCAGTGCATGGGATGATACTACCCACATTCAAATGGATTTTTTGGTTAAATCCTTGTGAAACACCCTTAAAGACACTCCTTAAGATTTGTCTTCTATGGAACTGCTAACCTTTTCAACTTAACACTGAAGATTAACCATCTAAAAGCAGTTGAAGAAAATAAATTTGTTTTTTTCAAAATATTGACAATCAAAAACAAGTATAAATCATATCAGAATACAGAAAACAAAATCTTTCTGCTTGATTTCTCAGTAAATTTTCATGTCAACTAATAAACAATTTGCAGTAGATATAAAAACAAAAAGTGTTTGGTGATTAAGGAGATATAAGACATATCAACATTGCCTGATTTGTGGCTAAAAATAATAAATTTGTAACTGTCATAATAAGTACTCTACAAAACATGATTTTGTAACTCGTTTAAACTGAATTCTATAAGTAAATGTTAAATTTGCCTGCTGTCAATTTTATATCTCTCAATTTAATTTTAAAACCAAAGGGAGCACACTTTCTTTCTCAACATATTTTTACACATTGTGTTATATGTTTGTATTTTCTGTCTAAATTTTTTATAATGGTATTTTTATATGGTGGTTACAATCATTGGTGACACTGAATGAATCATACAAGAATGTAGTGAATGGCATTTTTCATAATGAAGAAATTTATTTCTGTAGTCTCACTTAAAACTCTCCGGAATGTGGGGGTTGATAAGATGGAGAAATGAGCTAAACATAGTGCTTCCCTGATTATATTTTTTCTTGTACTGGAGACATTTTGCAGTGATGGAGTTTCAGTAAACTGCTATTAGATGCTTTTTTTTTCTGCAGTAGAAAAATAGCACCTGCTAATTTTAGTTGGATATAAAGGCCTACAATTACTTTTCTATCTACCAGCAACTACCAGCAATGTTCTTGAGATTTTCTGTGTAGTACAGTGGCTTCTGGTAGTATCTCTGTTTGTTTCTTTGTTGTTATCTTATTTTCATTATTTTTTTAGATCTGCTATGAAGAAATATATTATTAAGATATATTGTTTCCATGCAGGATCAAAAGTAAAGCATTTATTAATCGTTTTCTTTGTGTTTTAATAAATTTATGAATTAATAATTATCCTTCAAAATAAAGTATACAAATA
Organism: Micromys minutus; assembly: GCF_963924665.1. NCBI lineage: Eukaryota > Metazoa > Chordata > Mammalia > Rodentia > Muridae > Micromys > Micromys minutus. Next base: position 18,460,879 of record NC_137974.1, read on the forward strand.
TTCTGAACATACTTCTGTATGTGTGCTAAAATATTCAAAGAACTGTAGCAGAGGAATCATAACAACAAAAAGACAAGAAAAAAGTTTTTATAAGCTTCCGAGGAAAAGGGATATTCACTCAGTATTTGGGAATGTAAATTGATGAGACAACACATGAAGATACTTATGTCTTTAAAATTCAAAAACAACATTATCATCAACAACAACAAGAACTAGCACATAATTCAGAAATGTCCATCTGAATACATAGCCAGAGAAGACTCAATCAGTATCATAGACATCTGTGATTAATGTGTATTGTCCAGAATAGCTAAGAGGTAGAATGAACATAAATATTCATTAATAATTGAATGTATAAAGATAAGGTGGGTTAAATGTATAGTAGACTATTATACTGTCAAAAGGTGAAAAAATTATTTTATTAATAACAGATGAGATGTACTCAGAGGACACTTTGTTAACTGAAAAACAAAAATATTTCACAAGCTTATTCACATGTGAAATGTAAAAGATTAATTATATATACATTAAAGGTTTCAAAATTTTAAGTCCATGTGTGTGGATTCTATGATACCATAAGGAAACTGCAGTTATTAATACATATGATTTTTTGGAAAAGGCTATAAGAATACATGCAGTGTATCATCCATATAGAAACACTAATTCACATATACTTCTGGCCACATTGTGTATGAAAATATATAGCATTGTATGTGTTACTTCAAAATAATAAAGATGCGTATTTGAAAGATAATTAAAAAGTAAGAACTATCATATTAGTCTAGCTATCTCCCTCGTGGTCTATACACAAGAAAATGAACTGAGAACCTGATAGAGAAATCTTCTTTCCCACATTCTCTGCAGCATTCATTATTCCAGACAGACAGTGACGGATGATGGATAAACACTTCCTGTACATATGCCTGGTGTTATATAATTGGAAGATGGTGAGGAACTAGCAAGATTTTTCTGTTTCTTTTTCCCAACTTGAATCCCAAATTAACTTCCTGTTATATAGATGTCATCTGTTTTTCATTCACCACTAGCTTTCTTTTGTCCTCTATTATATGCCCACTAACCTTTCTCCTTCCTTATAGGCAGTCATTTTATTGTATATTTAAGGTTTACCACAATGTAGCTTGGTATACAGACACATAGTGACATCAATAATACCATCAAGAAAATGAATATATGGTTAAGATAAAAAGCCATGACGTACTAAGCTCCCTAGATTCACTTAATAATGCAGTCTCGATTATGGGCTTGCCCAATTATATTGGCCCATAGATATATCAATGGGAGAATTTTTGGGATTATTAATAACATAGGAGTATGAGGACCACTGGCTGACACAATTCCCTTAGCAGGTGGTCCAGTGTTCTCGAAGAAAACTACCTGAGTATTATCATATAACCAAGGCTGCATGCAGGATTTTTTATTTTTCCAACTTCTGCATTGAGTTTGTCCTGATTTTCTTCAATGATGAAGTATAATCTAAATATTTGAACAGAAGGAAGCTTGTCCTGCATCTTGTCCTCCTCTAAGTTTCTTAACTTTTATTTAAAGTGTTTATTTTTAAACAAGAAAATGACACAAAAGCTGACATATCAGAATTACACAATAGAAGCAAAAATGGTCAGGTGACCCCTGCAAAAGGCACAAGTGTCAGAGACCCAGTCATATGCACACTCAGGAATTCTATAAAAAACACAAAACTGGAAAACAATATATTAAAGAGAACCTGTTGTAGACCTAATGAAGCAGGCCCTGTGCATGTTTTATCTGTCTCTGAGTACATATAAGCTTGCTTATGTTGATTTCTAGACACTTGTTCTCTTGTTGGCCCCCATTCCTTCTGGTCCTTATGTACTTTCTGTTATCTCTTTTCCTACAATGTTCCATACCTGTAATGTAAATGTTGATTTTATTACCTCAGTGGATGAGAAAAGAGCCATACCCAAGCTTTACTAATAATACATGTCTCGGATTGTCCAGGGACAGCATTTTGTTCCAGTTATAATTATTCCTAGGCATAGGCCTAGAAGCTTCTAGCCTCTCTATAATCTTCCAGCCTCTGTCTTTAATAGTAGGATGAGAAAGTTTGAACCTCTGAAACTCACTGCTGAATAAACTCACTCATTCTAGCTCTGGCTGAACCTGGTTGGCTGGTTCAATTCAGCTTTTCTGGCCCAAACTCCTCTCCAAGATCTGGCAATCTACTCTAATCTTCCAACAATTTCTCATTCTCTGGTTCAACGTGTATCTTTAAAACTGTCCCAGTAAAAATCTGACCCATTTTTATCAAATCTTCCTCTGATTTGTCACTTTATCTGCCCCTCAACTAGATACTACTTTCAAACATGGCTGCTTCCTTTTACAAACTAACCTTCCTTTAATTATTAGACAGTAAAGGTACATACTAAGGGTGTGTCTGCGTTCCAGTCGGATCATACTATAAGATAGGTCTTTGTATGTGATTCCTTGCAAGAGCAGCCATACTTCTGAATTAAAATTCATCTACATCTTCCCTTTCTTTCTGTTTAAGCAAAAAAAAAAAAAAAAGTACACAATTTAACTTTACAACAGAAACAATTATTTGACCCTCAAAATTAACCCTCCAAATGTTTTTATGATGATCCATTGATTAAATCATCTAACATAACTGCAGTCTTGACCATCTGAACCTCAGCAAATGAGCATGTCAGAATCACGGTTTTCACGTCTGTGAATCTGATGAACAATCTATCCTTTTTCAGCTGGTTTGTAATAGGACAAACTTGATGTTTTATAACAACCACAGACAAGAAACCAGAGGAGTCACCTTTACCCCAATGTTTCTAGCAAAGTACTAGTCTATTGGTCATTCAAAATAGACTTAACAGCTTGACACAGCTTAACTGTCATTCCAAACAATATTTTTATGTACTTACTACTTAATAAATTCATATATACATGTAATTATTTTGTAGTTTTTTTCTGATTCTTGTTAATTGTGAACAGCACAATGTCCTCCAGATTTATTTATACTGTTAGAAAAAGAGAAACCTCTCTCCTTTTGTAGATGAATAATAATTACCACAACTTTCTTATCCTGTCAGACATTAAAGCATGCATAGGGTGTTTTTATGTCTTTGCTATAGTTACTAATAACTTGTCAAGGTTCTAATTTTATTTGTTTTTGTCCATTCCCAGAAAAGGTACTCACAGGTCACATAGTAATTCTGTTTTATCTTATTGAAGAATTGTTATACTCATTTTGCTTAATACCTCATATTTTATTCAGAGATTGTTCTCCATGATGTTTTATTTTTACCAACCCAGAAACATTAACTATCCTTTGCATTTCATGAATAAAAACTGAAACAAAAGGAAATACTAAGAATTAAGGTTTTTTTCAAGGCTCATAAATCTAGATTTTTTTAAGTTATTTATACCAAAACTATTTGGTATTTTTGATTAGATCTCTAAAATAAATATTAGAAATCAATATTGGAGTGCTGAGATTAAGGGGATGATTTGCATGTGCTTTGAGGGAGCAATTTGACAAGTTTAGCATATCCGTATTTTCTCAGTGTAATGTCTGAAACTGTGATATGTCAAGGCTTTGCTGAAGTTAATATTGTTCTCAAGAAATATTGATAGTTTATTTATGAGAAAGTTTGTCCTGCTTCATGAAACTTCCATATACATTTTAAAAAAAAAATTATCATATTTGTTACCTTTGACACATTAATTGAGAGACAGCTACTAGGATTACAATTGTTTAAGACTATGTTGGCTCAGTATGTCAGTATGGGGACACACACAATCCTAACACTCCAGAAAGAGGCCGCAAAATCTTTGTGAGAACAAGTCCATCCTGCTCTACATAGTGAGTTCTGGGCCAGCTAGGGCTGTATAATGAGGGAAAAAAGACCAATATTAACATGGAAGCAAGTAATAGCATAATAAATATGAAATTAAAGTCAGAATTACATTTTATCCTTGTCTGTATGGGAGATTAAACTAATGAGTTTTTCAATCTTTTATTTTCTCTTCTGTTTATATGAATATGAACATGTTTCATGTTTATACATAAAACATATGCACATGTGTTTGTAAAATGTATAAATATACTTAAACAGAATGTATAAATGAGTGTACATGTGCTAAAATAATTAATTTCATTCAAATATATTTGTATAATATTTCTATGTTATTGTATAATAAGTCACATCAAAATATAAATAGCATATTTTCGTTATTTATTTTGAGTTTTCTAGTGGGCCCAGAAACTTTGTAGTTATGATCCAGGTGTTGCTAATACTGTCTGGCTTTGCTTATGTTCTTCTTGGCATCTGATAGTTTACTTGGAAAAGAAAATGATGTAGTGATTGATTGCCTGTTGACTCAGGTGCCTGTGATAGTAAGCTTATCATTTATAACTCATCAGGTTAGTCAGCCAATCACAGAGTGATATTAAGACCTTAATAGAGAACAAGTTCACATATATAAACATTATAATTTTGAAAAGAGTCCCAAATCTATCACAAATGTGATATTATATTTTCCTTTCTGAGAGTATCTAAAAAATTATATTGCATCTATATGAACACAGGAAAATATAAATAACTGCCATTTGTTTTCTAACCTGTGTGTCACAGTGGACATAAAATGCATTTTCATAATTACCCAAATTATAACATTTTGTCTTTGATAAATATTGAAATTAATTAATGTGCATATTAATGTAAGGCTCTGCATAAGATTCTATAAAATTTAACTATTCGAAGAAAGTGGTTTAATCTATTACTGAGGTTGAAGCATATTATAAAAACAAAAGAGTTTTCCTGGTGTATGTATCTGTATCAATTATTTTTACTCAAGAATTTGTGAATATACACATTGTTTCATATTTTTTCCTTTTTAAAGTTTTTTGGCTATTTTATTTATTTACATTTCAAATGTTACCCCCTTCCTGGTTTTCACTCTGCATGCCTCCTTCCCCCTTCCCCCTCCCCCTGCTTCTATAAGCGTGCTCCCCCACCCACCCACCACCCACTCTTGCCTCCCTGCCTTGGCATTCCCCTGTGATGGGCCTTTGAGTGTCCATAAGACCAAGGGCATATTGTTTCATATTTTTATATGTTGAGATTCATTACATAATGAATTTCTTGCTGTTTACTCTTCCCTCCAAAAAGATGAAAGCAAAAACAATAAAAAAAAATTATAGCTTTGGAGTACAATATAAAAAAGTAGAATGTGATCAGTTTCATGGCAATGTAACACACAGAAACCATAGAAACAAAATTTATATGAAGAACTACTAAATATAGTTTTAAGAGTATTATCCCTGCTACTATGATGTTAAAGAGAAATACTAGAAATTGCTAGAAGAAATGGCAGAGGAGAGGCTGTGGGAATCTAAAAGAATCAGAGGACCTATAAACACACAATACAGAGTCCATTAGAAGACTCCCATATCTAAGAATCCCACATTCAGAATGATGCAGTTTCCTTGCTGAAATAAATTTGTTACCACTACTTTATGAAAACTGATAGCAATAATTAATATAGAATAAACTCATATTCTTTTTATGCATTGGCAACAATATGTATACTTTAAAAATAAATTGGAAACATTTTAATATACTTTCAATATTTACTCAAAAGTTACTTAAACAAATATGAGTGTATATATATATATATATATATATATATATATATATATATATATATAATGAGAATTTATTATGCTTAAGACTTCATATGCATTATTTTATGTATCTCTTAATGTAATATCACATTCTTTTTGTAATAATTATCACGAAGTACACTGAAGGTTAATTAATGACAGAAGTGACTCAAAAGTCAAAAATCTGCAAATTCAGCCTTCTACTCTCATGAAGTCTTTGGTTTTATACCCATTTTCCCTAACTTCTTCCTATAGGAATTGCCATATTCTCAAAAGTTGCAATATTCTGTTTTTCCAGAAAAAAGAGGGATGTGTTGTTAGAGGGAGGAGAGAAAGCTTTCCCCTTGTCATAAGTTCTTATCCAACATTCTGCATCTGCTTTCCTTACTGGTCATGTGCATCAGCATATTTTAGCAAGGTAACATGAGGATTTTTAACAGGAAACACCCAAGCAATAGAATTTCAGCACAGGTATGTGCTTAATGTACTTATCCCAGAATGAAGACATATACAAGAATTAGGAACATTCTATACTTTTACATTTCAACATGTCATTTCTTCCTTAGCACTTATATTAAAAAAAGAAAAAAGACCTAACATTAATTGGGTTTAAATCTGGCTCACTCACTATTTCTTAATTTTCTACACTGTGTCTCTTCATCTTGCTACTTGCTCTCAAGGTCCTCTACTTAGCACTGGACACAACTACTCACTCTAGACTCTGGGCTCAGGCCACTCTGCAAAGGACTTCAGAAATTCATAATCAAAGCCTGCGATGGTGGTAGGGAAATTAAATAAGAGCCATTTCCCTGAAACCAAAGAGCTGAGCACAAGGAGAAAGATCTGCTCAGGCAGCTCCCTCAGGCCATGCACTGACATTTGTGCCCACACAGTCCAAACCTACCTTCCTGATCTGGTTATTCTCAAGCTTCAAGTTCTCAAAAAAAGGTTCTCCTTGACACTAACATGACGAATGTTTTTCTATGTCCTCAGGACAAAGAGAAGATATGAAAGGCTTTCTTCTGTCTCAAAAGGAAATTGTTGACAGAATGACCCAAGTACTGCCAATTATTCTTGGTGACTAGTCCAACTGGGATACTTTTTTCTTTTCTCCTTTGGGTCTCTGGAATACATCAGAAAACCTAGATGTATTATGCTCAACATAAAAATTCCTCAACTATTTTTCAAGTATAAAGAATATAAATTCGTGTGTATATACATGAACGTGTGTGCATTTGTATATTTATCACTACATATGTGTGTGTATATACGTCTGTGTGATTGTATGCACAAATGCCTATAGAATCATTTGTTTTCTTAAGATACTCTGCTTTTTTTTTCACTATTTGGTTAATTGGAGGTTAATTATAATTGAAGACATTTATGAATATATTTGTTGCATGTAAATATATTACATCTCTAACAAGATTTTAAACTGCTATGAATTACTCAGACACTAACCATAAAATTAAGAGACACTTCAAGCAAAAATACATCAAGAAAGATTTAAGAACACTATGTTTACATATGATGGCGTGAAAATTTAATATTCTCTAGCAATTAATACTAACAACTAATACTATCAACCAAGAAACACCCAATTACAAAATATGACATTTATTTTCTGCTTTCCTTTGTTCTTGTCCAGAGGAATAAAAAGGATAGGGAGGAAATCCTTTGTAAAGACATTTTGCATGCTACACATTTTGTTTGCATTTTAATAATCAATTCTACAGGACAACCCTGTAGGAGTACTAGTAGTCTCAACTAACATGGATTCCCCGAGATCTCTGAACTACCAACCAGACAGCATACCAGCAGATATGAGGCCCCAAACACAAATATATCATAAAAATGCTGGGTCTGGACTCAAGTCAGAGAAGATACACTTAATCCTCAAGAGACTGGAGGCCCCAGGGAGTGGTGACATCTGGTGGGGTGAGGAAAGGGTAGGTGGGGATAACTTCATGGAGACAGTAGAGGAAATATGAGATGTATAACAGAGGGTGGACCAGGCGGGCAATAAAATCTGGATTGCTAAAAAAGATTAAATAAACTTAAAAATAAGAGTCGAGGCTAAACAAATATTTAGTGAAACCGCATCATATCAAGTTAAGAAACTGTCCTTAAGAGGGAGCAGAAAACATGTTCCTGGTCACAACTTCAGTAAGAAATAAAACCAGGAATTAAACTTATGCTGTTTCATTCTTCTCATGATTTCTACATTTGGATGCTTTGAATTTCACTGTAATTTTTTGCCAAAACTGTTTAGTTTCAGTATTTACTTTGAGATATTATTTACATAGCCATACTCTAAAGAGAGATTTATAGATTATTTCTAAGTAACTCTTTTTTTGCTTTTTTCTGGGGGGGGGGTGAGGAGCTACAAATATTTGTATTGCAGGGCAAGGATAATGATCAAAATGTAAATTATTTAAATCTCCATGTGCTAAAGAATAAGGAGGCATTATTTATATCATACTTGATCAATGTAATCCGTAGAGATGTTAAATAACTCAAACTGACTAAATCTCTCCCACTGCTAATTCCCACATAAAATGGATACAAAAGAGACAAAGTGAAAAGCTGAAGTGACAAATTATAAAAAATGGCTTAAAACTGTAAAAGTATCTTTTTCCAAGTAATGATTATATATAATTCTGATATTACTCTAACATCTAAAAATATTTTTAAAAACACAAAGTTCTGTAACATGAAAACGATTGGTGAAAATTATCTTTTTGTGAAGAGAACACAATAAATGGGATAATCAGCAAAGAAGAAGATGAGAAAAAAATCAAATTGCTTTGGAATCCTTAAAAAATATCACCAACTTACTTTCAAGGTCAACACATTGGCAAAAACAATGCATTGGTTTGATATGTCATGTTAGGATTAGAATGTACCATGAAGAAAACAATGAAAAGGGAAGAAAGAAAACAGATAAAACTTGGCATGATTTTGCTCTATAATGAAAAACTAGAATGAAATTAGTACATAAAATTTCAAAGGTCTAGCACTTTCTAGCATAGAATGAAATGCATTGTTCAAATTAATTTATTTTTATTGAATAATTTCTTTATTTCCTTTTCAAATATTATCCCCTTATCCTGTTACCTCTCTGGAAACTCTCTATACCATCTCCCTTCCCCAGATTCTATTAGGATGTTCCCATACCCAACTATCCACTCCCTTCTACCTTCTTGACCTGGCATTTCCCTACACTGGGACCTCAAGCCTTCACAGGACCAAGGGCTTCTCCTCCCACTTATGCCTGATGAGACAATTCTCTGCTACATATGCTGCTGGAGCCATGGGTCTCTACATGTGTATTTCTTGCTTGGTGGTTTAGTTCCTGGGAACTCTGGGATGTCTTGTTAGTTGATATTGTTCTTCTTCCTAAGGAATGCAAACCTCTTCAACAAAATCAACTGTAATTGCAACTTATTTTATCTTACACCTGGGAGATATGCAGTCTTCCTATAGCAATGATGGTAAGGCTGTTTATAAATAAAACATTTAATGTTTAAATTTAATATATCAAACTAAAAAATAGACTGAATACACAATGGTTTTCTACTTTGAGAAAGAAGCACAGGTACTGTTCTAGAAGGCCAACTTGGAAGATATTAGACACCTCTAATTTTTTTTTATTGGAATGTTGAAGCCAAGCAGAATTGCTCTGCAAAATAGTCCATGACACCTCTTTCTCTTACACAACAGGCTGAGAAGTTTGACATATATTAACAATGGAGCCGAAAGTATTTGTCTCTCAACTATAAACCTTCTAAATGTATTCACTTCCATGGATGCCCACAGTAGGTTAAAGAAATTCTGAGATTTTTTGACTAGTGAACTATAATGGGAGGAAAATTTTAGAATGCTCTGACAGTGGCATTGATAACGTGTGAGTAAGTAACATGGTGTCTAGAAAAGAAATCTGGAAATTGATTCATGGGCCCTGATCAACAAAGGCATCAGTACCCTAAGGGGATCATACAATTTGCTGTTTGGTGAATATTGTAGTCTTGTCCAGATTTTATAAAATTAGTGGAAGAATTACATATTTTGATCTCTCCTCTCCTAAAATAGAATAAAAGGCTAAAATTTTCAAGAGGAATGACCGTTAGGATAGAGAGGGTACAAGGGAGAAAGAGGAATAAGAGGAGGAGAGGGAGTGACAGAGAGAGGTACTTTCTATGGTAATCTAGAAAAATAGGCCAGACAGAATGATTGTGAACCATATATCTAAGAATATTCATTATGTTAAAAAGCTGATTTAAGTTTATTGAATTCACTAAGAAAAGCATCGCAAAAAAAAAAAAAATAAATAAGGAATGGGCATACTGTGATACCTAAGAGTCTAGAGTACAACTTGTTTCCCAAGTCTCCGCTACTCATGCTTGCAAGGTACCACTTTCCTCCTTGTTTGTTAACACAGGTTTTACTGATTTCTCCATCTGTCCTGTAAATGTGAATATAGTCAGTGCATTGTTGTTAGGTTCAATACACTCTTTCTGGATAAAAGTCCAACATCCATCACCTAATCCCCAGGTATACCACTAATATGTGAGTCAGCTTAAAAATATATATAAAACAGAACAATTGACTGTCCTCCTTTAATTTAGCTCAAAGAATTGCTTTCGCTACCAATTCCCCCAAATCCCCATTCTACAATTCTATCTTGCTATCCTTATTAACTGCTTAATGTTAGATTCACATGCTCACTCTGGTTTTTTGTTTTTTTGTTTTTTGTTTTTTTTTTTTTTCTTTCTTTTTGGTCCCTTTCCCACTACAATTTTTGTTAATTTTAGAAAAGATAGCCAAATCTGAGGTAATATTCCTCAGAATATTTTCAGATATCAGCAGATGGTACATCAGGCCTTTCTCTTAAGGAAACAGGGGTTATTGAACTTAGTCTGTGTATCTCACAAATAAGTGAATATTGAAATCACCTGAAGAACATTAACCTCAACACTGAACAGAAGACCCATTCCTGAGACCCACTCTTGAGCTTCAGTAGATTTGAGATTGCATAGGGGAATTAGATTTTGTAATGAAACAATAAGGGATACTTGTCATCCCTCCTCAAGACAGGTTTCTGTGCACTGCCATATTCTTTTTCTGAGATTTTGTTGTAAACCTATTAGATCTCAGGCTCCTGAAGAAGTTGATAAGACCTTTGCCTTTATTCTAATTAATGTACAATGTCACTTTTAGGACCAGATTGTGACAAATGAGCTTCTGTTTTAGAAGAAAGAAAACAGGTACTATTGCTTGCCTCAAAGGAACAAGAAGTCACGTATGTTGTAAACATGCTACACAAACATCACAAATATGATTTAATAGAGATGTAAGCATGGCATCTAAACCCGAAGAGTATCTTCCAACACCATGAGTCAGAAGCTGAGAAGATGAAATATATGTAAAGCTTAAATCATCTGGAAAATACATTACTATCTTCATTTTAACATATAATTTAAAGCATATTCTTGGTGCACATATTTTTATTGAAGGCTCAGGACATAGAAACCAGAGATAAGCCAATTTTATCTGATTCATAGACCTTGGGATAAGAAATATGGGTTGATACTACTTACTGTTTGAGATAGTTTGTTCTGAATATAACATTTTATAATGGATGATATTCTCACAATCAACTTCTTCAAACTTTGATCATATCCATGAGAGAATTGAAACACTACAGCTTGGTACACTAGGCCTATTTATAGGAAATGTTTTCCCCTTTTATTGGCTCAGAACAAATTATTTCCCCTCTTATATTTACTGTGTTGTTTTTGGCATTTATCTTTAGATTTGGAGAATGCTCTCAAGAACATATATAAAGAATTTGGAGTACTTTTCAGCAGATAATTCACCAGCATGAACCTATATTTGTTCCCATCAAACTATATCCTCAGTCATCTGTTTTCTGTGGAAGTTAGAGAAGCTTATCAGATCTCTTGGAGCTGGATGTTGTGAGCTGACGGACCTGGGTGCTGGCAACCATGCCCAGATCCTCTGAAAGAGGATCATGTGTGCTTAAATGCTGAGCCTTCTCAGCTCCAATAATTTTTACATATTTTTAATGGAATTCATTAACAAGTCTACAGTGTTTGGAGAGAGCAATATATGTTAAAAATATAAAGAATACATAGATGTCTAGAAAGATGGATCAGTGGGTAAGAGTGCTAACTTTTCTTCCAGAAAACCTTAGTTCCATTTTTGAACCCACCTGGTGGCTCACAATCAGGAAACTTTAAAAAACTTCAGTTCGGGAGCATCTTCTGAATGGAGATTATATACAATGTTTGTGTGTATGTGTATGTGTATGTGTGTGTGTGTGTGTGTTTGTGTGTGTGTGTGTGTGAGAGAGAGAGAGAGAGAGAAAGAGAGAGAGAGAGAGGGAGGGAGGGAGGAATAGAGAGTGGGAGAGAGAGAGAGAGAGCTATAAACATATATGCAGTTAAAGCACCCAAATAAAAAGAATACATTTATAAAATAAAAGAATAAATGTCAAATAAAAATAATGATGTTGTAGCAACCCTTTAAGAATAAGAAACATACAGCTGTTAGATTTCGTTCAGAAGGATGTGTCACTCTCACGGCTTTTGAGGTACCTTACAGTTCTGCTTAATGCTATGTTTCACAGGCTTTATAGTCTAAGGGGTAGTACTATTTACTGTTCTTTTTCTTAGACCCATAACCTCTGGTAGAATGCATAGTATTGTGTGGTACTGCTACAGTTATTCCTCCAGGGAGAAGGCTTTCTTCTATGTCAGACTCTGCTTGAGTCTTCTAAGTCATGATTCCAAAGTCTGTGTTCTCTTCAACATTAGAACAACATTGAACAACCTTCAATGTCTGTGAAGCAATAAATATGAATGGAAATTGCCTCTATTGCTTGGAGTGCATCTTGGATTCTCAGTGGCTTTTTAAACACTTTTCTCATCTACCATGTCTCTCCCTGCTCTATATTGCCTCTCTCCCTGTTCCCAAGTTAAATTCCAAAAAAAAAAAAAAAAAAAAAAAAAAAAAAAAAATTATGATGTTCTTGTCTATTTGTCATAGATAGGTGAAGCCCTGAGATATTTGTGTATTTTCGAGCCATACCCTGATTTTTTTATATCACAGGCAGCTAATGCACAACTTTAAGTCACATAAAGCTCAACTTGTGTACATCGCTTGAATGAACCAGCTATTGTCATCACTTTCGAAGAAATATATTTAATTCAATTACTAAGTAAATAGATAATCACACATTTTATAATGACCCAACTTAAAATGTGCTATAAAGTGAACACATTTTAGAAGTTTAATAAAAAACCAATTGTCTATTACATTTTCTATTTCATAAACAAAAAAATCTTATACATGTACAGTTTTCCATCATTTTTCTGGGAAATTAGCCTTAACCAGTTATATCATTAAAATTTACATTTAGAAATCTTATATTTTTTATTTAAAGGCATATACCTCAGCTCCCTTGGGATAAACCCTGTGTTCAAATCATCATGTACATTTAAAGGTGATAATTATATTTAACTCTTTCCCCCTGTTCCCTCAGTTTGACAACAGAAAGTGAAAGACTAACCACATATGATAGTTCAATAATCTCATTTTAGTACATTAGAACTGTACAGACAAAAAAAAAGAACTGTACAGACAGTATGATAATTACAGCTTAAACATAAAAAACTTAAATGTAATTAATATATATAAAACATACATATAATTTAATGAAATTTAGTAGCTACAGAAAGTCAATCCTATACATGTTGGGATAAGGAAACCACTATTACTCTTTCACAGAGAAATATACAAATCTTAAGTGTAGAAACATTTAAATTTTAAAATAATGAAATGATAAAATAAGGGTTGTTTCATCAATTGCCAATTTCTCCTAAATATTTAATTGTGGTCTTCAAGATTTCTTCCCAGTTCCTGAATAGTGTCAATATATTTGGAGACTGAGAAAATTTCTATACATTGTTATGATCGCATTAGAGAAACATCATTAGTACTAACAGGACCATGATGTTCAAATGGTGTATAAACATAGATACATATATACATATGTACATGTAAAAAACACACGATATTTATCATCTATTGAAGTAATTAAAAAGGATAAATTTTGATTCTATGAGTATTTTGTGAAGAAATATCATGAATTCTGAATTTTGGTTTATTCTTATTAATACAGGTATTGTTACTTCTCTATATACCTTTTATTTTCCTTAACACAAATATGATCTTCTTCTTTAAGAAAAAAATACAACAAAAATAAATAGACAAGGACAAACTATTTTCAGTGTTACATTGCAAGCAGAGGGGGAAAAACAACTATATAGTCACTAAAGACATTATAAAGAAAAATTCAGAAAGGGTGACTGAGGTGTCATTATAAAAACTCTACAGAACATAACAGAACAAACTACATATATTTGCAAGTTTAAGTGTTTTTTTGTTATATAGAAACTCAAAGATTCATAGACATTTGATCTTTCTTACCATCATTATGACACCTGGCGTGGAAAATTTGAAGTCTCTGCTGTTTTATAAACAGGTATAAAATTTAACAGCTGAAAACTGTCTTAATCTAAGCAGCCTGTCTTATGCCTAAGATGATTTAATTAATGCCAAATGAAAATTACATAATTCTGGGTATTGTTACTGACTCGGGTTTTGAGGCTTGTGATTGAACTCATAAAATATATTATTACGATTTAGATAAAAAATGAATATATTGTTATCTAGTAACACAGCAACTCCAAAGCCATTTGTTAGCCTTTTTCATTCTCTAAGAATGAAAATAATCATGGTTTTCATATTCTAACTATAGTGTAAAGGAATAGGATTTTATGATCATTAATATATAAGAAGACACCTGCTATATACAGAATTTAATTCTACCAGTCTCAGATCATTTCTGAGGTATTTAGGCTACTCTTGTAGTAGAAATTATCTCTTGAAGTCATTGAACACTTAGCAGCTGACAAGCTAACAGGAAATTGAAAGACAATTTTCAATACTATGCTCCAACTAAATGCCAATTTAGAAACTAAATATAACTCCTGGATTCTGTTTGCACTTTGAAAATTGCATTCTGAAGTTTAATAGTAGAATGAAATTTTCTGTAAGTTCCACATGCTGAAGCCTTGAGGCTTAGGCAAAGTAGGCCCCCCAAAAATACCCACTGTTACTTAAAATGTAAAACACCATATCATGTTATCTACTGCTGTAGCTGTTCCTGAGAGAGGAAAAACATGAAGAATATTGAGCTTTTGCTAAGTGGGGTAATTGCAAACAGATAAGATTACAAAATTATGGGTTCTACAATTAAGAAAGAGTAAGCAGTGTTTGCCCAGAACCCAATTCACTCAATAAACATGTATATCATAAACAACCCAGTTTCAGACTCAAAATTTATAAGCCATTGGAATGCCAAGGAAAAAGGCCAATAAGAAGCAAAGTGGTAAGAGACAAGCAATGAAAGGGAGAGACAAGCAAAGTCCCAGAAATCTAATTATCACAGAGGAGGTATGTGTGTGGGAGTGGATGATTGTTGATTTCTGGCTGGAACTGACACCCATAATGTACTTCAGAGAGTTGGTAGACAATTGGCTAGATGAGTTGGCTTCAGAAACAGAGTATCCTATGTCCTGGCATATAAACTGGTAAGAAGAACTGAAACCAGGGACAGACAAATAATTAGTGGAGGAAATTTCACAGGTAATCATTGTAAGATCTGTAGGAATCTGACAGAACGTAGGAGTTGGAATTCTGACTCACATTGTAATCAATCTAACACTGGTCAAAGGAGTTACTTCTTTCTGCTGAAAGGCACTTTCTACAGAGGTGGCACAGAAACTTCTACTTCACTGCATTGTTATTGTGAACTGGGTAACACACAAAGGCAAAAACAAAGCAAGAAGCTGGCAGAATTGGAACTTAAGACATCAAACCAGTACTAAGAAACAGACAATAAAAGAGAGCAGGGAACAATTTTGTTCCTTCAAAAAGGAACAAAATAAAAGAGATAGCAAACTGTTTAGGATTAAATGAGGAATAGAGATATTTTACCTTGGGATGCTATAGGAAACACCAAGGCAAAAACTATGTATACTTCTTTGTATGGTCCTGGAGAATGAAAATTGTTTTGACTCCATGGTGATAGAGCAGAGATATGGAGCCCTGGTTTTATCAGCCAACTGACTTTCCTTAAAGACATAGCAAGAAAACCATCTCTTTCTCTCCTCCTACACCTTCTCTGACTCCTCTTCATCCTCCATGTTCTCATTCTTCTCATTCTCCTTTTCAGTTGTGTGTGTGTGTGTGTGTGTGTGTGTGTGTGTGTGTTATGTATATGTAGTTCCTGTGGAGGTTCAAAAAGCACTATTAACATCTGAATTATAACTGCAACACATAGTATTTTTTGTTTTGTTTTGTTTTTTATATATTGTTACATATAACCTTTTGAGTTAATGTAGGTCTTGAGGAATTACCATTTGGCACTAGAACACAAGATGGTGTTCTCTTCCTGGGGAAGAGCACTTTTCCCACTCCTAGTTTTCCTTGTGAACTTACAATTTTTGTAGAGTTGGGTTCTCTTGGGATTTTCACCTATCATTGGTGTTATCCTTGTTCAGCCCAGGTTTAGGCAGCTACATTGCTGAAATGGTATGGGTGTAGATTCTGATGGTACTAGGACGCATTCCTACAGAAAACCTTCTGGTCCTCTTGCTCTTACAAATTTCTCTTCTCTCTATAGAAATTTCCCCCAATCTTGGGTAGAAGAATGATTTGTAGATGTATCCTTTGTGACTGGGCTCTACAACTCAACATTTTAAATGGTTGTGGGGTTTTTGTGGTTCTATCTTTCCATTACAAAGAGAAATTTCCTTAATGAGGAGTGAGGACTACATTTATCTGTGAGTATAAGAGCAAATGTTTATAGATTGCTTGGAAGAATTATGTCAACTTACTGAGTTAGTATTTGTAGACTATATCCTCCAATAATAGTGACTTCACTAACACAGATAGGTGTACCAGTCATGGTTTCCATCTTATTTGCACAGGTCTTAAGTCCAATTTGAGAGGATTTGTTTTACACCAGGTTATGAATGTCACTACTACATCAATATGGTTATCTTTTCATTCTAAAAATTGATGTGTTTATCCATTTTAATGTCCTTCCTGCTTCTCTGCTTACATCTCTTCCCTTCCCCAAAATTATCCCTAATTCCAACCTTTGTAGGTGCATTAGCACCAAACTTACCTCTCAAAGATCTCCTCAGACTGTTTAACCTTTGACAATGTCTTCTACATAGGAATGTGGGTAGTAGAGCAGAAACATCACACCATCATAAGAGCAAGTGAGAATTAAAATCCTATATACAAAGGTGAAAAGGGAGTAATGAGTTAGACATAGAAAGTTGGAAAGTATTAGGAAATAGAAACTTCAAGCCTGGTCACCTTATCTAGAGAAGAAACCATGAAAAATTCTGGGGCTTGTTGTAAGGGGATCAATTTAAGAACTATGGGAGGAAGTGAAAAATGGAGAGTTTACTTTGAAACTTTTTAATTTAAATAGCTGTTAAGAATATCTGCACATCAAAACTTGGATTTAAAAATATAAATTGAAATAGCAATGAAGAACTTCCAAAGTTTACACAATATACCTTGGCCATATGTATCAATGGTTCTTTCTCTTCAGCTCTCTCCCACTTTTGCCTCACTCCACTAAGTGTAATTATTGCTGCCAGTATTCTCATATGCTTCTGGGTTCCTCTTTGGCATCCTAATCAATAGCCACATCTTAAGCGCCTTTTTAAAAAAATATTCTGTATTTACATTTGAGAGGGGTATCAGAAGGGAGTGCACCTTTGTAAAGGCAAATGGTGTGGGAGGGGAGATGGAAGCAGGGCAGGGTAAAGGGATAACATCTCAAATGTAAATACAAAGTATCTAATGAAAAAAGATTTCATAGGAGATCAGATTCTAAAGACCCTTTTATAAAGAAAAACACTATAAACTGAAAGAAAAATAAATTAGTAGAGGTCTATCATCAATGTTCAGTGTTGCCTTAACCATGTGTATCTCAGTGGCACTCTTTGAATTAAGAAGCCTCATTTATGCAGTGAGGACAATGGGGACTAGAGCATCCCATGTGATATATAAACACTCTAAAATCTGGCTATACCACAGCCCTCCTGAGACTCTATTCATGCCTGTATTCCTGCTTAGTCTTCACGTTGCTGTTGAATATCTGAATTATTTCTCCATCTTTAAAAATATTATACAGTACTCTAAAATCTATTTTATGCTTGTTTTTTAAACCTAACCTTAGTATGTATTAAAATCTTTATCTCCTGAACTCCTAATACAGGGTATAACTTTTACATCATTTTTTAGAATTATTCTACTTTCTACAAAGCCCCAACTAACATCACAAACCTGATTTTGAGACACGATCAAGATCATACTGGCTTAGAATTTGCCATGAAGCCTGAAAGTCATATCAAAATGATGGCCAGTCTGACTCAGTCTCCTCTGTAACTGGGATTAGAGGTGTGTCTGAATATGCCCAGATTCTATCTCATCATTTTTTCTTTATTTGTTTGAGACATTCATACATGTGCATAAAATGTGTTTTGATGAACTTCCTTTACTACTCTGCTCTCTTAATTTTATGTTTCTATTTTTGGTTGAAAAATAGTGTCCATGTGATCACTACTTGGTTGACACAGTGGGCCATGTTTTCTAATGTCAACCAAGCCCTCTGAGTTCTAAAATTTACTCTCCCTCCTCTGCAGGATTCCCAGACCTTTGGGATGGACACAGTGCAAACCTTTAATTTAGACTCTCAGTGAGTAATATCTGACTGTGAATCTCTGACACTTCTCTCATCTGCTGCCAGGAAAACCTTTCTGACGATATCTGACAAGATAGGAATCTAAGAATATAGCAGAATAGCATTAGTAATTATTACACTGACTTTTTTCCCAGTGTCGTTCTATCCTATATATCTGGGCTATCCAGTCTCCTTGCCCATCTAGACAATTAGACAATGCATTTAGACAATATATGATACATGCTTCAAGTTAAAAATATACATATTTGGCCACTCCCATAATTCTATGTCAACTTTGCCCCAACACTTCTTTGTAGTCAGGACAGATTGGAAGCAGAAGGTTTTAAATCATCCGTGCAGAGGAGGGGGAAGTTCAGGACATTTTGGACATTTTGAAAGGATCAAAACTATGAATAATAGAAATAGAGAAGAAAAAAATACCAACTCAGTGGCCCATAAAATACTTTCAATAATTCTAAAATTTTAACAGAATTTTCTAACCTAAGGAAGGAAGTACTCACAAAGGTACAAAAAGCTGAAAGAATATCAAACAGATTGTACCAGAAAAGCAAGTCCCCTCACCACATAATAATCAAAACATTAAACTCGGAGAACAAAGAAAAATATTAAAATCTGAAAAGAAAAAGGCCAAATAATATAAAGGCAGACCTACCAGAATTAGACTTGAGTTTCAATGGAGATTCTAAAAGCCAGAAGGGCCCTGACAGATGTAGTGCAGACTGTAAAAGACCACACATATCAGCCCATATTTCTTTACCCAACAATAATTTCAATCACCATTGATGGAGAAAATATGAAACCATGAAATAAAGTCAAATATAAATGATATTTATCTACAAATGTTGCTCTACAGAGGTTCTAGAAGGAAAAATCAAAATAAAAAAACATAAGATGCACACATGCAAACCGAGTAAATAAATGATTTAATAGCAGCAAAATGAAAAGGCAAACATATATACATACATAGAATCACACACACACACACACACACAGAGAGAGAGAGAGAGAGAGAGAGAGAGAGAGAGAGAGAGAGAGAGAGAGAGAGAGAGATATTGAGAGAGAGAGAGAGAGAGAGAGAGAGAGAGAGAGAGAGAGAGAGAGAGAGAGAGATATTGAGAGAGAGAGAGAGAGAGAGAGAGAGAGAGAGAGAGAGAGAGAGAGAGAGAGAGACAGAGAGAGACAGAGAGAGACAGAGAGGGAGGCTCAACTACTACCATAACCATTAGGAACATCAACAGCAACACCAAGAATATAGCAGCAATTGGTTATTGATAACACTAGATATCATATCCATGGCCTCAATGGTCAAATAAAAAGACACAAACTAACAGAGTGAAAAATATGACCCATTCTTTTGCTGCATTCAGGAAACATAGCTAAATCATTATGATAGGATAGCATTACCTCAAATCAAGGATAAACATTACCTCAGGACAAAGAGTTTGAAAAGCTATAACAACAACAAAAATGTACAAAAAAGAAGAAAGTTGGTGTGCTCATTTAAATATCTGAAAAAATAGACTTCAAAACAATATTAATCTAAAGAGATGAGGAAAATAATGATGTACTGTAAAGAAAAGAGCCACTGGGATTGCATATCAATTATCACCACCTTCAATTACCCAAAATACAAGGCAGAAGATAAATAGATAGATAGATAGATAGATAGATAGATAGATAGATAGATAGATAGATGATAGATAGATGATAGATAGATAGATAGATAGATGATAGGTAGGTAGGTAGGTAGATAGATAGATAGATAGATAGATAGATGATAGATAGATAGATAGATAGATAGATAGATAGATAGATAGATAGATGATAGATCAATCTCTGCATTTACATTTCACATGTTATCTCCTTCCCCAATATCATCTCCTCCCCATCCCATTGTCTCTATAAAGGTGCTCCCGCTCCCAACTACCACCAACCCATGTTGGGCCTTGGCATTCCTCTATACTTAGAAAAAATGAGCCCTTTCTGGACCAAAGACCTCTCCTCTCATTTATGTCAGAGAATGCTATCCTCTGCTGCATGTGCTCTGGGCACCATGAGTCTCTCCATAACAACGTATTGGTTGGTGTTTTAGTCCCTGCAAGCTGTGGTGGGTTTAGATAGTTGATGATTTTGTTCTTCCCATGAGGTAGTAGATATTTTCAGCTCCTTCAGTCCCTTCTCTAGCTCCTTCAGTTGGGCCCTTATGTTCAGTCTGATGGTTAGTACCTGCAAGCATTGACCTCTGTATCGGTATGCCTCTGAAAGAGCATCTGAAGAGGCATCCATATCAGATTTCTTCCAGTAAACACTACTTGGCATCAGCAATAGTGCATGGGTTTAATGGCTGCCTATGGGGTGGATTCCTATAGTCTCTGGATGATCTTTTCTGCAATCCCTGCACCTTTATTTGGCCCTTTATTTCCTCCCATGAGCATTTTATTCTCCCTTCTAAGAAGGACTGAGGCATTCATTCAGCTTCTGGCTTTCCTTCTCTTTAAGCTTTATAATTTCTATGAATTGTATCTTCGTTATTCCAAGCTTTTTGGGCTAGTATCCACTTATAAGTGCATACATACCATGAGTGTTCTTTTGTGACTGGGTTACCTCACTCAGGATGATAGCTTCAAGTTCAATCCATTTGCCTAGGAATTTCATAAACGCATTGTTTTAATAGCTGAGTAGAGCTTCCTTGTGTAAATGTACCAAAAATTCTGTATCCATTACTCTGTTGAAGGATATCTGAGTTCTTTCCAGCTTCTGGCTATTATAAATAATGCTTAAAATCCCTGTGGAAACATGAGTGTGTCATGACTGGCTGACAAGACACCAATTAGATTTGAGCATTCACTGTGCTGCCAATAATATCTACTAACTTGAATCACATCAGTTAGTAGATTTTTTTTAAAAAGACAATGTTATAATTCCATTAGATTTATAATTTGCTGAGATCTAGGTATGGAAGCTCTATTAGACAGCAAAGAAAAATTATGGAGTATAGGGAAGAAGAGCATCCACAGAGTAAGTTGCAGAAGATAAAACTGGTTTTAGATACATAGTATATTATCAATGTAAAGAGAATGAATAATACAGGGGTCTTCAAACTCGTCTCTGCCTTCACTTTGTGGTGTGTTTTGCTTCTTACTAAGATCATTTTTCTTAACTGAAGCATGGAAGGAAGTGGGTAAGTGTTTAAACATTCACTGGTTATGGGAAAAAGACAAATTAGGATAGAAAATCGATTAGCTTACATGTACATTATCTCTAAGTCATAAACTCTTTGTCATCTGAGAAAAAGTGTGGATGCTAATGACTCATTTTAGAATCTGTTATGACTTTCTGATAAATGTTAAATTTGTAAATCCCATATCATGAAATGATAAAGGGCATTTGAGTCATTTGGGTGTTATTCTACAAAACTCTAGGTCCTAAAAGCAGCAAACATGCCTGCTGTCAACTCAAGCAGATACCATATATTTTTATTGGATATTTTCTTTACTTACATTTCAAATGTTATTCTATTTTCTTGTATTCTGTCTGGAATCCCCCTATCCCATCACCCCTCCTGCCTCTAAGAAAATTTATCCCCACTCAAACACATTCTTTGTCTCAACTCCCTGTGCTGTCATTCCCCTACACTGGGACATTGAGCCTTCACAGGGCCAAGGGCCTCTCCTCTCATTGATACCAAATAAGGGCATCCTCTGCTACATATACAACTGGAGCTATGGGTCCCTCCATGTGAACTTTCTGGTGAGTGGTTTAGTCTCTGGGAGCTCTAGGGGCTCTGGTTAGTTGATATTGTTGTTCTTCTTATGGAGTTAAAAACACCTTCAGCTCCTTTAGACTATTTTTTCTAACTCCTCCACTGGGGACCCCACTCTTAGTTCAATGGTTGTTTAAGAGTATATGACTGTATTTGTCACGCTCCACCAGAGTCTCTTTAGAGACAGCTATATCAGACTTCTGTCAGCATGCACTTCTTGGTATCAAATAATACTGCCTGTGTTTGGTGACTGTATATGGCATGGATCCCCAGGTTGTGCAGTCTACCTCACACCAGTCAAAATGGATAAGATCAATAGCTCAGGTGATAGCAGATGTTGACGAGGATGTGGAGAAAGAGGAACACTCCTCCATTGTAAGTGGAATTGCAAGATGGAACAACAACTATGGAAATAAATCTAGTGGTTTCTCAGATAATTTGGCATATTAGTACTATCTGAGGACCCAGCTATACTACTCCTGGGCATATACCCAAGAGATGGTCCAACATATAAGGACATATGCTCCAGCATGTTCATAGCAGCCTTATTTATAACAGCCAGAACCTGGAAAGAACCCAGAGGAATCGATACAGAAATTGTGGTACATTTACACAATGGAGTACTAGTCAGCTATTAGAAATAATGACTTTATGAAATTCCTAGGAAATGGATGAAGCTAGAAGCTATCATCCTAAGTGAGGTAACCCAGTCACAAAAGAACAAACATGATATGCACTCACTGATAAGTGGATATTAGCTCAAATGCATAGAATACCCAAGATACAATCCACAAACAACATGAAGCTCAAGAAGATGGAAAACCAAAAAGTAGATTCTTCAATCTTTCTTAGAAGGGGAACAAAATATTTACAGGAGAAAATACAGAGACAAACTGTGGAGCAGAGACTGAATGCAGGGTCATCCAGAAGCAGATATCTTACACTAAACAAAAGACTATAATGACTATTAAAAGTCCAGATCTCAACTCAAGTTGGAATCCCCTGCTCAAGCACAAAGGTCAGAAGACGATAAAAGAAACAGAAACCAAAGAAGAAACCACCTATTCATCAAAATGAGCCCAGAAATTCATTTCTAGAACAATAATCACCCCAAACTCATGTACCTACATCCCAGTGTAAGAAGACAACAGAGATGACAATATTTTACCACCGAAGCCCTGTTATCCTACTATAGTAAGCCCTGAATATTCCAAAACAGCTGAAACACAAAATAACCTTAAAATCAAATTAAAAAGATTATAGAAGTCTCTAAAAGATACGTGAATAAACAACTTTAAAAGTTATGAAAAAGTCAAACAAAAAAATGGTGAATACATGAAAATCCCCTAAAGGAAGCCAATAGCAATCAAACAAAAAGTTGAATGAAATTAATAAAACTGTTCAACACTTTGTCCATTGGTTGTAAGCTTATTTGGTAGAGAGTTTGTGGATTGAGGACTTAATATATAAAGCTGCTTGATAAGCTACCAGGCAATGGAATCATATTTGTACTGAATGGTGAAGGAAAGGAACATTCCAGGGGGGTCATATCTACCTGGGACAGAAGTAACAGTGCAGGCACAGTGAACCACCTGGGACAGGAACCTCATGGAAAAGGGTGGCTTGAGGACCATGTGACAGTCAGTGCATGTGGCTCCACACTGGAGAAGTTCCCACACTCAGCAAAACTGAGACCTCTGGACCAATAACAACAGAATTACTTTTTAAGATTTCCTGCAACATAAGAGAAATGCATGTCAAAGCTATTGTTTGACACTCCATGTTATACTCTCAGAATGACTAAGATCAATAACCCAAATGACAGCTCATCCTGGTCAGGATATCAAAGATCCAGCCCACTCCTCCATTTCTGGTGGGAGTGAAAACTTATGCACTTATTGTGAAAAATCAATGGTGTTTCCTCAGGAAAAAAAAATCAGAAATTGATCTAATAAAAGATCCTGCCATACTATTCTTAGTATATACTCAAAACATGTTCTATCTTCCACAAGTACACTTGCTCAAGTATATTCATAGTGACTTTATTCATAATATCCAGAAACTGTAAAGAACCTAGATGTCCCTCAATCAAAGAATGTATTAAAAATAGTATTATATTTATACAAATGTGTATTGCTGAACTTCTGGAAGAAATCACATCGTAAAATTGTTTGCATGTTGACGGGATTAAAAATAATCATCCAGAGCAAGGCAACTCAAAGGAGAAAGATAAATACAATAGGTACTCACTTATAAGTAGATATTATCAGATAAGTAAAGGATGTTTACACTACCATTCACAGAGCCTGAGAGCTTGAGCACTAGAGATGATGTGTGGCTCTCTCTGGGAAAGATAAAACAAGATACATTCTATAGGGTGCCAATTTGGTTGCAGATGGAAGCATGAATGGGGAGGTAAGTGAGGGGGGAAGTGAGGGAGAGACAACTAGAATAGGAAGGCATGGGGGAATGGTGTGGTGTAGTGTAAAATTTTGGAACCTATGATGATGACCTGAGAAAGGATCTATAGTAATGAAGATTATGGACACTGAGCTAGTCATTGTCTGTGATTGTAATGCTCACAGTGTTGGGAATAGGACAAACACCAACACAACCATAAAACCTTCTACACAAACCTGTTCTGCTTGCAAGACATTCTGGGGCAATGGTATCTTAGAGGCTTGGGGAGTGTCTAACAATTCATCTATAACTAGATGACTTGGAACCAGATTATGGATATCTCAGAGTTGTAGGAGAACCAAACAAGACTGGGGGGAAAAAGTCAATGAAATGATTTCTATCAATATTCCCCTATACTCAAATATCCACACCTAGTCCAATATCCATCAGAGAGGCTTGTTTTGGCAGCTGATAGGTGGATCTCCAGGAACCTGCAGCAGAAGTGGAAAAAGGATTATAGTACCAAAGGGGTTGAAGTCCCATGAAGAGCAGTGTTTAGCGAATCAACTAAGCAGGGCTCAAAGAGACTGAAGTACCTTGCATGGGTCTGGGCCAGGTGCTCTGCATACATGTTGTAGTTGTGAAGCTTGGGTTGCTTTGTGGGACTTCTAGTAGTGGAAGTGGAGATGCCTCTGATTTGTTTGCCTCCTCTTGACACCCATTTCTTCTTACAGGGTCCCCTTGTTCAGCCTTGATAGGTTTGTGCATAGCATTATCATACCTTGTTATGCAGTGTTGGATGGATATCTCTGGAAAGCCTGCCCTTCTCTGAAGGGAAATGAAGAAGTAGTGGGTTTGGGGGAGAGGGGCTTAATGCTTTTTGTAAACTGTGTAATGTTTACCCTCCAGTTGTCCAAATGCTGATTTCTGTGAACTCATATCTCACTTTAATCTAGACATGTTAATGCTTATACCAAGAACCTCTGGTCTCAAGTTTGTGAGAATACTTCTTACGATTTATCTCTGCCTTGGCAATAAATTCTGATCACCCAATGGCTGGGCAGAATAGAGAGTAGGGTTGGAAATCTGCCAGTCGAAGAAAGAAGAGAGGGAAATTCAGATCAGCTGTCAGTTATGGAGGAACCAAGAAGAAGTGATCTGAAGAGTCAGATCAATAACGATATATGTATACATCATGGGCTGGGGCTGGGGGGTTTTCAGACTGGTATACATAGTAAAAGTAGATCATGTGTCTGTTTAGCTATTAAGCTGCAGTTTTTATAATTTTTTTTCTGTGTGGTTATTGGGAAATAGCATAAGGTAAATGAATATATCCACCTAATTAATTCACGGTTTATATTTATACTAAAAATATCATTGGAGGCTCTCTCTTGTACTCTTGCTCTCTCTCTCTCTCTTGCTTTTCCCCCTTAACCCTCCTCTTCCTCTTCCCTTCCCCCCTCTCCCTCCACGTGCTCATGGCAGGCCACTACTTCTCTACTCCTTTATTCCTTTCCTCTCTCTGTCTCTACCACCCTCTTAACTCCCCATGACCTAAATAAACTCTATTCTATACTATAAAAAAAAAATCACTGGAGGATAATGGGAGAAGTGGAGGGAAGGGAGGCTGGGGGTGATGGCAGTTTGAGGAGTGGATGGAGAGGAAGCTATAGTCAGGATGTAGTGCATGAAAGAAAAACAATAAAAAAAGAAAAGAAAAAAAAAAGCTTGAGATAGTGGTGTCATTTATGTAATGCTAGCTAATACTGTGGAGGCAGAAACAGGCAGATCGCTGGGTCCCACTAATCAGATGGGACTAATTGGCAGCTAATTGTACAAACTAGTGTAATTGGAAATACTCTGTCTCAGTGAGTCACCATTGTCTATGGCTCCTGAGGAATGACAACTCAGACTGGCCTCTAGTATTCATATTCCTGAAAATTCATTTTCATGAGAACACACATGTACTTTGCACATACTCACACACACACACACACACACACACACACACACACACACACACACACATACACACAACTAGAAATCAGGTGTTTAGAGCATCCTCAAAGACTACCATTGGATCCTCAAATAATGACAAGGAATATTGCTGCATCTCTAGGTTTACTGTCGTTTGTAAAGGAACTCATTCAGGCTAAAATAGATCATTTATAACTCAAAAACCAAATAATATTTTCCATCCTAATAATGTAAACAACACTCTATTATCCTTATCCATTATAATATTTATTCTTCAAAACATCTCTTAAAATTTCATATTACCATTATAATTCTAAACATGAGAAGACGGGATATCCAGATGTATTGAGATTCCCACTTTTAGTTACATAGCCAGCAAATGTAAGAGGTTGCAAGAGAGAGATGTGGTCCAGGTCTTATTTAATGATACCAGTGCACTTGATTTTAATCTGTGTTGCCATTATGAAACCTTCTGTTTTAGAATTCTTACCTGTAACATTCAACCTTCTGCTTCCTCCAAGAAAAGTCGAAAACCACATGCTTGGTACGAATAAGGGGTAGGCTCAAGTATCAGGGGCAAGAACGGTTGCTTATAATCAGATTCCTTTCCATGCAGTCTGTCTGTAAATGATCCTGACAGTGATTTCAGGACAATGACTTCAATGCAGTTTACATCCCTTGTGCTCTAGCTTAATGTTTCAAAAACATGAAAGAAGCTACAAAGGAAACAGGTTGACACGTGTAAGCCAGAACAGAAAAACAGTTCATGTTGTTCTTTCACCTTCTATTTCTGACATGGCAATAAAGCCAGTCCATAATCAGGTTATTGGCATTAGACTCAATCTTTGAATATATGTGATAATATAAACAATTCCATACCTCCTCCTGGTATGAGAAATATATGAAAGTTACCTTTTATAGCTTTTGAATAAATGCTGAAGGATTTTAAGATTAGAAGTTCCTTTAGGATTGTAATTGTGGGCTCATGTAAACTTCAAGGGCTTACAAAGAAAAATGATAACTGTTTATTTCAGAAAGAAAGAGATACACACTCAGATACACACACACACACACACACACACACACAGAGGGAGAGAGACACAGACAGACAGACAGACAGACAGACAGAAAGACAGAAAGACAGATAGAGACAAGGAGAGAGAGTTCACAATGGCAAGACAAAAGTAGACACGAGAGCACCAAGAGACAGCAACCTTTAAAATCTTTGAAAAGCTAGCCAACCATTTCTCAATTGTGGCCATGAATACATTGAACATTTTTTTTTTTTTTTTAGATTTTGATCTATTTTGCATTTTGACCTCTAGACCTAAAAAGCAGTGCATTTATGTTACGTGATGCCACCTACTTTAGGATAATATGCTACAGCAGAAATTATACACTTATATTGAGAGGGTCAAAGATTCTATGGGCAGGTTTTAAAACAATCATGGCCATCATTTCCTGAGAAATGATACTTAAATCAGTTCATTAAAAACTGGATTATGTTGCTGCCATGTGCTAGCATTGATTACATGCTAATGATATAAACATGAATTAAACATAATTCTTCCCTAAATATACTCACAGATAGTATTCATGGAGGCACTTTCTGAAACTCTAAAGGGCAATATAAATGTAATATATTATGAATCACTTCTCAAGTTTAATATTCAACTCAAGCATTTCTTAGTTTACTAAGTCATAAATCAGAATCAATATTTCAACAGATTGGAATTATGCATATATTATGGGTAAATTGCAAACAAATACAGAAGATAATTTTAAAATTAAATGTCAATAGGATTTGCAATAGGCATTTTCCATGTCTCCAAGTACAAAAACCTGTTACAACAAGTACACTGTGGTCAATCTCTATGCAAAATGTGTGCTAATGAGCCTCTAGTACATAAGAGCCTAGTCTCCAGGGTTATGAATCTAGGATGGTTCATTCTCTCACTGAACTCTTAACTGAGGCAGCTAACAAGATGTCCAACTGTGATTTAGACACATATCTAAGAGAAAGTTGATAGAGATTGCTAATTTATTTTGTATAGGTCATTGAACTGATACTATTAGGTGACAATTTGTGGTCAATATTTATAGAAGTATGAGTTCAAATGAGCCCCCAACTTCCCAAAAATGTAATCTTTGCATTCTTACCAGATAAAGAAATACAAAATAAGCTACAAGCAGGAGCCTCTCAAATGGGATATCTATTTTTGTTTTGGCATTTTGGTCATAGAACACCTTTGTACTTTGGTATATTGCTAACAAACCCCCAAATTATGACTAGAATTTATAAACAAAAACATTAAAATGGAGTTGAGATAAAATAATAGGTGTTTTTACAAAAGTGCATCTACTCTAAATTTTTTTGACAAAAGTTCATATTTCAAATGATAACTGACTTCATGTGTAAGTGCTGAGAAATCAATGTTCTCAAGAAAGCTTAGAGGAATGATATTCAGTGGCCTGCTCTTGGTACTAGGGGAGCCCACTTTCCACAGGCACAGCTGTTGGCAGCTGGCCAGCATCTCAGGCAGGCAGCTGGCAGGGAAGGGATAGGCTCTGCCAGCTGGAGCTAAAAAATTAAAATTAAAATTGAGGGGAAAAAAACCCTGAGGCGCACACGCATAACAATCAAACCTTCTTGGTTTCTGGTGTTCTCCCTTATTTTTCAACCCTTCGGGAAGCTTAGAATTAAGACAACCCCTCCTTCACCATTCCCCTTTCTGGGACTGCTCCTTTCCTTTCCAGCTTTGCTTTTCATGTAGAAGCTTTTCTGCCTTCACTCACAGTGAGCCAAGCATTGTGCTGAGAGCAGATGGATGTGTGTGTGTGTGTGTGTGTGTGTGTGTGTGTGTGTATCTAATTATATATATGTGTGCATCTAATTATATCTATGTATGTTTTATATATATATCATTTATAGACTATGTATCATTAGATAAACAAAAACATGAAAGACAATATAAAAAATTAATCTGAGCCGAATATCTTGTTTGCAAAACATAGAAGAGGACTACGTGTAAATGGGTAGGGTAGATATGTTATAGAAAGATGCAAGTGAAAACCTCTTTGCATAAAATGAACTTTAAAAAATAAAGGCAGGAAAACTTGGAAGTTCAATTACAAAATTATTCATTAAATACTAGAATAGTGAGCTGCTATGACAAAGACACAAAGATCATCATATATGTGTGACTTACGATTTATTTAGACATGGCGGTGTGACTTAAGTTGTTCCAGCACCTTCAGAAGGATCTTTTTATCTTTTAAGTCTAGTTCTTGGAGAAAAAAAATACAACCTCCGGAAGAAGAGGGCTCTATTTCATTTAATCAGGTAATAATGCAGTATAGTTATATACTTTCCCCTGATAACTTTTTCCAAGCCTACGGTGTATGATCATTTGCTGAGCAACCTTGTCTAGAACTCCAAGCTAAAGCTTAGAACATCTATTAAGAACAGAAGACATTGCTAGTAGAAAATGGGTGTTGTTTGGGAACAAGCACCAAATGCACTCAAGCCCATATCTAAGGGGTAATAGAAATTGTGTTTTGTTATTCTCCCTATAAAGTCCTTGTTCTAAGATCTATATTTCCCAGGCTACACTGAGAATCATGTAATGATACATATGTACTTTAGATTAGTTGCTAATAAGACATTGCAGGAAGCATTACAGTGGTATAACATACACTATTTAGAATGTAATAAAGTAGAATTTTAAAATGGTACTGTATTTTCACTAAAACAAAGAGGATTGAACAGACTTTATATGAGCTGGTAACATAAGTCGGTCAGTAGATGTCTTCACTCTTCATGGATGCCACTGTACTGTCAACCAGAATGTCATGAAAGCTTTATTCCAAAAAGTCAACAAACCTCAAGTAGAAGTATTTTTTCAACCATCATTTTATCTGATGTCTCAATTTAACCACCAAAGTTTGATCTATGTGAGCCTCACGGTAAGGCATTACTTTTCCAAAAGTCACGGCATATTCCATGTAGTCACATTTCATGCATAATGAAGGTGGCAAAGAGCTACAAAGCATTTTTATCAACTCAAACCGGAAAAGAAAAATCAGTCTACGAGCGATTTATGGTGTGTATTTTCAAAAGGCATGAAAAGAAGTTCGGGGTCACTTCGGATGTTTTTAGGGAAAATTATGTCACTTATAGATATTTTGAAGAAAAGGGAGAATTTTTACTTTAAAGGATTTTAAGGCTTTGTTCTGATTTCTATATTTTTCTTCAGTGTACATAGGTTGGTGTTGAATAGTATTATTGACTATTCAAACAAAACCTCAAAAAAACAGGAAAAATTGAGATACAGATAATTTCACTTTAGGTAAGTGATCACCTTGCCTTTAACAAAGGGCCTTGCTAGAAACTGAGGTTCTAAATCCTTAGAAGGAGAAAAACTCATTGCAAATTAAAAGAGTATCAGAAGTATAAAAGTCAATATACTTCAAAATATTGTAAGTAAGGACTATATTTTGACAATGCTCAATACCAGGACTGAAATATTTACAGACTCAGCGATGTTCTGCCCAAAGGTCTAAGCAGCATGTGTGAACCCTAACTCTATAGAATGCATGTCTTTACAAGAAAATCAGGTACCGCAAACAGTAAGGAGGCATTGGTTGATTGAATGGTTCGTGTTTTATTTTGTTTTAGTCTTTTTGTTTTCTTTCCATGTCTCTGTAACAACTGACAAGTTCCTTCTAATGGCCTTAGTTCAAATGGCTGAGAATAGGAGTGTGACTTATGAAAATAATTTCCCATTCCCTGTTACAAAGTCCAGATCCAAGCCCAAGATAAATGGATAAGTTCACAAAATATTGAATCTCAGTAAGTACAGCAGCTAAGTATTAGAATTAAATATGAGTAAGTCATAGTTTTATATTACTTCCTGAAGATATTTTGCTTTGTTTTGTATATTTTATAAATACTTTAAGTTAAGCCACTTATTCATATATTTACAAAATATCATATAAACAGTGTTATTGTTGAGGACAGTTAATAAGCTAATGTAGTGTTCACAGGGTTAAAGCTAAATGAATGCTCAGAATATTAAAATAAATGTTCAAAACTATCAACATAATGATCTAACCCATGTGCAAGAAACTATAACCTGAGATCCAAATATATCCTCTAGTTTATACCCCTTTCTGGATTGAGATATAAAAGCATTTTGTGTGAGATGACAGGACATATTCTTGTTAGAAGATGAGCCCCCTTACTGCAAACTCACAACACTGGAGAATTTTCCTGTCTTCTGGCTCCATTTTATTTTGACTCAAAACAGGGTTCTGTATATATATTTCCAATACATATATTTCATATATATATATATATAAATATATATATATATGTGTGTGTGTGTGTGTGTGTGTGTGTATCCCCAATATATGTATTTAATATATTTTTTTTTCTGAATTGTGATAAAAGATTCCCTCCACACTGGATATTTATGTGAAACTGGCTTTTACTACACTTTCTTTCTTCTAGACAGCATGTTCCTTGAAGACAACATCATTCCAGTTAATTCTTCATACTGTTCACATCTTCCTTCTGAAATGAAGCTTTATATTTGATCCTACAAGGCAACAGAATGATATGGATATGCATTCAAGGACTGAAAATTAGTACTTAGAATATAGAGACAGAAAACAACTACCCCGTTAGTTATGTGGATTCTAACCCTGCTTCATTATTTGTTCTTTGAATGACAACTGATGCTCCCTGTGTCTGTTTGCTTTGGTGGATCTGAGGAATGTTGAGCACTGTAAATTTGGATGCATGTAAAAGTTTTGTTATGATGAAGAACCTATCTATCAGCCCAAGCTCTCTCTTTTCCATTACTTGGTCTGTAGACTTTTCTTTATCCTTCATTATTTTCTTTATCTATTTATCTTTTATTCTGAAGGCATTGGTGTTACATGGGAGATGTCTAAAATAAACAAATGGAAGAAAATTTGCCTCATCTTCTGTATAATTTTTAAAAGTTGATTACTTACCTACAAGTTAAAATAAACTTATTCATATCTTTACGTGTCTAAATGAGTTCAAGGATGCCTGAATATTCTGTCTTTAGTAATACAGTATATACAATATTCCTAAGAAGACCCACACATTGATTGACCCACTATTGAGAATTCTTCAGAAAACATTGCCAAGGTTCCACTCTTTCTGTGTTTCTGGTTTTGCATTCCTGTTAAAAAAAAAATGTTTTTTTTTTTTTTCTTTTTTCTTCCGTAATTAGATCTTCAATAGCTTTCTCTATGAGGTCCAAAAATCATATCAACTCAGGTTTTATCAGTCCACCTGAGAGTTTTCACCTCTTCCTGCAAGTGTAGGTGAATTGAGATCATTTGGAAACATGTGTGCTGCAGTCCTGATGTCTAAATTACTTGGATGTTATTTCTAGTAAGATATGTTTGAATGTCATATCAATCATATAAAAGGTGCATGTTATTATTATGTATTTATGTATTTATGCATGGCAGTTAAAAAGAGCACTTCAGCAGCTTTCCTGGGATTACATTCCTATAAGTACTCCAGAAACAGGCTACATTCCCATGTTCCATACATAAACTTCAACTCAGTGGACTCCCACTGAGTTGTTTCATGTGCATGTAAGATTTCTGAAATGGCAGTGAGAAATCTGATTGTATTACAACCTGGGAATTTATTGTTACTGGCATTTATTGTGCTGAATCCTGGGACAGGGTTGTATTATAATCTACAGGAGGATCTGCCCCCACCCAAAAAAAAAAGTTAATGACATGATGAGGTAAATTAATAGGTAAAGGAGGCTGTATCCAAGAATTTTGAAATACATAGAAAGTGATTATAACCTTAAAACTGAGGACAGAGTCTCAAAACACATCTTCTGAAAGCAAAGATAGGAGTAATATTCCAATCCTTGGGTAAACCACTGGTTAACCACTGGAGGTCATGAAAAGGTGGGTGTCTATTGTGAGTTAGCCCTCTGAGTATGTTGACTGGCTGGTTAATTAGTATCTTTTGGGTGTCAATACCCTAATCATGTTGATTGGCTATCTATCCCAGTCCCACAGAGAGTGTGAAGTGGAAGCCCTGTCTTTATACTTAAGAGATGTACATTAGGCAGGGACTAGAAAAAAACAGGCTTGGCTTGTAGAATTGGCTGGAGTCTGAAAGATTTATATTTCAAAGAGTCATTGAGGGCAATGGTAAATTTTCGAAAGTAAACACTATAGGAAAGGGTCTGGGCTTCTGACAAAAAGCTTACCTTGAAGTTGAGAGTATGAGAGGAACTTTATGCCATCATATGTCACAAGTAAGAAAATAATTATGCAGTTGGGGCTTTTGTGTGAAACTTCTCTCTGAACAATATTTTCAACAATTCTATCACATGGCCTCAGATACTCCAGGATGGTCTTAACAAAAAATATATCTGTCAGGAATGCAGTATACTGTTTAAATCTGTGATGTTTCTTCATAGCACCAATATCCACAGTGATACAAGATACCACTAAAGGAAACTCATATTCATGACTGTGATTGGTACCTGTACTTGGAAGATTCTACATATATGTGCAGTATTTCATGTTCCTTATTCGAATGCAAGTAGATTACATTGTGCTGGAAAGTATTGGTAAGTCAGATTTTTTTGTTTTTACTCAACACATTCCTACATGCACTTCAACTAAAATGTACTACAAGTTGCAGAATAAAGCTATTTCAAATAAACAAATCTTATAAACAAATAACAATAAATTTGGTACTTTTTTCAAATTTCGGAGATTTCATGAGCTCATTAGTGTGACTTCTTAACATTTTTAAATTGACCTGCTAACCAAAATATTATTTTTTCCATTATGTTTCTTGAATAACTTGTCAAATTATGATAAAATTATTTGCCTGTGATAGAGGGTAAAGAAGAACTCAGAGTAGTGGCAAGATAGTAGGTTCACTCTAGACTTGAGAGGTCAGAGAAAACCAAGCCATAATAAAGGCGAGGAAAATATGAATGTCAATGGTAGTGATTGTTAAACAGACTGTGGAAAATGGAGAAAAGATTAAAGCAAGTTTAGATGACCTCTGTGTGCACTTAAGACATAATGGCACTTTGCTGCTCATAGCCACGTTCTCCTTCACAGAGCACTAAGCCAGGCAGCAATTTAACAACATGGCTGCTTTCCTTCCTCAGGATGGCAGTCTTTTAAGATAGGTTTAGTAAAAGGACAGTCAGCTAACAGCTACCGTCTATGAGATTTTGTAGTTCTAACCAGACAATAAAACATAAAATTCAAAAGCTTCTAAAATGTAAAGTGGTGATGAAAATTTACTTACCAATTCATAACTTAGTTAAATACTCAAATAAGTAAGATAATACGTGATCTGATGTGTAATTTCAAATAATGCAAGCTAAGATTTCATATGTCAGATTTGCTCAAAATTAAAATTCCTTATGCTTGTCCCTTTCTACATATACTAGATATAGTGCCAAGAGGCAACCTCATCTTGGAGAGGGTTCTGAAAGTAGGGGTGTCTGAGACAGCAAAACAAACTACATGAAGGCATATCGTGGGTCTAAGGTGACTGCATATGTTCTGCTCATATGTTCCCCATGTGTTCTTCTCTAGATGCTTTTCAGATTGCTCTCTGTGCTCTACTGGAAACAAGTTTTGCTTGATATTCTAAGAAATCTCTAGATAGCTCATGTCTTGCAGATAAAAGCACAGTTTTGTTTTATGATTTTCTTTTAAATTTACTATCAATTCAGTCTCTACCCCAGGTTCCCTTTTGATTTCCCCAAGAATCAGCATTTCATGACTCCAATCCCTGAATTCTTACGTAGAGACAGCCAACACAAGCACAGGCAGTAAGATAGCAGGGTGAACTCTGCCCTGAAATTACCATTCAACCATGCCTATTGTACCTAAATTAGCTCTGTCCCAGGTTGACCTTGAACTCAGTCTTTGTAACCATAAACAAACAAACAAACAAAAAACAAAATTAGCTGGGTGTGATCTTGCCTTTGAATTACCATGCCCTAAATCTCTTTATCTCCTTCCTTAGTAATTTTCTGACAAACTGGCTGATAGTCCAGCTGCCTCTCTTCCTTTAGATTTGTGAAACTCCTTACTCAATCCATACTGCATCATTATACTGTGCTTAACTGAGGAATAATGTAACTTCAAACTCATGTTTTCAGAGTTCTTTTCCATATCCTTAAGGTCTAAAGTGAAGGTCATGGAGTTCCACGGTTTTGCTAAGAAATAGCCCTTGCCACATAGACTTGGGTTGTCTCTGATTGTAATGGAGTCATTGAGATTTGCATAGAGGGCCTTCCTCAAAGAACATTGTGAAAGAATGTAAGCTATTATACAAAAAAAGAAAAAAATATTACACCTACAGCAACCATCAACCCTTATGGATTACCATGCCTACACCCTGCAGGCTCTGTTCTAGGGGCAGGAACTATGTCATGTGACTCCTTATATATGTTCAAGCAGTTCTACAAACTGTAGTTATTATCCTAAATTCTTCTACCAGTTGCACAAATCCCTAAAAAAAAAAAAAAAAAAAAAAAAAAAAAAAAAAAAAAAAAGAAAAAAGAAAGAAAAGAAAAATGTCTGCTTGCCCGCAGGTGAAATGAGAGTCTTGGAAGTAAGAAGTGCTCTTCTTAGAGGATCATACCTGTGCCAACTGTTGGAAAAGATGGGAAGAACAACATCATCAACCAGCCAAGGCACTGAGGTGGAGAGGGTGATTGGGAGAGGGAGCACCTTCATGGAAGCAAGTTGAGGGGGAAGAGGAGAGTGGAGAAGGAGGGGATAACATTTGAAATGTTAAGTCAAAGAATATCCAATAAAATTGAAGAAAAAAGAAATATATGAAAGATAAATTTTGTTCTCTAAGTAATGAAATGCTAATAAATTTGAAGTTTAAAGATACTATTTTCTAAGCTTAAAAAATGAATAAAAATGTAAATATCAATTGAGCATTCTTTTGTGAAGAATACGTTTTTTTCATGAGAAGATGAGATACGTATGCTACATATTGACTTAGTTTTGCTGAAATAATTTTTCTGTTTCTAAATTTACAACTTCGAATACATTTTTATCCACAAATCCTTAGTATTAATCAGTATTATCTAAATTGAAATTAATTTAATGATTCATTCACTATGTAACTTATGCTTTCTGTCAGAACCTAGAGGAATTTTATTGCTACCTATTATTTGTTTAAACGTGATAGATAATCCCATTGCAGTACTGAGGAATAGAAACTGTAATGAGATAGAATTCTATCAGAAAGCTGTATTAAAAGCTGCTATAGTTCAGGGAGAAAAGGGGATTCATCAGCTCTCTATAAATACTTAAGTGTTTGCTTTTACTTGTCCTTGATGGGAAAATAGTAAAAATTCAAGTGAAAAGGTCTCCGAAGAAAAACTACCTGCCTTGTAATATGAGACATCGAGTTCTATTACAGTCATGGTGTCTCACTCATCCTGTGGAAGCTCTCTGACAGTAGGATGTCACCATACCACAGTAAGAAACAAACATTTATTTTCCTACAGAGATATCACAACCTCCCTTATCCACAAGTAAAAAGCTTCAGCCTCTTCTGTTCTGGGGGAAATCTTTACAGGTTAGGAACAGAAGCTGGAGAATAATACATTAGAAATCCAAATAAAATGTATAAGGATTTTTTTGGTATAGAATAAATTGTGTTTTGAAAATCAGAAAACTTCATATGGAAATTTAAGTTTTAACTTGACTTGTAAGTTAAAAAATATATTTTGATCATAATAAGGATCACGAGCTTTATGATTAAAAGAAACCTGTGAGTTATAGTGTGTTTAAAATTTCAGCATTCAGAAACTGATAACTGGATCATCTTTACCTTAAAGGGGTAATAATTAAGATCACAAAAAAATAATGATGTTGCTTTCATAATCTTGGGAAATTTCCTGGTTATAGCTTCATGGTACATAAATCCATCCTAGTATCTAAGGACTTTCTCTGTATTGCTTTATCTTGGGCAGTTCTTAGGCACTAAAAAATATTCCTTAGTTTTAAAGATGGATAGATACCTAGAGATAACCAGTTAGAAACAAAGGCATAGAATGTTCTAGTACTTTGGAAAGTAGTATGATCAATATATTTGGCATGCTGTTGTAGATACTGTAAAATGGACTCTTGACACCCTTGGATACCACTGCCAGAGATCCTCTAGTCCAGCCAGGAAAAGGTAAATCTTCTTGTTTGAGAATGTTAAAAATATAAATATTGTAGTTATCCATTCTCCCTAAATTTCAGCAGTAAAAGAAGCTCATCTACCTCTTATCATATTAGATACAATAGCCAACAACTCTCCTTACTTTTAGAATTTTAAATTAAATCTTTTTCAACTGAAACCATTAGTCACAGTACACGTGCATACTTTCTGTTATACATACTTTACCATCTGTGAATTCTCCTGTTATTAAATGCCTTATGTTGTCCTAAAATGCCCCAGCAAATTCCCAGTAAACATCTTATTCTTTACAATTTTCACTTAGTTGGTTTTGTCCATGTTTTATGAAATCCTGTAGGATGAGAGGTAGCTGAAACAATTTGCAATACTGAACTACTATTCAAGCAAATATACACAATTCACATAAAGCCTGACATTTTACATGTAGCTTAGTAATTTTAATGTTCATTATTCAATAATATGCCTTGTTTATGAGATGTTATAAGTAAAATATTGCTATTAATTCTAGAGGAAAATGATGGGTTTTTAACTGCCTACACATATACAGGAAGGAATATCAGAGTAGAGAAGACGAAAAAGTGATGGTTAGTTATTAATTTGTATTTGCATCTTAGCTAAATTCCTTATAAATGTCTTATTAGAATATGAGACTAATAGTTGTGATAAATGAAATTGTTCCTTTTATAAGTAGAAAAATACGCAATAAAATTACTCTATAAAACAACCAGAAGACAATAACATTATATGCTAGACTAAAATCTTACCAACCCCAGAATAATTTAAACTCTTAGCTTTGTATCATTGGATCAGCATTATAAAAATCCACCCCAGAACTAAAATTATTAGTAAATGGTTGGAAACTGAGGTGAGCAGGCATTTAGCAATTGTTCAGTGGTCTGTAAAATGAATTTCTGATCTCAGTCCAGTAATAAAGCCTATCATCACAATTGATGCAAGTCAATGCCTTTTCTATCAGTCTCATCAGGGAAGCTTTGGACTACTTGAACACAGGCAAAGAAATGTCTCCTACAAAGCCAAAACCTCTAAGTCAAAGCTAAGGATCACCCATGAGGGAGTTACTGTCTCTGCTTGGATTCCAATCCCTTTAGCAAGATTTACTTTCTCTCTATAGATAGAATTGATGTCATAAAAATGCTACATTATGTAGGAGAGCAGCTAAAGAAAAAGAACTATTTCAAACTATGGAACAGGAAGGCAGGATTTTGTCTATGATGCTATTGGTACCACATACATTATACCTCAGAAGTGGTGTCAAGGATGCTTCATATGTCCAAGTAGACAACTGAAGGGAAGGTACAGTAAGAGGCAGACAGTTCATATATACTCAAGTTGAATTTTTGCATGGCTTTCTATAGAATTCTAGATGTTCTCAAGGTTATTTTCTTTTCTTTTTTCTCTCTCTCTTACGACTTTACATTTTAAAATAAGAGAAATACATATACAGATTTTTAAAGGCATTTTGGCATAGCACTATATGAATAT
This sequence comes from Micromys minutus, assembly GCF_963924665.1. Classification (NCBI taxonomy): domain Eukaryota; kingdom Metazoa; phylum Chordata; class Mammalia; order Rodentia; family Muridae; genus Micromys; species Micromys minutus. The sequence continues at coordinate 18,500,327 of NC_137974.1, forward strand.
TTTTTGTCAGTACTTAATTTTTTTAGAGGTTTGTTAGCATGCATAGAAATCCCACTAGTTACCATAAGCACAAAGTACATGTACGACAGAACGTAACATGGAAACAGATTTCTTGGTGAGTATAGATTAAACATAATAATTTTTGAATACCAAAAATTTCCAAAAGGCTATATTCTTAGCTCTTGGATTATTAAGGATTTAAGGTTCAGGTGTACCACACTCTGAACGGGTGCTATACATTTATTTTTTTCCTAAGAAGGACTTTTCTTAAGTTTAAAAATGTTTCCTTATCAAATAGTGCCCATAGTTTTCTTTTTTCAATAATTTCCCCTCTTACACACACACACAGACAGACACACACACACACACACACACACACACACACACAAACACATTTAAACTTTTTTTTTTTTTTTTTACTTTGCTTATTTTTTGTTTTGTTTTTAGCTTCTGGCCCTTGTAAAGTAACACTGTTTATCTTTTAGGTTTAGGTTAAATAGAACTAGAGGGGATGTGTTAAATATTGAAAATGATATCTGTTGATACTCAGTAGAAAATTCTGTAGTTCATCCAGAATTATTCTTGGTTCCTTCCTGAATCTCTGAGAAATTGTGCTCTTTTGGCATACAGAGGACACTTATCTTGTTATCCTCTTGTGGGTTCAGATTTAGATAAGGCTGAAGTCTTTATAGGTTTATAATGCTCTGATCATAGATATTGGGAAGTGGCATTTTGGAACAAAGTGTATCTGCTTAATTTTTCAGGCTAGAAACGGGTGTTATATGGAGTCAGATCTGAAGCACTCGGAGTATGTAATGTGAGCATACTCTGTCTGTTCCTGTCCTCTTGCTGTGAACAAGTAACCAACACAAACCACTTAAATAGCATACCATAGTGGGAAGGCATTACATAGGAGTTTCTGACAGCAAGAACATAGTCATATGGCAAAGGTGGGCAGAAAAAAACATTATCTTCAAAGCATCCCTGTCCTACCAAATCATAACCTATGACATCAGCATAGGCTTCATATCACACAAGTCCCACAGTTGTGCACAAGAGAGTTAAAACCTGGGAAACAAAACACCAGTACCTGAGCTCATGGGGCTTTTCATATTCAAACCTTCCTACTCTCCAAATACATATAAAAATACTTTGGATAGAGTTGCCTCAAGATTAAATAAAATTCTCAAGTTTGAATCTTTTTCTTTTCCTCACAAAAACCTCTCTGAAAATTATAAATTATGGCAAGGAGCTCTCACAAAAAAGAAAACTTTGTAACAAACAAGAAACCATAATCTACATAAATGTTAGTGAGGATGAGAGAATTTGATTTGGACACACTGTGATATTCTGCCAAATGAATTTCTACATCACCACTAGTGCATCAAAAGGTAACTGATGCATGTCTTTTTTTTTCTGATTTTCATGTGAGACATGCCATGTAGATTGAGATGGAGAAAAAAATATAAGTGTGATTGTCTTAAAAATTCCTAAATTATGTATGAAGCACAGTTCTGAATTATGCTGTATTAATTGGATTAAAACTGAGAAATACTTTTGCCAGAAATACAAGTTCTAAAAGGGCTCCGATTAAAAGAATTGCAAAATAATTCGGAAATATTGGAGAACTGTGAATTAATTGGAGATAATGAGGAAAGAACCATTCTCTCTGGTGATTACTGCAGTCAGATAAACTGTCCTGAGTCCGGGAAGAATGTCTGAGGCCATGGCAGTCTCCAGTCTGAGACTGCCTATCAATGGCTGTCTTGGTTAGAATTTCTATCTTTGGAAAGAGACACCATGTGACCACGGTAACACTTATAAAGCAAACATTTAACTGGGGCAGGCTCACTACTTCAGGAATTTAGTCTATTATCATCATGGCAGTACACATGGTGTATCTCCAGCAGGTAGATATGTTGCTGGAGACACAACTAGGAGTTCTATGTCTGGAGCCACAGAAAGCAGGAAGAGAATGAGACACTGGCTAGGCTGGAGGATCTGAGGCCTCAAGGGACACAATTCTTCCAATAACTCCACACATTCTCCAACAAGACCAGACCTCCTAATGGTGTCATACCTTAGGAGTCTATGGAAGTTAGTTTTATTCAAATCACTATAGCAGCCATGTTCTTCTTCTAGTCTGAGGGTGTGAAAGGGTTATAAGTGACCACAATTTTCTCTTTTTTGAAAGTGCACAGAGTATCTCTCTAGTCTTCTTAAGATCTTGGGCGAATCAGCCTCAGTTTATACCATGCACTTGAGATTAGTTATATAAAAGAAGTTTTCTGTTCCTGATTGTTGGAGATCTCTTTTCATAACACAACTTTTCCAACAACAGGTAAATTTGCTTTGACAACATCTCTCAATAGCATCATTTATCCATGTTTGCGTTAGGAATAGAAAGAGTGCACATTTTTCCTTAGGACATACATCATCTCACTTGTGTTAAGAGTAAATTTTTTATCATAGAGTTTGGTACACTTCTATATACAAATGCTGGATTCAGTGGAGAAGCACTGAAAAAATTTAAGTAGAAAATATAGAAAATTATACAGCCATTCAGTAAACCTGAGAGTCGAGTTTTTGTCTGGATATACTCTGTTAGAAATTGTTATTGTAAAAAAATACATGAATTGGGCAGACTTTGGATCTTATAAGGAATATATAAATAAGAAAGTATTAGGGTAGTTAAATTTTCCTACAATGAATTGTTATGATGATGAGTTTTGGGAACTGAGCAGAATAAAGAGGTAATTCTTCTATATTCAAGTAATTCCTTACACACATACACACACACACACACACACACACACACACTTCACAAAAATATAAGAAATGGATAAAAATAAAACCGGTCCAGTTTTATTGGGAAGAAAAGTTGTTGAATTTGAGGTCAAATGATTTTTCTGTGGATTTATTTGGCCATTGGTGATTAGATATGAAAGCCTTTCAAAAGTATGAGAGAAATAGATGATGATGAGGTCATGGTGAGGAAAAAGTCTGATTAAAAAGCCTAATACCATAAGTCTGTGAACAAGTGAGCTTCTTTCCTATGAGACAGAACATAGTTTATAAAACAAAATTACATCATAGTACAGAAAGTTCTTGATCCAGCCTGAAAAACTCTTGAGTTACAACATGTAGAACAGAACTGGCTATTGGAACAATGTACTTATATGAAATATTGTAATTATCTCTTTCATCAAAGATAATATGCAAAACATTATTTTATTTCTACCATCTTTTTATTATGATTATCTGGTGATTATTATTAGTCTAACCAGGTCCCAAGAGTAAAATATGAGTGAACTGTGTGATTCTGAGGAGAAAGGCACAACTATGAGAAATGAGAGAGGAAAGAAAGAGAAAGTATGCTATAGGGAACCACCCTATACCTGTGTAACTAAGATAATTTGGGCACAGAAATATGGTGGCCTTTCTGATTATTGTCCTAGCCTAAATAGTGCTGATATAAATAGCTTGCACTGTAAAGAAATATTGCCTACATACCACTGAAAAAATAGCACATAATGATTTTATTCATGTGCTAGTTCTTCTTCCTTATACCCTGCTAAAACTTAGATAACAGTATCTTCAGTGCTGACCTCTTTTTGTTCATATAAGCCCACCAGTATCATCTTGCTTTCTTGGAAGAGAAACTAGTGAAAGGATTGAAGGAAGAAGAAAACAGAAAACCTTATGAACTAAGATAGCCAAAAATGGCAATCAAAAGAATAAACCTTAGAAGTGGAAATATGAAAGGGGACAACATTTGAAATGCAAATAAGTCAAATAACCATAAATAAAAGGTATAACACATTAAAAAGGGGAAAGGGAAGATTGCTCAATGGATGAAGCATGCAGAACAAGATTCAGATCACCAACACTTATTAAAAATCTAGATACAGCAGTAACCATGTGAGTAGAGTAAAGGTGGATCATGGGGCTCACTGGCTTGCAAGTCTAGGTGAAAAGGTCAAGTCTAGGTCCACTGAGAACTCCTATCTCAACAGTATGATCGACAGCAATAATCATAAAAACACACAACAACAGTGGTTGTCTGTTTTCCCATATATGCCCAAACAGACAGACAGACAGACAGACAGACAGACAGACACACACACACACACACACTTTTTAAAATTTTTTATTGGTTAGTTTATTTATTTACATTCCAAGTGTTGTCCCCCTTCCCTGTTTTCCCTCAGAAACCTATCTCCTCCTCTCCCTTCTCCTGCCTATATGAGAATTCTCTTCACCTTTCTTCTCCCACATCAACACCCTTGCATTCTTCTGTACTGGGGCATCAAGCCTCCCCTCCCACTGATGCCATCAACTAGGGGGCCAGGACTCTTCACTGGATATAGTCTCTGCAGGTTCTATCTAAACTTTATTGGGTATTTTGCCTAATGCCATCCTTGTTGAATTATATCTTGCTTCCCTTAAGCAATTTGGGGGAAAAATTATTTCTAACTCAGTTGTTTAGTGTTTGCTGCACATTTTCTCTCAATTACCTCCAAATTCAATATTACCTAGATACTGTTACATTCTTTAAATTTTACTTACCTAATATGTTACTTTTAACAGCAGGAATGAATTTCTTCAGCAAGTAGAAGGAAAATAAGGAGACCAACAATATAGGAGACTGTAAGAAGTAAAGCATAATACTGTGAACATAATTGATAATTCAAAAATTATATACAGTAAATTTATGTGATCTTTACTTATCAATAATAAGAAAAGATTGAATTGGTCCAGAAGCTACATAAAGATGGGCTCTTTTAATGTGTTATGTTAACAGGGTAGAACTGAGCAGAATACTAGCTTTCTAGTGGCTGTGGCTCATATGTAGACACACTTTACATCAACTGATAAAGAAATGGCATCTTAAAATCCACTTTGCACATTTTCTTAGACTATTTGATACGTGAAACATAGAGAAAATGTCTAAATTAAAAAAAATTCTAAGAAATGTTATCAATATTTTTTAGTAGAAAATCATGCAAACACTTGATTCACTGAGTCTGAAATAATATGGAGGTTAGTAGAGTATCACATACACAGAAAATATACATGCAGACACTGAGAGACTGCAAAACATCCAAGAGAAGAATACATGAGAATCATTCAGTTTCTCATATTTTGTTTATATTTTCTCATGTCATTTATATCAGGAATGCCTCTTGTTTTCTTACATCAATTTCATAAAAGTCACCTATGTGATCACCAGAGTAGGAAGATCCCTTATTATTTGTGGCTATAGAGTTGGATGCCTAGTGTTTGTAATTACTCTATGGTATTATAGCAGCTCAACTAAAAAATGGATTGAAGATTTTGGTATGAAGAACCAAAGCCTCTGTAGATTTGAATTATTGCCTACAAGTAGAGAAGATAGGGTCATAAGAAGAACAAATCTCTATGTGTTCAGAGTGTTAATTAATAACATTTATGAAAAACAGAGACAGAAAAGATGATATTGAGTCCTCTGCTTCAACACAGCTTAAGTCTTAAGAATTACTTCAAGATAGCTAAGTGCTATTACCAGTGTTCTTATAACAGGGTCAATGAACCCTTGGTGATGAAGCAAACAAATCTAAATGTCAAATGTATTTATCTAACCATGTACACTGTTACAGCCCAGGGTCAAAAGATAAAATGTTTATACTCAAAGATGTTAAATTTATTAGGATGATTTTCTTACTAGTTATGGTACAAGAACATTCTAATTCTGCTTTTTTTCATTATTATATATTTATATCATCCTATAACAAGTTTCTTACATTTACTCTTTTACCACTTTTAACCAGACTAATGCATATTTCACTGAGAGAAATTCATAGTGTCATCATACCTAGACCTGGTTTTGGTGACTGTTTGAAAACGATAACTCTCTTTGTTGTTTTAGCCTCGAAAAATCATGGGTATTTATTTCAAGTGAATGTCCTATATCTTCAAAGCCAGAGGTCCTTTTTCTGCCTATCCTTTTCTGATCACCTCTCTCTCTGACTGAATGCAGCTGAAAACAATGTATTCATTTCTGTAAAGACCTGTGTAATTAGATTGGACCCAGTGGGATAATTCAGCCTAATGTGTTCATTGTAACATTCTTCGATTAATCACATGTAGGAAACTTTCACAAATTCACAGAAGCAAATGTATTTGTGAGCTATTATTTTTCTACCACACCCATTTCCCATTCTCCACCTCATATTTGAACTTAATAAGAAACACTTAGAGATTTACTTGAAATATCTTCTTAATCAAGTCAGAGGCCCTCATTCCTAATGAACAGTTGCATGCCTGAGTGAAACTGCCAGTTCAATTGTTATGGCGGGATTCATTACAGCCCTGTGATGAACATCTCACACAGTATTTATCTATCCATCTATAAAAGAAGGTATAAAACCACAGGCTCATGTTTTCATTTGTCTTCAGCATGCATTCAAGTTTTATCATACCCCAAAGACATTTTAGAGCAAAAGGACACAATCAATGTTACATAAAAAGGCTTCAAGAGTAAAAAATAGGGCAATTTAGTGTAAGTCATGCAATTAAAAGCTTTCCAAGCAAGCTAAAAAATATGTAAACCCAGTATAAGATCTGACTCCTGTTTGGCATGTGATATGGTAGCTGTTATAAATGAATAATTCTGAAGATCAAGGGAAACAGGTCTGTTGAGACTGCACTGAGAATACCCAGGGCGCAGAGAGGTCTGGGTCGAGTATGTAGAAAGTGCCCACCCCATTGGTTTAGGAGAGTAGGAACTCTGCCCTAGGGACTCAGTTTCCACCTAGAGGCCCCATGCTTGCAGACCAAATGATCAGGCCACCTGCCACCAGGAACAGCAGAGATCCAGGGACACAGGACAGGTACACAGAAGAGACAGGAAACAATCACTGACAACAAGACCACATATAATCACAGACAACAAGATGGCAAGAGGAAAGCAAAATAACTTACCCAATGGAAACCAAGACAACCTGGCAAAACCAGAATGGAGCTCTCCCTTCAGAGCAAACAGTGGAATGCCAAACACACCAGAAAAGAAGACTCAGACCCGAAATTATACCTCAAGATGATGATAGAGATCCTTAAACAAGAAAGAGAAGAAAAGCATAAAGAAATAGAAGATTTAAAGAGAAAACAAGAAAAACACGCAAAGAAATCAAAGAACTAGAGGAAAACAGAACCAAATAGATGACCAAATTGAAGAAGGAATTTAAAGTGGAAATGCAAACAATAAAGAAAACACTAAAAGAGACAACCTAGGAGGTAGAAAACCTAAAAAAGAAATCAGTAGTCACAGATGCAAGCATCTCCAAAAAACTACAAGAGAGGAGGGTAAAGAATAATAACTAAGAGGCACAGTAAACATCTTCAACAAAATCATAGAAGAAAACCTCCCTACCCTTAGGAATAAGATGACCATGAGTATAAAAGAAGCCTGCAGAACTCCAAATGGAGTGGATCAGAAAAGAAATTTTTCCCAACACATAATAGTCAAAACTCCAAGTGCCCAAAGCAAAGAAAGAATACTAAAAGCAGTAAAGGAAAAAGGTCATGTAACACATGAAGGCAGACAAATAAGAATCACACACAACTTTTCCACAGAGACTATGAAAGCTAGAAGATCATGGAAAGACATCATGTAGACCCTAAGAGAACACAAGTGAGCCCAAGCTGCTATACCCAGCAAAACTATCAATCACCATAGATAGAGAGACTGAGATATTCCAAGACAAAACTAAATTTACAAAATATCTGACCACAACCCAGAACTACAAGGAATTATAAGTGGAAAACCCAATACAAAGAGGGAAACTACATCCTAGTAAAAACAAGAAAATACCTAAGGAAGAAAACCAAAAGAAGAAAGACACACAGGCACAATTCTACCTCTAAAAGCAAAAATAGCAGAAAACAGCAATGACTATTCCTTAATATCTGTTAACATCAATTCCCAAATAAAAAGACATAGGATATCAGACTGGATACATAAACAGAATCCAACATTTTGCTGCATATATGAAACGCATCTCAGAGAAAAAGACAGACACTATCTCACAGTAAAAGGTTGGGAAAAAAAACTTCCAAGAAAACATCCCCGAAGAGCAAGCTGGAGTGGCCATTGTAATATTGAATATTTTCAACCAAAAGTTACCAAATAAGATAAGGAAGGACACTTTTTACTCATTACAGGGAAAATTTGTCAGGAGAAACTCTCAACCCTTAACATATATTCTCCAAAATCAAGAGCAACCAAATTCATAAAAGAAACCCGACTAAAGTTCAAATATACATTGCACACCACACAATAATAGTAGGAGACCTCAATACCCCACTCTAGTCAATGGACAGATCATGCAAACAGAAACTGAACAAGGACACAATGAACCTAGCAGAGGAAATGAACCACTTGGATTTCCTTGGAAAATCTATAGAAGAATTCATCCTAAAACAAAAGAATAGACCTTCTTCTCAGCATCTCAAGGCACCTTTTCCAAAATTAACCATATAATTGGTCACAAAACAAGCCTCAATAGATATAAGAAGATTGAAAAAAACCCACGCATCCTTTCAGAACATCCAGGTCTTAGGATGTTCTTTAATAACAGCAAAGACAACAACAACAACAACAAAAAAAAAACATATAAACATGGAAAATAAAAAATGCTGTATTAAATGATAGCATTGTCAAAGAAGATATAAAGAAAGAAATTAACGATTCTATAGAATTTAATGAAAATGAAAACATAACATACCTAAACCTAAAGAAAGCAGCACTGAGAGGAAAACTCATAGCTCTGAGTGATTCCAAAAAGAAACTTGAGATAGCAAACACTAGCAACTTTACAGCACAGTTGAAAGCTCTAAAAAAAAAAAAAAGGAAGTAGATACACCCAAGAGGAGTAGATGGCAAGAATTAATCAAACTCAGAGCAGAAATTGACCAAATAGAAACAAAAAAATAAAAATAAAAAAAAAACCTTTGAAAAGAATCAACAAAACCAAGAGCTGGTACTTTGAGAAAATTAACAAGATTGATAAAGACTTAGCCAACTAACTAGAGGGAAAAGACAGAGAATCAAAATTAGCCAAATCAGGAAGGAAAGTGGAGACATAACAACTGAAAAATGAGGAAATTCAAGAAATCATCAGATCTTACTACAAAATCCTATACTCAATGAAGGTGGAAAATATAGAGGAAATGGATGAATTTATAGACAGATACCAGATATTGAAGTTAAACCAGGACCAGGTAAGCCATCTAAATAATCCCATAAGACCTTAAGAAATAGAAGGAGTCATCAAAGGCATCGCAACCAAAAAAAGCCCAGGTCCAGATGAGTTCAGTGCAGAATTCTATCAGACATTTACTGAGGACATAATACTAATATTCTCCAAACTATTCCACAAAAAAAGAGTCAGATGGAACACTACCTAACTCATTTTTTGAGGCCAAGATAACCCTCATTCCTAAACCACACAAAGACCCTACAAGGAAAGAGAACGTCAGACCAATCTCACTTATGAACATTGATGCAAAAATACTCAAGAGAAATCCAAACCAAATCCAAGAACACATCAAAATGGTCATTCACCATGATCAAGTAAGCTTCATCCCTGGGATGCAAGGATGGTTTAATATACAGAAATCCATCAACATAATCCACCATACAAATAAACTCAAAGGAAAAAAACACATGGTCATCTCACTAGATGCTGAGAAAGAATTTGACAAAATTCAACACCCCTAAATGTTAAATGACTTGGAATGAACAGGAATCCAAGGTCCATACATAAACATAATAAAAGCAATATACAGCAAACCAATAACCCATATCAAACATAACATTGAGAAACTTGAAGCTTCTAAATCGAGGACTAGACAAGGATGGGCACTCTCCCCCTACCTATTCATAATAGTACTGGAAGTCCTGGCTGGAACAATTAGACAGCAAAAGGAAATCAAAGGGATACAAATTGGAAAGGAAGACATAAAAACATCAGTTTACAGACGACATGATATTGTAAGTATGTCAAAAATTCCACCAGAGAACTTCTGCAGCTCATAAACAAGTTCAGCAAAGTGACTGGATATAAAATTAACTCAAACACATCAGTACCCTTCCTCTACTAAAGGACAAACATGCAGAGAAGAAATTAGGGAAAAGATACCCTTCACAATAGTTATAAACAATATAAAATACCTTGGTGTGACTCTAACTGAGCAAGTGAAGGACCTTTATGATAAGAATTTCAAATCTCTATAGAAGGAAATTGAGGAAGATCTCAGAAAATGGAAAGATCTCCCATTTTCATGGACTGGAAGGATCAACATTGTAAAAATGGTCATTTTACCAAATGCAATCTATAGATTCACAGCATTCTTCATCAAAATACCAAACCAATTCTTCATAGAGTTGGAAAGAGCAATGTGCAGTCTCGTGGAATAACAAAAGATCTAGAATAGTGAAATCCAACCTCAACAAAAAGAAAACATCTGTGGGAATCACCATTCCTGACCTCAAGATATATTACAAGGTAATTGTGTTAAAAACTGCATGATACTGATACGGAGATAGGAAGGTGGATCAATGGAATAGAATAGAAAATGAGCCCTCACATATATGGTCACCTGATTCTTGACAAAGGAGCTGCAAACATTCAATGGAAAAAGAACAGCTTATTCAACAAATGGTGTTGGTCCAACTGGCACTCAGCATGCAGAAGAATGAAAATAGACCCTTTCTAATCTCCTTGTACAAAGATCAAGTGCAATTGGATCAAGATCTCTACATTAAACCAGGTACACTGAAACTATGAGATGAGAACGAAGGGAAAACCTTAGAACACACAGGCACAGGAGAAAATTTCCTGAACAGATCACCAATAGCTTGTGCTCTAAGGTCAAAGATTGACAAATGGGACTTAATGAGATTGCAAAGTTTCTGTAAGGCTAAAGACACCGTCAATAAAACAAAATGGCACCCAACAGAGTGGGAAAAGATCTTTACCAACCCCACATCTGATAGAGGCCTAATATCCAACGTATTCAACGAATTCAAGAAGTTAGACACCAGAGAATCAAACAACCCTATTAAAAATGGGGTACAGAGCTAAACAAAAATTTCTCAATCATGGAATATCAAATGGCAGAGAAGCATCTAAGGAAGTGCTCTGCATCCTTAGCCATCGGGGAAATGCAAATCAAAACAACTCTGAGATTCCAGCTTATACCAGTCAGAATGGCTGAGATCAAAATTTCAGATTACAGCAGATGCTGACAAGGATGTGGAGAAAGAGAAACACTTCTCCACTGTTGGTGGGGTTGTAAACTGGTACAACCATTTTGAAAATCAGTCTGGTGGTTCCTCAGAACATTGGACATAGTACTACCTGAATACCCAGTTATTCCACTTCTGAACATATACCCCAGAAATGCTCCAACATACAACAAAGACACATGCACCACAATGTTCATAGCAGCCCTATTTATAATAGCCAGAAGCTGGCAAGAGGCCAGATGTCCTTCAGTAGATGAATAGATACATACATTGTGGTATATTTACACAATGGAGTACTACTCAGCTATCAGAAACAATGGCCTTATGAAATTCTTAAGAAAATGGATGCATGTAGAGAATATTATCCTGAGTGACGTAACCCAGTCGCAAAAGAACAGACATAATATGCAGTCACTGATAATGGGATACTAACCCCAGAATGCTCTGAACACCCCAGAAACAACTCACAGACTATACGAAGTTCAAGAAAAACAAAAGCCAAAAGAAAAAAGAAAAAAAAGATCATTATGCTTAATCTTCACACACCAAGAAAACTTTGACTCTTTCCAGGTTACATCCTCTTTTACATGTACTTCATGCTCCTTGTAACTAGTAAGATATTAAGGCATACTATTAAACTGTTAAAAAAATTCAAGTACTGACAAAAATGTATTCATATACTTTTATGCAAAAATGCTTTTAAAGTCTGTACATTGTTCTTTGTTTTTTAAATAAAGTTGTTCAATTAAAAAAAAAAGAAGAATTCTGAAAGTTGTATATACAATTGACTGAGAAGAGAAAAGTTAACTAGACCACATGTGACTAACTACAACTGTAAAGATGCAAGCAAATCATTTGAAAAAATTACTAATTGAAGACAGTTTTGAGAAGTATTCAATGTGGTTGAGGGAAAGAGCATAATATAAACACAAAACAACTGTCTTAGGATGTTTATTTAAAAAATAGTCAGATAGTAGATTCACTATCTAACGATTGAATATAATTGTTAGTGTCCTTCATGACAGAAAGAGGGATAATAGCTTATATATTTCAGAACTATTATCATACTAATAAAACTTCTTGTCATGAATTAAATATTGGGTACAAGTTTGAAAGTTCCTGGTTGGTTTCAATTACAGTGGCCTTGAAGAAGATAAGCAAGTATAGAAGACAAGTCGTTGCTCAATACAGGAAAACAACTCAAGAACCCAATATATTCAAAGAGGAGGAAAGAGTGCACAGTCCTAGCACTTTTCTGAGTTTATAAGCAAATGGAAAGGTGGTTATTGTTTGATTGTTTTCTAACTTCAGTTTAATAAGAACTTTCTAGAGACATCATGAGAACTAAATCCCTGTTGGGATTTGGATCAGAAAGTGATAATAGAAACAATGTTTCATACAAAACATTCTGTTTTATTTTCTCCTGAAAACACCAAACCCAGAAAAAGAAAAAGAAAGTAAGATTAAAAACCCTAAAATTTCTAATCTACTTTTGGTTTGTTTCAATAGTTTTGTTCAAAATTGATATACACACTATATTTCAATCACATTTTCCTTCCTTCCTAAACTCTTCCAGTTCCTACCCAAGTGACTTTTTGAACTCTCTCTCTCTCCTCCTTTACTTTTAAAATGACCCAGTGATTTTTCACATAGAATTTAAAACACAGTCTAAAAAAAATGAGAGAGTAAGACAAAAATGCTGAGTTAGAAATAAAAACAAAAATGTATAATATATCCATGGTCTCTCATTTGTGTTATTCTATATTTGTGGACAGAAGCCAGATCTAAAATGTGGTTCATATACCCAGTGTGTACCCAATAGCTTTCTATTGTAGAAAATTGAATGTTCCTTTGTCAGCAGGTATCAGCAAAAGTCCCTTCTGGGTTGAGTGCAATATGCCATGTACATTTCCCCCTCTCAATACTGGATCATTTTCTCACTGAAAGCTATACAAGTAGGATGTATACTGCCACAGACTCTGTGAGTGTCTGGAAGACACTCTTTCCTTAGAGTCATCTACTTCCTCTGTTTCTTACTGTATAGTGAACATTGACATAGATGGCTAAACCTTTCATCTTTTATCTTTTACTGCAGTCTCACTCTGCAAATGCTGCTCTAGTGCAAAGCCTAGCACACTCATTCAGTCCCACACCACTTGTCTCTCCAGGCTTCCTCTAAGAAGTCAGGCATGGTTCATTCTACCACCCCTGTTGTTTCTGTCCCAGGTGGATATAACCTCCTTGGCAAGTTTCTTTCCTCCACTGCCTGTCACAATCATGACTCCAAAGCCTGATAGCTTGTCAAACAGTTTTATATATTAAATTCACAATCGACAAACCCTCTATACGATAAAATGACATCCAATGGATAAAGATACAAACTGCCTTTCTATGTGATATAAAAGAATCCCTTAAAAATATTCATATCTACCTGTCACCAATTAAGTCCACCTGGATCTAGATCATTCTTCTAGGGTTACATCTTGATTTTGTTTCAGAATCCCTCTTCACCTCCTGCCTCCATTTCTACTCCTCGACCTTTCTCCACCTATCTCTCACATGTACAATTATATATTACCTTAACATAAATCTACCTCTTGTAATTTTTAAATCTTCTCTTCTGCATAGATTTTTTAGCGTTGGATAGTATAGGCTTCATGAAGGAATCCTATTTAAGACTGAGCACTCCAAAATGATTTACTATCTACATATTGTCCAGCTGCAGATCTCTCTATAATTACCATTTAGAGCAAGATGAAACTTCTTTGATGAGAGTTGAATGTTGTACTAATCTACAAGAATAGTAAGTCACTAGAGAAATTGTATTGCTATATTTTTTAACAGAATATTATTAGTAGATTTCCCTATAGGCTTATGACCTAAGTAGCCTCAGGTTCTTGGTCACTTTAGAAATGTCAGATAGGGATTCCATATTGTGCAGTGTGCCTTAAATCCAGTCAAATGTTGATTACTCCCATAATATTTTTGCCACTATGACTTCAATATATCCTGCAGTTCAGTCCCTGATGGAGTTACCAAAGTTTGTAGCTGAAGGATCTGGAAATTGCCTTTCTTTTCTGGTACACTACAGAGAGTCTTCCATCACCAGAACTTATAGTCAAAGTGAAGCTTCCAGTCCTGTGCCTGCTGGACATTTGTTTCTTAATCTTTTTCACTTTATTCATCTACAAAACTCTGACCTTCACTGTAGGCTGAGAGGACTTTCACATACTGAGGTAAGACTCAGACTTAACCTCTCTACCTCTGATTTTTTTTTTTTACTTGAGTGTGGTTTTGAATTGAGAAAATTGATATGAGATTGTTAGGAAATTAATTTGGAGAAAGCTTGTAATGTTTCAGAAATAGTTCTTCTAAAATCATTAGAGTCATCACTGTTCTCTCAGCATATTCAAAACACTTGTTTGTCTTGTCTCAAGTTTAAGGGATGTTTGTTCCTTGGGATAAATGGCAACTGCAAATTTACTTTAACTTAGAGAAGAAAACAAATCTCTTATTGTGCAGAAAAAATATTCACTTGTACTGATATTTTTTTCTACATTTCAATTATACTTTAGCTGTAAACTTTCATGTTTCTCTGTCACTTTTAATAAAACAAAGGTAATACTTAAATTTTAATTTAAACTTCACTTTTTATTAATTTTTCTTAACTTTATTTTATGGTTTTCATTACACTATAATTATGTTACCTTCCAGCGGTCAATTTCTTCTTCTATCCTCTCTAATTTCCTCTCTCTTCAAACCTCCAATGCATTCCCACTCTCAGGCTTATAACTCCTTTTACAGGATTATTATTGATACACACACACACATATGAACATGTATGTAAATACAATCACTGAGTACATTTTTGCTATTTGTTGTGCTTCAGATCTGCTGTCTTAGGGCTTGACAGTTAATCAAGGGATTCATCCAATAAAGGACAGTTCGCTCTCTCTCTCTTAGTAGGTGTTCATTAGTTGCATCTATTTTTGGGGGGGATAGAGGGGTTGAAGGGGAGTAAAATACCAATATGATATTTTACCTTCAACAACCAATGCATTGGCATAATTGTTTAAGAGTTTCCACTAGTAACTTGAAAAATAGAAGATATAGCATCCACTGAGAACCTACTCTGTGTCAAGAGCTGGATCAGCAGTTTTCACAGATTATTTTCACCAACACCCATTCAGCCTTTCCCCTATAAATAAGGATTAATATTCCTATTTTATTAGATGAAGGGCACTTCATTGGGGTAGTTTATTAGTTTTCCCAAGGCCACGAAGATAATAGACTCCATGTTTCTTCTGTCAATTACTCTAAAATAATTCAGCTGAGGAATCCGCAAATTTAAAATATACAGCAGGCCATTTTAGACATGGGTCTTAATCTCTTCTGTACACACTAGGGCAGGGAGACTCTGATGGATGATTGTCATTTGTCTCAGGAGTCATTACTAAGGGTATGAAATAAAGATTTAAACTTGAGCTTTCAGACTTCTGGTTGTGTCTTTCTGCTTTATGACTTGTAGCACGGATTTCCTCAAGCACTGGTACAAAATGAAGTCAAAACAAGACCTCAGAAATTAATTGAGGTTAGTTTTAAAATGACTATTGTTACACAAAATATATTGTAATCCCAAATTTCAAAAAATAAAAGTTATGAAAAACACCTTCAAAATATGAAGGTAATCTTGTGTTAATCCATGACTGCCTATACTACAAATACAATATATATTTGAGTTTTATTCATATGTAATATTTGGATATAAATATAGATATGAATATAGATATATGGGACTTAGGCTTTTAAGAATACCCTATTCTCAGTCGAGACAAGTTGAAGCCCTGGGAACAATAAGTGAGATGACAGGAAGCTTCCTAGTCTCCAGAATCAGAAAGTCTTGTATTGTCATGAGCACCACACTGCCCCTTAGGGCACTGGCCACACCCCAAGTCCCTCCTCCAAAGGTGAGGTAGGATCAGCCATACTCCAAGTTCCTCCCCCACAGGTAGACATGACCACAGTTCATGTAAGCACCAGGCAGAAGCAGGACTGCCCCAAAATATGTAGATGAGGTATTCACAAGAGCTCAGAGAAGCCAATAGGAAGTACCAGTTGTCAGACTCCAAACCATTTCAAATATATATATATATATATATATATATATATATATATATATATATAAATGGGTTTTGCTGGAGAGTAAAGGCATGTAAGAATCATTCCACTGCCTTAGAGCCTTTGTTTTAAAAGCTGTTAACATCGCTGATTGGTAAGGGATTTCCTCTCCTGAAGCTTCTTGTACCCCACAACGAAGACTTTCGATGGCTCTGTTCAGCCTGGCCAGGTGTCCTGTGGCAGTAGCAGAGTTGTGGGCAAGCCAAGCCCAGCAGTGGAAATGACCAAACTGGTTTTTTCCTTCTCTGTCTTCGGAGCTTGCTCACAGGCAGCCAGACTCATGGTGTAGGAGGCAGAGGTCAGTCTCATTTCTAACCAGAGAGCTGCATGGGAGTTCTGACAGAGGTCCCACGTGTGTGTGTGTGTGTGTGTGTGTGTGTGTGTGTGTGTGTGTGTGTGTATTTCTAAACACAAACATAAAACTTGTTCAATATCTAATGATAAATAGTAATCTGTAGACATGGGTTTACTAGGGTTCATTAAGACATCATTATTTTGTTACTTTATATAAATCACACATAATTTGTTTTCATCATTTGAGACATTACTAGTTGTCTCAATGTCAACATAGCCTCATGGCATACCTCCCAAATTAGATCTCTTGCCTTCAGCAAAATGGGAAAATGCATAAAATAAACTATATTTCAATTTGGTATCCTCACATTGACAATTGAGGACCATTTTTGCTAAGATATGTGGTTAAAATATTGGAAGTCAATTGTGTATTAAATGGTCTTATTTTGTGTCTGAATTATGTCATTCATTTCATAACACTAGGCTGTAATTGTTCCATTATCCTAATTTTGTAGGTGAAGAAAATGAGCCACCATAATCTAAGGAATGTTGTAATAGTTCATGAGCAGATGAACTGCTAAATATGAAATCCAATGCAACTCACTGATCAAGGAAATAATGTGACTTCTTTATGTACAAAATGATCAGATCGTAAATTTCACCTTTGGGTTATTTTGAGGTTTCTTAAATCTATGGGGAAGGAGGAACTAACTGAGAATTCTCAATATTTCTCTCACAAGAGTTTTTCAGTTCAAATAAAATTTGTTTGACAGAACATTTTAATGCAGGAATATATTTTGTTAATATTAGTAGAATTTAAAATAATAGATAATTTCATCACAGTAATTCTTCATATTTTAAAATGTCATTGTCAAGCGCAGTGTTTTTCTTCTACTTGTTTTTAATCTAAACTGATTTTGCACATATAGAATAAAAATGCTTCAAGGTATGTACTGTAATTTGAAAACAGAATTAGTTATTTTCTTTTATTTCTCCATGACTATCTATATGTTTCTGAAAATGTTGAGTAGTGAAATAAAGGATTATTAAAATAGAAAAATCAAAGCAGCATTAAAAGAAATAAAACAAGCCATGAAAGAATATAGTTACAATTATTATACAATAACTTCAGCTATAAATTCTAAGCGTTTTGACAGTCTTACTTCTATTTTACTTCATGGAAAAGAAGCACGTTAGTATTTTTAGGAAATAGAAACAATTTAAAGAATAGAAATTCTAAAATGGATTTGTCATGTGGCACCCATTTATTTTATGAATGTTGAGTTGCGAAATAAATATCTTACATTTTACTCTAAAGCGTGTTGTGCAAAGAGACTCAGTGCTCATAAGCCAGTCAGTTATGTGTGAAGAATCCAAAGAATATACTGAGTAGAAGAGAGACTAAAATGAATTGTATTGTGATCTGACATATCATATAGCTAAATTAAAACAGCCTAGTGATGTTTCCTTTGCCATTTCCATTTTATACATAATTTACCAAAACCTTATCTCCATAGCACAACAAAATCAAGAAAAATTATACCTATTTTATGGCACTTTAGAACATCTACAAATATTAATTATGATGCATGCAATAAAGTCAGTTTATCTATCTTTTTAATCAGGATCATTTAAATATTTTTACCCAGATAAAAAGTGGCAATTGTTGACATCCAGGGAATGCATTCCAGACCTTTCCTAGGCAAAAAAAAAAAAAAAAAAAAAAAAAAAAAAAAAAAGTAAAGGTAAAAACCAGATGCTGAAAGTATTTGCAAAACTGGGCTGGTATCTACCCCAGCTAATTCTTTGATGAATGGTAAAGGTTGTATGAGAATGAGGGTAAAATATGGTCAGTGGATGCCCCATACCAAAATGTTATTTTATTCCCTGCTAATGTAGAAAGTGACTGTGGAGAGCGGGTGTGGCAGCAGTCCAAAGATGGTGCTTGGTACTCAGGCCTGGTCTTGTGACTAGCACCTGACTTTCTCCTGCCCCCAAGATTAGCCACTCCCATCGTGCCAGCTGTGCAGGCGCACCCATGACACAAGATCAGGCCCAATGACTCGGACCTATGAACTGCAGCCATGCAACATGGACTGAGGAGGTGGAGTTGAGAGAGCATAAAAGGGACTGCGCTTGGGGAAAGAGAAACAGAAAGAGAGACAGAAAGAGAGACAGAAAGGGACAGAAAGATTTTCACTGGCATTCTGTAAGGTTCCTGAATAAACTGCTTTGAGAAGAACGCTGTGTCGTCGCTCCTTTTTGCTGGTTGGAGACAGTAGCAACAAGTGACATGATCTTTGATAAATTATAGTCCTGAGTATGCATCAAGGATAAACCCTAAAACCATCATTGACAATGGGCAGCAGTGGATGGATATGTTGATAAAAATAGTGCATGTATAAAGGTCTAAACTTCTCATAGACATGGATCATTAGCCTATCCAAGAGAATGGGTAATGGGTTTCTCTTCTACAGGAGAACATTCTGGATAAAGATATATTATTGACGCCCATGTTGCATGCCACATTAGAAAAATAGTGCCTCAGGTTTGAAATTGTAAAGATTTCCTATAGTTGAGCCAAGTGGGAACCCTTAATGATGCTTTTTCTTAGTAAGGAGGTAAACTTCTAACAACATAAATTTCCTGAAGATGTGATAAAATTATCAAACCATCAAAAAACTAGAAATGTAGTGATTATTTACCCACCTCAAAGCTCTCTCAAAAGACTGGTATAGCATCTAGAGTAGCTACTTGGTCGTGGAAAATATCATCAGATTATGGGAGATAAATATGCTAATTCATTCATTTCTGATGCTGTACCTAATGTTATTGCACTGGATAGCAATTGATACTAGGAATGGAATCATTCTATGCTGTATTAGAACATGTTATTGCATTTTTTCAATATTCCCTAGTATGTTGCTTTGAATAAGAATAGGTCGCATTGGCTTATATATGTCAACGTTTAGTCATTCAGTAATGGCATTGTTTGAGAAGGATTGGTAGATATGATTTTGGTCTCTCTCTTCTCTCTCTCCTCTCTCTCTCTCTCTCTCTCTCTCTCTCTCTCTCTCTCTCTCTCTCTCTCTCTCTCTCCTTCTCTCTCTTTCTTTTCCTTTCTGTTTCTGCAGATCCGAATGTAGCTCTCAGTTACTGCTGTACTGCCATGTGAGCCACCATGCTTTGACTATCGTCGTGATACTATCCTATAACTCTGAAAGCAGAAGCAAGCCCCCAGTTAAGTATCTCCTTTTACAAGCATTACCTTGGTCTTTAAAGTCAGCAATAGAGAAGTGACTAATAGGCCTGAGCTGCAAAATTTAAATACCAATTCATCCTCACTTGTAATGTTCAACAGTAGACCTTTGGTGTATTCTCTAAAGTTACTTTCAGAGGACTATAGTTTATCCTGTGATGGTGGTCCAGGACTTTGATTTATTACATGACCTACTTGCTGTAAAATGTTTCATTGTATGAATAATATAATGCTAAACTCTGAGTGTTTTACAACATTAGCAAAGCCTCTAAAACATATACAGATACACTTCATAAAATGGTGTGGAAGATTAATACACACAAGGCACAAAATCTACATATAAAAATCATTGACATACTTTGGCTAAGTAAAACTTGATAATCTGATAAACTGATTCCTCAAAATTTTATTAAGAAATTTTCTAGAAAATCCTACAGCTCAACATGTAAAACAACTTCAGATATTTGAGTAACCCATGGGATTTTGGGAAATCTTCATTCATTCTCACATGAAGTTGCTCTTTTCTGTTTGCTTGTTTTTTTTAATTTACATTTTATTGCCTCTTTTGAATTTCCCATTGTGTACCAGAATCCAACACATCTCTCCATCAATTGGAACCCACGCTCAATCCATTAAATCCCCTCCTCAAACAAAGAAAATATTTTCTATTGTAGAAGCTGTAGTGAGTACCGATATGCTCCACAGTATACCCTTTGTCCCTACTTCTTCTCCTACTGTTGTTCACTCAATGTCATGTTGCTCTGTTATGAGGTCTCTCCTTTCTGCTAATCTACTCTGTCATTATTGGAACCTCACTGGGACTTCTCTTGGATATCCTATTATTGCCACGAAGTTCCTGTAGTTTGGATCTGTAGGACCAGTTCCTTCATGAACTCCTGCAGTTTATCCATGGGGTAGATGCTAGAGTAAACAAATTGAAAGCCTTGGATCTGAGCCTGAGATGAATCTGAGGCAGTGTGTTTTTCCAGGCTTACAGCCTTGGGGCCAGCTCCTCAACAACCCCTTCCAAATAGGGCCAGCTCTATCCTGTTACCCAAGTAAGGTATAGGGCAACAACTACCAAGTGTTACAGGTAGTGAGGGATATGGCCATTTCTCCTACTCACAGGACCCCAGAGCCAGTTCTTCTGCCTGCCATAGGTTCCAAGGGATGAGGAAGGAGAAGAGGGTATCTCTCCCTCATGCTTGTAACAGTCCAACAGCCAAGAAACAGGACAGACTCTCCTGTGTTTATACTTTCATGGCAAACTCACTGGAAACCTCCACCTTGAGGACCATCTCTATTGTGTTGCTCAGGAAACATGCTGGCCCTGCTCTCCAGAGTACTGTACACTGTACATTTGCTGAAGAACATGTTGACCACATACTCTGTTTTGTTTTGTATGTTCAGAATACTCTGAATGAGGCTTCTTAATCTTAAGAAATTTCACAAAGCTTTATGTATGACCTGTCAAATCAAAGGTCAATATGAACTGTTATGTCAAACATGTCTTGAGTCAAAGCTGACTACTGAGTAGCCTTTCACATGTCTATATATGAATTGACTATGGTTTTTGTGATTGACACTGAAAGCTGCTAAGAGTTAGCCAAAATGTTTTTATTATAATACTCATGCTCTATTATCTCAGTTTTCTGAAATTTCTTTGTTCACCACCCATCCATCCTACTTACCTTTCTCAATGCCAATCAGTTTAAAGGTTTGGCAATAATACTTTGCATAGTAAGCCTATAGTTTCCTTCCTTTCCATCTAAACTTTTGAACCTGAACCTGATTTTTCCTATAAAAAGCTGAACCTGAGAGCAGACCAGTACTGCAATTAGGCTTCTGATTTTTTTTTCTGTTGCAGTCCTGGAGGTCCAGTATTATGGTGTGCATTCAATCAAGTATTTTTACTTATCTGAATTCAGGGTCAGTTGGCCTAGGACAAAGCAAGGTTAGGGTAAACATGGTTGGAATGGTCATTTCAGGACAGGGGTCCCATCCAGCTAGTTTATTGTCTGTGCTAACAGAGGAAGGCAGATCTCTGAAACCTTTTTTAGTGTTAAAAGAAAATATGTGCTTGCTGTCTCCTAAGAATTAAGGGACTTGGATAACAGGATGCTGATTCATAGGATAATTAAAAGAAAACCTGAAGTAAATCACTGAATTGATATGTAAAGCAAAAGAAAGCAAGAGATAAGCTATTCAGAGGATTTTGTAGAGTAGCAAGAGAGAACTGCTTGGAGAACTGTCTCAAGAAGAACATAGAGAGCTGTCTGGAGATCTCTAGAACAAGATCAGAGTGAAAGAAAGCAGAACAGGGAGAAAGCACGCTGGAGGGCTGTTCTTAGTAGAGCTTAGACCCACAATTTGACTTTGAGTCCTTTCTTGTCAATGTTCCCTGGCAAACTTTCCTCAGAACTCCTCTTTAAGCCAAGGCCGGTCCTTTGCACAGTTATAATAGAGTTTCTGTTCATTCATGGAGAAGGTCAGAAACTATGTCAGGAACAAAAACAATAATGTTCAGACATACATAAAGCATTTCAATTGGTAGATTCCATAACTGATTTCTTTCTAATAGCTTTAAAAAATCTCATCTAATAAAGAGTGAATTGTAGGTTGTTTGAAAAATATTCATGGAACGACAAATTATTAAACTCTACAAAGAAGTATTGGTGGTTTATAGCAAGCCCCATTGACAATACCATGCATTTTATCTTCAGACCAATGTTATTTTTAAAAATCACTGCCTATCCTTCAGTAATTGAATCAACAGCTGAGGCAGACAAGATGATAAAAGAGTCAGTACCCACCCCTGAAGGTACAAGGTACAGTGATATCATTGGATCCTAATTTGATAGGACAGAATCTATCTTGTAACCAAGCCTTCATTTTATACAGTAGTTCCTGTCCTTAGGTTAAACTCTAATTACTGGAAAAAACACAAACTGTTCCAGGAAGGAATCACCCTAGGCCAGAGCCACCAGCAGGAAAATGCTTCATACTCCAAATTGCTTAAGCCAATTGAAATCATTGGTAGCCAATCATGTAACTGCTCAGTTGATAAGCCCCTCATCCTCTTATAACTGCAACAAAAAGGCTGAATCTTAGGTGCTTGGAAGGCCTTCTGCACTACCCCTCTGCATCAGAGAAGTCAAACTCCAGCTTGAATAAACATTCTTTGTTTTTGCCTACCAACTTCAACTCCTGGTAGTGTTTGAGGACACTTGGACCTGAGCATAACAGTCATGAGTAGAAACATCAAATAAGAGTGGGTAGCTGTGGCAATGCAAATGAACATAGATAAGACATATCTGGGAATGTAAAGGTTGAGAGAGTACCTATGAGATGATTTCAGAGCAATGAGCTCCTAAACTCCTAAGACTGGGCCTGTAATAACATGCATCGGTGATTGGATTATATTCAGAGACCTCACTTTCTTGATGCCTAAATTAAGTAAAAAAGAAGTTCTAGCAGGTATAGAGTAGCCACTCCTGCAATTGGTGTGGAAGGAACTATACAATAGAATTCCACAGAAATTTTATTAATATAGAAGAATTAGAATTAGAACAAGTAGCAGTTTTTCATATGACAAGCCATAGACTAGTAAGTCCCAGAGAAAATCCAAAAGAAAAATATTCATACCAAAGTTGGGATATGTCCTACTGGGAACCCTTGAAATTTCTCATTGCCTAATATTAAGTCTGGCCAAAAGAGAACCAGCTCAGGTTTGAAATAGGTAATGCCATGTCATTGGCATTTCCTTATAAAATATTTTTACATTTTTCATGTTGTCCAAACATATGCGACCTATATCTGACAACCTTGACTAACAGACTGCCTGACTGGACACTTACCTCAATTGCTCTATTAATGTAAGATTAGTGGGTAGATTCCATAAGGCTTATGCCTACCGTTAATACCAGCAAATGTGTCCTCACCTATAAGGACATTGTCACAGGCCTATTATAATCATTTATATACCAGTGAGCCACCATCAAATATCTGGCTCAACTTAGTCTTATGTATGGATATACACTAAAATTGACAGTGATAAGGGTAGCCATTATACCAATACTGATATGTAGTACTAGCATGGAATCATCATTCACTGGTTGTGCATAACCCACATTCAATACATGTGTTAATGCAGAAATTGCATCTATGATGTTGAGCTTTAAAGCTTGAGTGCTTCAGAGCCAAAGGACTAGACACAATACCCGGTTGAAGACTTAGAAATAAGCTTGACAAGGCCATGGCTTCTACCATAGACTGCCTTCAGCCCCTCCAGCAGCAGATCATTGTCCTAGTAAAGGTGATTTTCCAAAACTGTAGGGCCCTGGACTTAGAAATGACTGAACAGGGAGAGTCTTATACTGGGGAAGAAATGTTGCTTCAATGTCAATGAATCTGGTTTGGTGAAATAAGACATACAAATGCTCAGTGATCTCACTTGGGTGAGATCTTTGGATATATTATATGCCTAAAAAATCTACCCTATAATATTCAAACACAGTAGTAGCTTGGCTTCTTCCCCTCCTTGGCCCTGTACTGGCTATTAGATACAAACTCCTTCAGACACCCTGCCTCATTCAATTTCTAAAATGACAGGTAAGTAGCATTGCAAAAATCACTGCCTATCAGATTCTGTTTTAATACCAAACCATTTACAACATAGAAGCAGATGACTATGATGATGACACCTCCCCATCATGAGACAAAGAACATGTGGATTAAATGAAATCAGGGGAAATGGGCCTAGAGCAAGAGTGAGGTCCGGAGATGTCTAAGCCCAAAAAATCTCATTTTGACAGCTACAAAAGTAGAGATTGTTTCCTCTCTGTTAATGACCTGCATTCTATGGTGTTTGTATCCTAGGGAAACTCACCTCTGTTAAGGTAGTCACATAGTCTGGTGGCCAAATTACAGGTTTAAGTATCTAGAATTCTTCATGCAAATAAAACATTCTCAGCATCTCAATACCAACCAATAATGTTGAGTCACTACAAAACTTCCACCCAACATTTATGTAGTCCTTATTATCCCCAAATAAAGAGAACTGTAATATAGAAAATCATCTTGGAGAAGGCTTATTTCTCTCTGCTACTCAAGCTAAGCACATTCCTGCAGACCCACTCCACCCAGATAAATCTGGTCCTTTTCATTTAAGCCTAGTGGGCATCAGTCCAACAGTGTCTGAATACCCTAAGGGTAGCAGCAGTCTTTGGCTAAAGAATCCCCCAAGGTTCTACAAGTAATAAAGCTAATTGCTACTGTTGAGTATAT
The DNA here is from genome assembly GCF_963924665.1 of Micromys minutus. Classification (NCBI taxonomy): domain Eukaryota; kingdom Metazoa; phylum Chordata; class Mammalia; order Rodentia; family Muridae; genus Micromys; species Micromys minutus. The sequence goes on from NC_137974.1 coordinate 18,525,634, forward strand.
GTGAAAACTACTAAGGCTCAATTGCCAAAGAGCCTAGCACATTTGGTCTGCAATTTGTGAAGAAATCAAGCTGAAACTACATTGGAAGCTCCCTCCCTGCTGGCTGGTTTTCATAATGCCAGAAGTGGCAAGTGGATAGCCGAAGGAAAAGTGTCATCAACTTTCCAGCTGGGCTACAAGCGTTGTGTGCTACAGTAGAGACATGCTAGGCAGGATGTGTTTGCTTGTACAATTGAATGACTATCATGGGTACCATCAATAGTTTCCTACTTGGGCTTAAGATCTACTCTTCAAGAAAGGGTTCATATCTGGTACTGTAAGCCTTTTATATTCTATCCACATCTTGAGCCAATTGAATAGTGCCAACAACATTTAAGCCATTCAAGAGCATTTCTTGTTCCTTAGCTAAGTCTCTTCAAGAATGCCCAACAGGATACCATCTAAAGCAGTGCCTTATTCATTTCATGACTTCTACATACAACCATGCTAAATAATCAATATCATTATCAAAATATCATTTATGTAGTAATATTTTTTCCTTTTTATATGAGAGTCTCAAAGCACGAGCAATTGGATAATATGCTTGTGAGTACAGATGTTCAGAAGATATTCATAGATTTTAATGTAAAACCACAACAAGATATGCAATTTTGATGCAAATACATAAGGGACAGAAGAGAAAATCAGGAGGTGGACAACTAGTGTGGGGAGAGATACTGATGGAAAACAAGCAAATGGTGATCACATCATTGAGAAAAGGACCCTTACAATATGATCAGGAAGTGGTGTCCAGCAACAGTGCTTCAAATTCACATCCAGGGAAGCATCTATTACCTTAGTACTTTGAAACTGAAATGTAAGCAAAACTCTTCTGGAGAGAGGACAAAGGCTTTAGAAACACATCACCTTTTTTCAAAAGGGAAATCTTCTTAATCATATTACTGAAGAGTTCAATCTGACTTTTTACAGGGAAAGTTGGAATATGAGATAAAATGGTCTAACATCACTCCCCAAAATATACACAGTTAAAAATAATTTAGGAAAATAGAATTTGAATTGTATGAGGAGTAAGATTATAAATGGATACATGAAGAGACACAGTGAAGCTAATGCAACAGAATGATTCGAGGTATCTAAAGACAGTAGGTACCCAGGCATTCAAGAAAGATTTGTTTTCTCCATACGTTGGCAATCTGTCTTATGTTGTATGGCATAAACAGAATAGCAGACTTGTAGTGAAAATAGTGATTTTCTACCTTACTACCTTGTGGATTTTCTGCATACTATCAAACTTTTTAAAAAAATCGAGTACTGACAAAAATATATTCATATATTTTTACACTAAAATGCTTTTAATAATCTGTACATATATCTGTTTTTTTAAAAAAAATAAATTTGTATAAAAATAGAATAAGTGTAACAGTCCAACAACATGGCTGCTTTCTTCTCAAATAAAAGATTTCTGATGTGTAAGATATTACTCTTTTATAGGACTTGTGTATAGATTCCTTCTATGCTGAAATATGATTCACTTGCCTCATAAAATATTGGGTATTTCTTTTGTTCTGATTTACTTTTCTGACCTTTAGCATTATGGGCTTAGTGTAGATTTTATAAGACATCCATCTGTGTTGGCACAGAAGTTGTGGTCTTCGGCAACAGCAATCACCAAAGATAAAACAGCAAATAAAGGTCTTGAAGGAGTTGTCTCAGGACTCAAGGAGTTACTTTCAAGAATATCTTTGTTACATGACCTTGAAAACTCTCAGCTATTTTTCTGGAGAAATTTAATGATTGCCAGAATTCTCGTTGCATTAAGACATAGATCATAAATCCTTCAATATGTGATTATGACTATGTCTTATTTCCACTGCTTATTTAAATAAAAATTTACTTTAAATAGCTATGAAGTTGGATGGTAGCTCAGTTCTATTTCTTAAGAATTTGCAATATGGAGTGTTATGATCGGCTGGCAGTGAACATAGTTGACACTGGGTTGTGCTATATTCTAACTGAAGCTGGCACAAGGTTGTCTATGATACGGAAAAATAAGAAAACTAAGAATATGGTTAGGGCTTGAGAAGACATCATTTAAGCAAAGAAGAGAACAATCAAATTCAGTTGAATATAGTAAAAGGTTTGTTAGAGTAGCACAAGGAGAGACATGTTCATTGAGCAGATTGCTTCACATATTTTCTTAGTAAACAAAAATTATTACAGATATTTAAAAACAATATAGGGTCTCCTCACATAATTAAAAAGAGAATTGCTATCATTTGAAAAATCTCACTTTTTGATATATAGGTAAGGTAAATAAAATCAATACATTACAGAGAACTACTACATTTTTGGCACATAACTAAAGTGTCTATCAACTGGTAAGTGAATTGAAAAAAATTCTTTTGTGATTCTCACCCAACAAAATCTCATTCAACTTGAAAACAGGTTGAGGAAATAGATATTGTTAGTGAAATAAACCAAACATAGAAAGATAAAAACAAAGCAAAGGACAAAAGAAAAAGAAAGAAAATGAAACACCATTATGCTTAATCTTTACACACCAAGAAAACTTTGACTATTTCCAGGTTACATCTTGTTTTACAGGTACTTTTTATCTTCTTTGCCTCTAGTTCACCATTTTATGTTTACTGAATAAAATAAAGGTAAAATTCTGCTGAAAACAGGCAAATTATTTAGCTTCATTGTAGTTCTTTACACATATTCATTTCAAAGTTTTGGAGAACCATAATTTGTGTATAACTTTGTATGTCTTTAAAGTATTTTTAGTTTATAGATTTTGTCAGTCTATGACTTTATTAAAGAAACATTCATATAAAATTAACTCAACTGTCAATATGAGATAATATATCACTACCTATCTTATAGTAGATAGCAAGTTAAGCATTTGTGGAACTAATAAACAAAGGAGGATTTATTTTAAGAAAAAAAAACTTTTTAAGTCTCTTAACCTTGGATAATGTGTAATTTGGGAAGACAGTGCAAAGGCTTCTCAGTCTTGGATTATTGTTGAGGCCATTTTAGTTTTAACTAGAGTTTGTTCTTCTTCACAGGAAAATCCATGGACAATTACCAAATTCTATTGGAATAGCCTAAGGTTGAGATGCCCCAGCAAACTTGGCTTATCTGCTATAGCGCTTGCTTGCTCATTTCAAACGTCCTAGAGTTGCTAGTGAAGTAGCAGAATGTGCTCTTTCCTTTAAAAATACTTTATTATAAGCTTTATATTTTGGTTCCTAATACATGACTATTGTCCCAGAAACAAGAATAAAGACTTTCAATTGGCTATAAATTGTGTCTGATTGATCATCTTGGGTGGCCTTCTGATAACAAAATACATCTTATTAATTTATAGACCTATTATGTTGTATAGATATTTATTTTATTTCTATACTAGGAAAAACAGAGAAATGTGTGACTAGAGCAAGTTTGATACAGAATGAGAGGAATAACAGTATATCTATGTTATAAAATTCTTAACCTTTCCAAAAAACAAATGGCCTGTATTTTTAAATGAATCAAATAGAAATGAAAGAATAAAGAAAAGAGAATAAGAAAAAAGGAAACCAAACACATTGTGTCTTCTTCTTAAAGTACAGTAGGCAATGGGGCATACATATTTTATTCTCTCTAATTGCTATCAAGAACAGCCTTAGGCAACTGGGGTTTAATTCCAAAGATTTTTGTAGAAAGTGGCCACTGGAGAAATAAAATACTGATACATCAGAAATTTTAAATATTTCCACAAAACAAAAGAAGCAACAAAAATTGAGTAAGCCAGTGGAATAATCAGGATTCCTTTGGAGAGATGTTCGCACAAAGCTGTAGTACGCATTCTATAAATGTTTATTAATAACCAAATAAAGAAACTGAGATAAAGCATATTGGAAAATCTCTGCTGGACATTAAATTTTGTAATTTCTTTTAAATAAAAAGAAGAAATATGATAAAGTTGTTTTCTTAGTCTTGTTTCTAAGGGTCATGTTATGAAGAGTGGGATTAAGCATATTAATGTGTTTCTGTCTGCTCTAATTTACAATTCTCTCCGTTCTTTAATGAGATCTGCTCTACAGCCCATAAAATAATTGTTATGGTAAACTGACTTTTCAAAATTAGCTACACACCAGTTGGTCCAGAAACCTATTCCTCCAGACCATTCATGCACAAAATACCTTTGTGGGAAACTCTTTCTAAACGTGTAATGACTGGAGCTCATCCAGAAGTTTGCCAGCAGAGTCTCTGCATGGCTGTCAGTGGGAGCAGTCTAAAATTTCTGTTCCTCAGAAGTGCCTCCTTGATAGTGCAGGCATCCTCTGACCAATAGCACGTCAGCTATGAGAACACATTGAACCCAGGCAGTGCTTCCAGAGAACTTGTTTTCATTAACCTGCACAAATGCTACCTGACCTAACGTCTGCCTGTATACCCAAGTGATCCAGAGAAGCTGTTCAAAGACTCTTAGCAGGACTGGAAAGAGATTTCAATGGAAAAATGCAGCCTGCCCTTCAAGCTACAGGCTTATTCTTTCATCTTCTTTTCACAGGTATCCCTGGTGTTAACTCTCATATGGTTATTGTTATCCTGCCAAAGAGAATCCTACTGGAAGAACGCGGATTGGAAAGCCTCATCCTTGCCTCAAAGGCTAGGAGCACAAGGCTTAGACCACAGAGAACCCATTGTCTTTTAAGGAATCAGTTTAAAAGACACCTGGGAGGAAGGTGAAGACATGATATGGTGCAAACTCAAGTTTCTTAACTAGAATTCCAACCAATCAAAGGGCTAACAGGGATGAACACACTCCAAAACAGATTTTGAGTAGCATAAATATTTTGAAGTGGTGCAGGCTGTGTTCCAGCAAGCATCCCGCACATCTGAAAGAAAAATGAAGCTTAGCTTAAAACAATTAATACCTGCATTTTTTCACAGTTAAAACTTCTGCGGGAAAATTAACTAGAACAATGAAGGAGATTTTTACCATCACTTAGCATGCTTTATTGTTCTCCTGAATTACATTCTATATTTCTTTACTATCTCATATTTGTTCTTTTCTTGGGTTGTTTAAGGTCTGTTGTACGGAGGAGGAAGATGTGTTCTCCTACTAACAATGACAAGTAAATCACTTCCAAATCTATTTTATGCTCAGCATTTAGACTGAGAAATGAGTAACAGGGCTTTTGTTTTACAAACATTGAAGAAAAAAATAAACCTGTATGTAGGCTTTGTGCTGAGTGTTTGCATCGGAGGACTAAGAAGAGTTGGATTACACACAAGTTCTTTGGATATGTACTGATCATTTTAAATAGAGTCTCTAATTGGCAAATGAGTCAGTAACTTGTTGTTTCTTTTGTGTTAATTTGACAAATATTTAGGAATTAAGAAACATGAATGCCAGAGCCTTGAAGTGAGAGGCATCCCACTTAGGGCTAAGTGATCCAATGTCTTTTCTCCTCTGCACACAGTTCAGTTGTGGTTCTGAGTAAATTCTGGAGGAGACACTTTTCTGATGAGGGTTGTGAGATAGATTGACCTATTCATATAGTAATGGAGCACTATGAATCATTTTTACTATATTCATATAGTTGAATAATGGCAGTAGGTTTTTCCTTCTAGTACCTGTTACCTATCTAATATGAGGATCATGCTTCCATTAACTCTATATAACGTGTATTTCATTTCATGGAGTGAGCATCCAATCCAACAACACTGGGCTCTGCTACTTCTGTAACATTTGTGTCTCTGTTGCTCCAGTATATATTTCAGGCACTTTCAAGGCTCATATCTGGGTAAACCTGGTGATTAATTTTGTCTCCTGTGGATTTCAGAGTACCTTTTAGCACTATGAACACTAGTCAGAAGAGGTGAAACTTTTAGTTGACACCGGCTTGATTTCTGCAGATCATGACAAAAGAAGGTAGAGACTTCAACAATAAGTTCTTATCTTCACATCATATTGTAAAAGATACCCAATAGCATTAACAATGCCCTATAACTGTGCGATCATTTTAATGGATTAAAAAATATGTAACTTATTCCTGATATGGGAAATTTTACTTAGCAATGTATGCTACCTTGCTGGAACAACCTCTCTCATATTTTACTATAACTACATTTAAATTCCACTTATATATTTGAGGAATTTTCTAGAATAATAGATATCAATTCTGCTATAAGAAACCTGTTGTTGTTAGATATCCCTCCTTATATTTTCTTAGTTCTACTATGTTCTCATTCTTTCTTCCCTCTTATACATTTATATCTATATGCTTTATTTTTCTTTTCCTTGGAAGATGCCCTTTCCCTTCTTGGTCTCTTTTACACTCTATAACTTCTGTTGATGTTCTAAATGAAACACACATATTTAAAAGTTGACAGTTTTATTCATATATAAGAAGTCCAGTGTTCGGGTTTCTGGCTCTTGATTATCACAATCAGGATGTTTTATATATTTTCCGGAAATTTTCACATTTCTTAAGCTCTGGATAATATTCCATTGTGTAATTGTACCACATTTTCATTATTAGTTAATCAGCTGATAGAGAATCTCTGCTGTTACAATTTCTAGCTATTGTGAATAAACAAAAACCAAACATAAATGAACAAGTGTATCTGTAGTAAGATGTAGTGTCCTTTGGGTATATGCCCATGTGTGCTATAGCTGGATCTAACAGGGGAGCTATTTTGATCCTATTGAGAAACATTTATTTCTATATTGTCTGAAGCAGTTCTGGCTTCCAGCAATAAAGATTAAAGGCTTTCCTTGCCCTGCATCCTCATAAGCATCTGTTGACATTTGTTCTGATAATCCTGACTGTCTTAGGGTTTTACTGCTGTGAATAGACATCATGACCTGGGCAAGTCTTGTAAAGGACATTTAACTGAGGTTGGCTTACAAGGTCAGAGTTTCAGTCCAGTATCATCAAGGAGGGAACATGGAAGCACCCAGGCAGGCTCGATACAGGAGGAGCTGAGAGTTCTTCATCTTCATCTGAATACTGCTAGTAGAAGACTGACTTCCAGACACCAAGGAAATGGGTCTGGTAGCCCGTACCAACAGTGACACACCTACTCCAACAAGGCCACACCTACTCCAACAGAGCTACACCAGGAACACATGCAAACCATCACACTGGTCATTCTGATTTGGTCATTCTGACTGGGTAAAATGAACCTTCAAATTCGTATTAATTTTACTTTCACGGTGGCTAAGGATGTTGAACATTCCTTAAACTTTTCTTGGTCATTCATGGTTTATCTCTGTAGAATTCTTTTTTTTTTTTTATTTTAAATACCACAGTTTTATAAATTAAGTTATATATTTTTATTGACAACCAGTTTGTTGTAAATATTATTTGTGAGTTTCTACCATATATCATATCATGTAGTTCCTAAATAAAAGACACAGTCTTTATATTTCTAATAAGCCCTAAAGCATGAGAGCTGGACATGATGTCAATCCCCTATGCTATTTTGTCTACTCCCTATCAATAATCCCAAGTTAGCACTTGTTATATTATGCCTGGTATTACTACTCAAACAGAATGGCCCTTCTGGCCATGTGCTTTTATGATCCATCTACCCTGTGGTGGCTTCTTTGTTCCTCTTTTCTTTCCCTTGATTCTGCCCCATTCTCTCTTCTGCCCAGCCACTGGGTGAGCAGCATTCATCCACAATGAAGAAAATAAGTGAGAATTATTTACACAAACTTGAGCCAGGAGATTTCTGGTATAAGCATGACAATGTCATGCCTGGCATGAAACAAGACATGAGGGTAGAGAAATTAGCATTGGAATAACAAAAGTGTAAACTTTCTACAGTGTAAAAAATATTATGTCTACATTTTCCTTTTTGTCTAATAGAAGAGTCTTTCTAGTAATATAATGATCCATACACAATAATAACATTTATGAAAACTACTAGGTTAGGTTTACATTATAATATCTAGTACATAACTACATGGCAGATTTGGGTAAAGTATTTTACTATCTGCCAGTGTGTCAAATACAGAGACAGATGCTCAAAGCCAAACGTTGAACTGAGAACATGATCCCCAAGGGAGAAGTTAGAGAATGGATTTAAGAAGCTGAAGTGGTTTGCAACCCAGTAAGAACAATTCGAACTAACCAGAGCTCCCAGGGACTAAACCACTATCCACAGAGTACACATAGACAGACTCATGGCTTCTGCCACATATACAGTAGAGGATGGCCTTGTTGGGCATCAGTGGAAGAAGAAGCCCTTGGTCCTGCCAAGGCTTGATGTCCCTGTATAGGAGATGTCAGGGTGGATAAGCAGGAGGGGATGGGTGGGTGGATGAGGAAGCATACTCATTATTATTATTATTATATTATTATTATAGATAATAAGCATTTCTTTTTTTAACAATTTATTTTACAAAACAAAGATCAATGTACAGATTTTAAGCATTTTTGCATAAAATTATACAATAAATATTTGTCAGTACTTGTTTTATTTTTTTAAAGGTTTGATAGTATGATAAAGATCCCACCAGTAACAATGAGCATAAAGTACATGTAAAACAAGATGCAACCTGGAAATAGTCAAAGTTTTCTTGGTGTGTAAAGATTTCTATTGTTTTCAATGAGCAGACAGTACACGTAATACAGGGTAAAACCCGGAAATTGTCAATGTTTTCTTGGTGGGTAAGGATTGATCATAACTATTTTTTTGTTTTGTTTTCTTTTCTTTTCTTTTTTTCTTGGACTTCATACAGTCTGTGAGTTGTTTCTGGGGCAGAGCGAGCCTCTGGGGTTAGCATCCCACTATCAGTGACTACATATTATGTCTGTTCTTTTGTGACTGGGTTATCTCACTCAGGATGATCTTCTCTAGATGCAGCCATTTTCTTAAGAATTTGGTTAAGTCATTGTTTCTGGTGGCTGCGTAGTATTCCATTGTGTAAATGTACCACAATTTTTCTATCTATTCATCTTCTGAGGGACATCTGGGTTCTTCCCAGCTTCTGGCTATTATAAATAGAGCTGCTATGTACATTGTGGTGCATATATCTTTGCTGTGTTCTAAAGTGTCTCTGGGGTATATGCCCAGAAGTGTAATAGCTGGGTCTTCAGGTAGTACTATGTCTAAATTTCTTAGGTTTCTCCAGACTGATTTCCAGAGTGGTTGTATCAGTTTGCAACCCCACCAACAGTGGAGAAGTATTCCTCTTTCTCCGCAGCCTCGCCATCGCCAGCATCTGCTGTCATCTGAGTTTTGGATCTTGGCCAATCTGACTGGTGTGAGGTAGAATCTCAGGGTTATTTTGATTTGCATTTCTCTGATGGCTAAGGATGTTTAGCAATTCCTCAGATATTTCTCAGCCATTCGATATTCCTCAGCTGAGAACATTTTAAAATGTACCCCATTTTTAATAGGGTTATTTGATTCTCTGGTGTCTAGCTTTTTGAGTTCTTTGTATACCTTGGATATTAGGCCTCTATCTGATGTGGAGTTGGTAAAGATCTTTTCCCATTCTGTGGACTGCTGTTTTGTTTTCTTGACAATGTCCTTAGCCTTACAGAAACTTTGCAATCTCATTAAGACCCATTTGTTAATCTTTGATCTTAGAGCTGGAGCCATTGGTGTTTTGTTCAGAAAATTTTCTCCTGTGCCTATGTGTTCTAAGGTTTTCACTACTTTTCATCTAATAGTTTAGTGATTCTGGTTTAATGTGGAGATCTTTGATACACATACACTTGAGCTTTGTACAAAAAGATAAGAAGGGGTCTATTTTCATTCTTCTGAGTGCTGAGTGCCAGTTGAACCAGCACCATTGTTGAATAGGCTGTCCTTTTCCATTGAATGTTTACAGCTCCTTTGTCCAAAATCAGGTGACCATATACCTGAGGGCTCATTTCTGTATCTTCTATTCTATTCCATTGATCCACATGCCTATTTCTAAACCAGTATCATGAAGTTTTCAGCACAATTTTCTTGTAATGTAACTTGAGGTCAGTGATAGTAATTCCCGCAGACGTATTCTTGTTGTTGAGGATGGATTTCGCTATTCTAGGTCTTTTGTTATTCCATACGAAATTGCACATTGATCTTTCCAATTCCACGAAGAACTGGGTTGGAATTTTGATGGGGAATGCATTGAATCTGTAGATTACTTTTGGTAGGATGGCCATTTTTAAAAAGTTGATCTTTCCAATCCATGAGCATCGGAGATCTTTCCATTTTCTGAGATCCTCCTCAATTTCCTTCTTTAGAGGTTTGAAGTTCTTGTCTTACAGGTCCTTCACTTGCTTAGTTAGAGTCACACCAAGGTATTTCATAGTTTTTGTGACGATTGTGAAGGGTACCTTTTCCCTAATTTCTTTCTCCACATTTTTGTCCTTTGCGCATAGGAAGGCTACTAATTTGTTTGAGTTAATTTTGTATCCAGCCACTTTGCTGAACTTGTTTATCAGCTGTAGGAGTTCTCTGGTGGAGTTTTTTGGGGTCACTTAAGTACACTATCATGTCATTGGCAAAGAGTGATGTTTTTATCTCTTCTTTTCTGATTTGTATCCCCTTGATCTCCTTTTGCTGTCTAATTGCTCCAGCCAGGACTTCCAGTACTATGTTGAATAGGTAGGGGGAGAGTGGGCAGCCTTGTCGAGTCCCTGATTTTAGTGGGATTGCTTCAAGTTTCCCACCATTAAGTTTGATGTAGGCTGTTGGTTTTCTGTATATTGCTTTTATTATGTTTAAGTATGGACCTTGGATTCCTGCTCTTTCCAGGACTTTTAAGATGAAGGGGTGTTGGATATTGTCAAATGCTTTCTCAGCATCTAGTGAGATGACCGTGTGATTTTGTTTTTGAGTTTGTTTATATATTGGATTACATTGATGGATTTCCTTATATAAAACCATCCTTGCATCCCAGGGATGAAGCCTACGTGGTCATGATTAATTACCTTTTTGATGTGTTCTTGGATTCGGTTTGCAAGGATTTTGTTGAATATTTTTGGATCAATGTTCATAAGTGAGATTGGTCTGAATTCTCTTTTCTTGTAGGGTCTTTGTGTGGTTTAGGTATGAGGGTTATTGTAGCCTCAAAAAATGAGTTAGGTAGTATTCCATCTGATTCTATCTTTTGGAATAGTTTGGAGAGTATTGGTGTTATATCCCCAATAAATGTCTGATAAAATTCTGCACTGAACCCTCTGGACCTGGGCTATTTTTGGTTGGTAGGCTTTTGATGACTTCTTCTATTTCTTTAGGTGTTATAGGGTTATTTAGATGGTTTACTTGGTCCTTGTTTAACTTTGGGAACTTGTATCTGTCTAGGAATTCGTCCATTTCCTCCAGATTTTCCAATTTTGTGGAGTATAAGTTTTTGTAGTAGGATCTGATGGTTTCTTGAATTTCCTCAGTTTCAGTTGTTATGTCTCCACTTTCCTTTCTGATTTGTTAATTTGTATACTCTTTCTTTGCCTTCTAGTTAGTCTGGCTAGGGGTTTATCAATCTTGTTGATTTTCTCAAAAAACCAACTCTTGGTTATGTTGATTTTTTCAATGGTTCTTTTTGTTTCTATTTGGTCTATTTCTGCCCTAATTTTGATTATTACTTGCCGTCTACTCTTTTTGGGTATATCTGCTTCCTTTTGTTCTAGGGCCTGTAGGTGTGCTGTCAGGTTGCTATGTAAGCTCTCTCCAGTTTCTTTTTGGAAGCACTTAGGGCTATGAGTTTTCCTCTCAGTACTGCTTTCATTGCATCCCACAGGTTTGGGTATGTTGTGTTTTCGTTTTCATTGAATTCTAGAAAATCGTCAATTTCTTTCTTTATTTCTTCTTTGAACCTGCTATCCTTTAACAGAGTGTTGTTTAGTTTCCATTTGTATGTGGGCTTTTTTTTGTTGTTGTTGTTGTTAAAGACCAGCTGTAGACCATTGTGATCTGAGAGGATGCATGGGAGTATTTCAATCTTTTTATATCAATTGAGGCCTGTTCTGTGTAAAATTATGTGGTCAATTTTTGAGAAGGTACCATGAGATGCTGAGATAAAGGTGTATTCTTTAACTTTAGGATGATATGTTCTGTATATATCTATTAATTCTAGTTGGTTCAAAGTCTCTTCTAGTTTTGCAGTATCCTTGTTCAGTTTCTGGTTCCATGATCTGTCCATTGGTTAGAGTGGGGTATTAAAGTCTCCCACTATTATTGTGTGGGGTGAAATGTGTTTTTTGAGCTTTAGTAGGGTTTCTTTTATGAATGTGGGTGCTTTTTTTATTTGGAGCATATATGTTAAGGATTGAGAGTTCCTCCTGACAGATTTCCCCAGTAATGAGTATAAAGTGTCCTTCCTTATTGTTTTTGATAACTTTTGGTTGGAAATTTACTTTATTCGATATTAGAATAACCACTCCAGCTTGCTTCTTGGGGCTTATTGCTTGGAAGTTTTTTTCCCACCCTTTTACTCTGAGATAGTGTCTGTCTTTGTCTCTGAGATGAGTTTCCTGTATGCAGCAAAAGGCTGGATTTTTTTTTTATGTATCCAGTCTGATAGCCTATGTCTCTTTATTGGGGAGTTGAGTCCATTTATGTTAATAGATATCAAGGAATAGTTGTTTCTGTTTCCTACTATTATTGCTTTTGTGGGTTGAGTTGTGACTGTGTCTTTTTCTTCTTTTGGTTTTCTTGCTTTCGAATTTTCTTGTTTTTACTAGGATGTAGTACTTCTCATTGTATTGAGTTTTCCACCTGTAATTCGTTGTAGTGCTGGGTTTGTGGTCAGATATTGTGTAAATTTTGATTTGTCATGAAATATCTTCATCTCTCCATCTATGGTGATTGATAGTTTTGCTGTATAGCAGCTTGTGCTGACACTTGTGCTCTCTTAGAGTGTGCATGATGTCTGTCCAGGCTCTTCTAGCTTTCAGTCTCTGTTGAGAAATCGGGTGTGAATCTGCTTGGTCTGCCTTTATATGTTACCTGACCTTTTTCCCTTAGTGCTTTTAGTATTCTTTCTTTTCTTTGGGCACTTGGGGTTTTAACTATTATGTGTCGGTAGGTATGTCTTTTCTGGTACAACCTATTTGGAGTTCTGAAGGCTTCTTGTATTCTCGTGGTCATCTCTATCTTGAGGGTAGGAAAGTTTTCTTCTATGATTTTGTTGAAGAAATTTACTGTGCCTCTTAGTTGATAGTCTTCTCCCTCTTCTATTCCTATTATTTTTAGGTTCGGTGTTCTCATTGTGTCCTGGATTTCCTAGACATTTTGGGTTAGGAGCTTTTTGTTTTTTGCATCTTCTCTGGCTGTTTTGTCTATGTTTACAATGTTGTCTTCTGCCCCCGAGATTCTGTCTTCCATCTCTTGTAATCTATTGGAAATGCTTGCTTTTGTGACTCCTGATTTCTTTTTTAGGTGTTCTACCTCTAGGGTTATCTCTTTTAGTGTTTTCTTTATTGTGTCAATTTTCGTTTTAAATTCCCTTTTCGATTCCTTCATCTCTTTGGTTCTGTTTTCCTCTAGTTCTTTGAGTTCTTTGAGTGTTTTTCTTGTGTCTTCTTTAAAATCTTCTGAATCTTTTTGCTTTTACTCTCGTTCTTGATTAAGTATCTCTATCAGCATCTTGAGGTATGATTTCAGGTCTGCGTCTTCTTTTTCTGGAGTGTTTGCATTCTGATGTTTGCTCTTGTGGGAGAGCTGGGTTCTGGTGTTGCCAGGTTGTCTTGGATTCCTTGTGATATACTCTTTCGCTTTCCTCTTGCCATTTTGTTGTCAGTGATATGTTCTCCTCTTTCCCTTGTATCTGGTCTGTGTCCCTGGATCTCCACTGGTCCAGGTGGCAGATGGACCGAGCCCTGTTCTGCACCTCAGAGTCCCCGGGTGGGAACAGAAGTTCCAAAGTTGTGTTCCTGGACCCTGGACCAGGCAGGGCAGGGGGGGGTGCACTTTCCGTGTGCACTCCGCTGAGATCTCTCTGCTCCCTGTCCTCCCAGATCTTCTACTCAACAGTCTTTAAAACTTTAGGACCTGCTGGTCTGGGTGGCAGATGGGCCGGGCTCTGTTCTGTGCCCTGAAGTTCGATAATAAGTATTTCACAAATATATAATTGGTAAATATTTTTCCAGTCTTTATGCTGTCAATTTGGATAAATTATAATATCTTTTGCTGTACAGAAACGTATTCACAACTTCTTTTATACAGAAAATAATGCCATAATTTAAGCCTTATGAGAATCAGCTAATTATATTTTGGTATTAATGCCTCTGTTATCAGGTTCCTAATCAGAAAGCCCTCACCTTTATTAATGAGTTCAATTGAATTATCTACTTTCTTTTCTGTTAGATTCAATGTATGTTCTCTTATTTTGAGGTTCCTGAATTACTAGTAGTTGAGCATTGTTCAAGGTAAGAGATATGGATCTAAGTTCATTCTTCACCATGTAGCTATACTTGAGCAAGATCCTCTCTTTTCTCCACTGTTTGTTTTTTGTTTGTCAAAAATCAGGTGTCCAAATATATGATAAGTGGTTTTCATCTTTAATTCAATTTCTTTTTCTATGTGTCATCTTTAATGTCAATAGCATGATCCTTTTACCACTTTATTTCTGTAATACAACTTGAAATCTGAGATGCTCATGCCTCTAGCAGTTGTTTTATTATTCAAGATTGTTTTAGCTCTCTCTCTCTCTCTCTCTCTCTCTCTCTCTCTCTCTCTCTCTCTCTCTCTCTCTCTCTGTGTGTGTGTGTGTGTGTGTGTGTATGTATGTGGGTCTGTGTGTATGTGTGTGTGTATGCATGTGGGTCTGTGTCTTTCTATATGCAGCTGAAATTGAATGGGTATTGCACTAAATTCATAGGTTGTTTTGGTAGAGTGATTATTTTCACTTTATTAATCTTACTTACTGATCTATGAGTATAAGGTTTTATACTTTCTGTTTCTTCTTCAGTTTTTTCCTCACTGTCTTTAATGTTTGTATTAGACTAGCCATTAATTTGTTTAGTTAGTGTTATTCCTAGAATTTTTTAGGCTATTGGGAAAGGTACTATTTCTTTATTTCTTTCATATCACAAATGCCATTTCTATATAGTAAAACTATTTACTTTTCAGTATAAATTCCATGTCATGTTAATCTGATGAAAGCATTTATCAATAAGAAAAGTTTCCTGGCTGAGTTTCTAGTGTCTTTTATATATAATACCATATCATATACAAGTAAGTATACCTTGACTCCTTTGTCTCCTTGTAAGCACCTGATTTCAAGTGTTGAATATAGATTGCATAGAAATCCTTGTCTTGCTCCTGTTTTTAGTGGAGATATTTGAGTTTTTATTAAATAGAAGAAATTTAGCTGTGCACTAGCTATAATTACTTTTATTATTTAGGTTATGTCTCATGCACACCTTCTCTCTCCAAAACTGTTGTCATTCAATATGTTGGATTTTGTCAATGGATTTTTCTGTGTCTATTGAGATGATTGCATAGTTTTTTTCATTTATTCTGTTTATGTGATAGACTTTGTTATTCATTTATGAATGCTGAACTCTCCCCATGCCTGAGAGATGAAGCCAACTTGATCATGGTGGATACGGTTTTTGATGTATTAGTAAATCCATTTTGTAAGCATTTTATTAGGAATTTTTTGTCTATGTTCATATACAGTATTTATTTTTGCTGTCTATGTATAGTTATGGTGTTGTTGTAATTGTGTCTTTATTAAAACAACATGTAGATATTCCCTCAGTTTCTATTCTGAGAAAGTGTAGGCAATTAGGTATTTTTATTATCTGATAGAATTCTGAACTGACTCCGTATTTTTTTTCTCTTTAAATTGGAAGATTTTTAATCACTGTTTCTATTTCATGAGGTGTTATGGGTCTGTTTCAATTGTTTCTTTTACCCAGATTTAGCTTTCATAGATCTTACAGATCAAGAATTTTGTACATCTCTTTTACATATTACAGTTTGTTGAAATACAGTAGTTTAAAGTAAGTTCATATGATTCACTGAATTTTCCCAGATTCTGTTGTAGTATCTCCTCTTTTATCTCTGAGTCTATTAATTTGGATGGATCCTCTCCCTTTTGGTTAATTCAGATAAGGGTTTGTCAATTTTCTTGATGCTTCTTCTATAAGCAAAAGGTAATTGGTGATGCAGAAATTCATAATTTGTCAAAGTCCTGAAAGTAAGTGTCTCAGCAATGGGTAGGACAGCTATAACTCTTCTACCCAGTCCAGGGAAAACTGTGGAAGAGGGAGTGGAAAGCTTGTAGTAGCCAAGGGGTGAGAGGAGAGTTGTGAATTTCTATCTTTTGGATGTGACTTAGTACTTACCATCATTACCAGACATGATTAGCCAATGACATGACCAGGCTCTGACTGTACTGTAGAGATGGCTTAGAGTTGTATCATCTACAGTACAGTGAGCACCCATACCTCCATGTGAGACAAAGGGAGGAGGCTATCTTTCATCCTATATATCTGCTCTTGGGCAGAAATCAATGTCATTCAAAAATAGAAATCCACTAAATTAGAAAGAAAAACATGAAAAAATTAGAAAATGCTCTGCTGAATATGAATATGCAAATGAATTTTAGACCATGGGCAAGAGTGAGATCTTTTTCATGTCACAATGAATGGGCAGAGGCATGTAAGAGCAACCGTGGATAAGTAAACCTGTGTTGGGATTGCCTTTTCACTTGCCAATGTTTAGAAAAATGTAGAAATGAAAGAAAAGATCATGATGGACCATGATGGATGCAGTGAAATTTCTCGTGGATATTAATAGTGTCTGATATAGAAATAAACTTCTGCAGAGCTCATTCCTTCTTTCAATTTAAGCCTAGGAGTATGACTTCACTCTACACTATATTAAATTCTGGATAAAAAAACAACATAGAGATGCCAAAAGAAATGTAACTGTGTAAAGGTTGTATCATATTTATGCACTGTTGGGATAAGAAAGATATAAATGATGGGAGGAAGACAGAGGGCAGAGGGAGACAGGGTAGAGAGTGGAGGAAGATTTAACTAAGTATCAGGATGTTTACAATAACATGTTATTTTATAAGCTTCCTAAGTATATATACATGTTAAAAAAAGGAATCCTCTTTGAAGAAATTGGTTATCAAATCAAATGTGGCAATGCCAAGTGTGAGATACCTCCCTAGAGGGTTTGATCAGCAGATCCCCAAAGAACCAAAGTAATTCCAGCTGTTTCTGTTGTTTATTTATGGACCAGAATTGGAAAACAAAACATTATTGCTGAAAGTACCACATATGTTGTTCACATGTCATGAAAATATTAAGTTGTTACAAACAAGGAAATTTCTCTTATGTATACTGGGATTCACACATGCTAAATTGACTGCTGAATGGAGAGAGTAATCTATAGTTTTATCCAGGTGAACACACTTAACAATAAGTGCTCCAGTGCTAACATAAGCTAATGGTATCATAGTGGAGTGAAAGCTAGGAGAGTATCCAATTAGTTATGATGAATTGAAGGCCTACTATGTAAGAAAAATATGGTGCAGTATGTCATTATAAATCTGGCCATGAACCCATAGTTGGAGAGTTCACAGGTTCTACTGGCAAGCTGATGAATATTTTGCTTAACTGACATAGTATCAAACTGCTCTATAAATCCAAATCTTGTTGTCTATGAAATAATATAGCTCTCAGACATCAGAAGACCCCCTTTTTAATGGAGTCAAAGTTGTTAACATAGTATCAGTACAGTTGGTCAAAATGTGGAGAAAAAGTATGCAGCTACAAAGTGCCAACAGCATTACAACCACTAGCAGGAACCAGTGAGATCATTTCGCCTTAAACTTTTCATTGTTGCCCAAGAGGCTTCGATGTATGATTGTATGTTGGTAAATTGAGAGAGAATATTTCTTTGTTTTAGTTTTGTTTCTATTGGCCTTTGATAGCAGCTAGTGCTTATGATATCCAGAATAGTATTTACAAATTGAAAAAAATGCTTTAATTTTATTTGCAGATTTGAATTTGTTGCATTACAGTATATCGTAAGTTATGTTTATATCACCCAGAGGTCAGGATATTTATTATTCTATAAGTGCATCAGAGAAACTGTGACCATGTCCCTTCCATTCATTTTCCTTTAGGCATCTTCTTAGCCTATTTTTATTTATTCAAATGATTTATGAGCATGATTTTTACCTTATTTTCCTACATAAAACATTAGGAGATAAATACCAAAAAAATGTTTTTAAATACTATCCCTCCAGGGGTAATTTTGCATGAATAAACTAACACCCTGTTAAGCTTCAGTTTTTAAAACTTCAGTATAAGCACAGTATTGAAGCAGTTAAACCCCAATGAAATTGTTGCTATTTTATTAGTATTCATGCTTTAGTTTTCATTTAATCATTTTACCACACCTTAAAGGTCCTGACATATGAGTGCTCCATGATTACAAATTTAAAATAGCTTTAAAAGTAGAACTTAAATGAGTCAGACCTTCTTCTACTTCTTTTTCTTTTTTCCTTTTCTTTATCTGCTTCAGGCAATGGAGGAATTTGCTGTGTTTCAATGAGACATTTGAAATTTCCCTTAGTTAAACTGTCCCAACATCAAAGTACTCTAAATACAAATCCATCTTCTTTGGCAGCCTCAATGTCACAAAGTTATCCAGAGAACAAAGCCCACCTTCAGCTTAATAAAATGATACTTTTTAAAAGGACATTTTCATTATCTTCAGTGTAACACAATCTACAAACAATCACAATAATACCGAAATAAAAAATAATCTACTTATGAAAAAATGACAAAAATACTTACTATTAAAAATTCCAAGAAATGTGAATTCAAAAGACTCAATTTATAACAAATACATTCAATAATACTACAAAGGGGGAAAAGACTTTGGGACAATAACACAGAAACTGGCAATTATTGAGTCCTGGAACTTGAATAGAAAAGAAACCTGAGATTTACTTTGGAAACAAAATGTTTATTTGTAATCAGAATAAAAAAAAATCATTTGATTAAAAGTTATGGGTGTTCGGTTGGTTTTATTTTATTCAGATTAAAAAGAGAATAACATTTAGTAAGTGTGGTGATTTTAATAAAAATGACCCCCACTCATGTGTATGAATGTTTGGCCTTTAGAACATTGCACTGTTAAGAGGCATGGACTTGTTGAGGTAAGTGTGGATGTCTTAGTTAGGGTTTTACTACTGTTAAATGACCACAGCAACTCTCATTAGATCAACATTTAATTGGAAACTGGCTTACAGTTTCAGAGACTCAGTCCATTTTCATCAAAGCAGGAACATGGCAGCATGTAGGCAGGCATGATTCAGGTGGATATCAGAGTTTTACATCTTCATTTGAAGGCTACTCATAAAATACTGGCTTTCAGGCAGCTAGGGCAAGGCTCTTAAAGCACACACCCACAGTGACACACTTACTCTAACAAGGCCACACCTACTCCATCAGGGCCACAACTTCTAATAGTGCCCCTCTCTGGGCCCAGCATATACAAACCATAACATTTCATTTCCCCCTCCCCATAAACCTATTCAAACAT
Source organism: Micromys minutus (assembly GCF_963924665.1). NCBI lineage: Eukaryota > Metazoa > Chordata > Mammalia > Rodentia > Muridae > Micromys > Micromys minutus. The sequence goes on from NC_137974.1 coordinate 18,545,158, forward strand.
TTGAGTCTATTAGGGCTATACTTAAACTTACCATAATGCAAAATACATTTAGTTCAACTTTAACCACCCCCCACAGTCTATAGCAGCCTCAACAATGTTAAAAGTCCAAAGTCTGAAGTTTCTTCTGACACTCATCCCATCAGTTAACTGTAACCCCCAAAGCAAGACAGGAAACCAGCTGGGCGAACTCCAGACTCTGCATCTCCATGTCTGATATCAAAGTAGGTATTCAGATCTCCAACTCCTCTTTTGTCTTTGTTGACTGCAGCAAAGTTCTTTCTTTGGGCTGGTTCCACTCCCTGTTAGCAACTTTTCTCAGCAGATATCTCATGGCTCTGGCATCTAGAACATCTTGGGACCTCCAAGGCAACTTCAGTGTTTCAGCTTCTTGTTCCAATGTCTGGGATCCACACATGATCTTCTGGGTTCCACCAAAGGGCTGGCATCTCTTCTCTAGCTTTGCCCTCTGCAGCACTCTAAGCTCAGGTTGATCCACTCCATTGTGGCTACTGTTCTTATGATCATCCCATGGTACTGGGGTCTTTCCCTGAAACAAGACTTCACAAATAGCCTCTAAAGGGCCCTCTTCATGGTGCCAAGCCTCAAATCTTTTGCATGACCCCTTCAGTGCTGGTCTCTTAACTGAAACTTGGGCTGAACCTTCACCAATGGCCTTACATGGCCTCTCAGAGTGTGAAGGATCAGTGGTTTTTCATGATACCTCCATGACTTCAAAACCAGTATCACCTGGATGACTCCAACACACTACCAAGTAAAACTGCTACAGGAGGTACAACCTTCACTATCTCTGGAACACAGCTTCCTTCTGCTCTCAAAAGATACCTCCAAGAAGATTTCACCTCTGTGACGCCAGTCTTTTTTAAATCACCACTAATTTCTTAGCTCTATCTAACCAGAATCAGTTATCCCTGTAGTTTTCTTCTTGTCTTGACTATAAATCTAGAATTTTAAGCTTTTCTAAAATCTGTCAATAAAAGATTAAAACCAATTAGACTATGCACTTAGTAACTGAATAATAAATCAAAGTACAAATCATAATCAGGGCTGTCACATTGACAACATTTTTATTTCTGATTATTAAAAAAGTTTTTTTACTACTTTTTAATTTTACATGACACTTTGGATCAATTCCTTTAATAAAATGGCATGAACCTAAATATACTTAAGATCATGCTCATAGACAGAACATGTGTGCTGATGGAAATATTACCTAAAATTTACTACTTCTGTTTTCTGTTAATTTGCAGTTGTTTTAATTACAAGGGACCCTATAGGCTCAAAGAAAGCAGCACTATTAGGAGGTATGGCCTTCTTGGAGTATGTGTGATCTTCTTGGTGGCAGCATATCACAAGAGGGTAGCAGGGAATGGAGAAGGTAGTAAACTTGAGGTCACAGATGCTTAAGCCAGACCCAGGGTGACACTCTATTCTTGTTGTCTGTTGATGGAGTGGTTCAACTTTCAACTACCTCTCCAGCCCCTTGTCTCCCTATATACCATCTTGCTTCCAGCCATGATGACAATCGACTACACTGAAGTGTTAGTCAGTCCTACTCACATGCTTTTCTTTGTAAGATTTTCCATGGGCATGTTGTATATTCACAGTATAAAAACCCTAACACAATCAAGTACTAGTACACTTGATAAGAATGCTCTAATTCTTCAACAAATTATGTGATTAAAAAACATTTAATACAGTTCAGGAATGATTTCATATTGTTACCTTTTTTTTTTTATTTTGCCATCTTAGCATCCTGTCTTATAAGGTGAAAAATTTAATAAGGTAATACATTTGAACAGTGTAGCCTTAGGATAATAGTTAGGCAAATAATAGATCTATGAGACAAATGACCACAATAATAATCTGATTACATTATTAACTTTTATAATATACCCTACAATACAGTGTTAGTGATACAAATTATATGACTTCATAACCATAAAAATTGACCTTGATTACATGTGTTCTGAAATATAGGGACTCTGATAACAAAATAGTCTTCCCTTAGACAAACAAGCTAAACCTGTAAAGATTTCTACTGCACTTGCTTTGTATTTCTTATGAATTTTAAAGGACAAAGACAATTACTTGACCATTTTTATAGGCAAAAAATTCTACCTATCCTCTCATAGGGTGCACAAAAACACCAAATTATAGTTATGTTGACAAAAGGAAGGAATGTTTTGGTCATACTTTATACCAACCAAATAATCAAACCTACACCTCTATGTCCTTATCTGTGTTATCTAAATCGTTGTCTTTTTATTGTCTTCTTTGTGTATCAACAGATAGCCTATGGAATACAGGCACCATATTGTGCTTCAGAGATAGTACTCAGTTAAGGAAAAGGGAAGCAAAAGATGAGACTGTTGAAGAGAAAATAAATAGTACAGTTATCTGCCAGAAATTTCATCTTATTACCTTTCCTATAACGAGAGAACAGCCTAACTACAATATCATCAAAAGTTCTCTAAAATGTATTTAAATTTTAAAATACTTCCATGGAATAGTTGTATCTAGTTTATAACTATATGAGTTGAATAAGACAATAACGTATTAATTCTTCATCTCTGCTTCAGAGGTGTACAAGTAGAAGCTTGAAAACTGTGAAGAAGGCAGTGAAGGGAGGCTCAGCACAGGATTTATAGCTCTTCTAGATTACCCAAATGACCTTCCCAGTATCACTTTCAGACAGAGGACAGCACCTACAGCTCCAGAAATTCCAATAGCCTCCTCTGGCTTCTGTGAGCATCTATACATATGTGGCACATGAATGAACCATATAAATATAAGCAAAAATGTAATAAAAGTTTGGAGAACTGGTGAATAGTTGTTATCATTTATTCAAAATTAATATCTATGTTGCCCTAGATGTAACAATATAATTATATTGCTTACTTATGAGCCAAGGCAAACAATGGCTCTCACTCTAAACTAGGTGATACTATTGTTAAATATATGGATTGTCTATAATTTTGCTAATGTGAATATAGGGTTGAATTTAAAATAATAATGACTATTATGATGATGATGTTGATGTTGATGATGATGATGATGATGATGATGATGATGATGATGATGATGATGATGATGATGATGATGTGGTCTTCTCTCATTGAGAGTACAGTTTCATTGTTAGACTTTTAAGTTTTAGTTTATATAGTCATCTTGTGGGCCAAATTAACCATTAATTTAATGAATATATTCTAAATAGTAATACACTGAATGCATAAGGTGAAGAAAATAAACAAGTTCTTTCAGAACTCAAGTCTATGCATAGTTAAGAGATAGGAGCCAAATTTAGTAGAAATAAAAATATAAAAAAATGTAGTTACTTTGCCAGATAAAAATTATGTGATGTTATTTTTTCCAGGGTTTTAAATCTCTAATGAAAATAGGAAGTTGTTGGAAAACCAGAAAAGCCTTCTTAGGAAGATATCAAGTTTCGTACATGTCAGAGAGGGTAAAGGTTGCTCTATCAAGCAATGAAAGTTCTTAATAGAATGATTTTCATAATAAGTGTCACAGGTGACACCACAGAGATGGACTTTTTGCATAGCTTCATCCTCTTGGTCCCAGATATATGATGTTGAATGTTAATAAGTACAAGAATGAACAGTCTGGATCATTATGCCATTTTTTTTCTATTTTAAAATAAACAGCCTAACATAATTATATTGACTATTTTTAATCTTTGTCTAGGCTTTTTGTTCTACTTTTCTGACTCCCATAAACCAGCAATTAAAACTTTAATTAATACTGTTTCTGAGCTAAAGCCAAACAATGGCTCTCACTCTGAATTAAGCAATACTATTATAAAATGTATGGATTATCTAAAATTAATCTTAACCAACTTGTTAACATGAATAGAGGGTTGATTTTCATACACTTGTCTTACAAAGTAGATTATCTACTCGAATTATCATTCACTTTCAGAAGTGTCACTCCTGAAAACAAAACAAAATAATCTTGGGCATATACCCAAAAGATGCTCCAACATCCTACAAAGACAATTGCTCAACTATGTCCACAGTAGTTTTACTTGTTTGGCCAAAAACTAGAAACCCTATCTTTTTTGAGTTGGAGAATCTCTTACTTTATGCTAGTCTATCAGCTTTGGTTGCCTGTCAATATATTCTAAAACCTAAAATATCATTATGTATGTGGTCAGAAGGATTACTTAAAATGATTAGAGGTCTGTGTAGCTGAATGTTCAAGCCATGTGCAATTGGTTCTTCACTTTTGTAGCAGTTTTTGATTTTGGTGGCAGCTTATTTGGCTGCTGTATAACAAGTGAATTGTCAGAGACCTTACGATGCATTGCTTAAATCTTTGTCTTTTATCATGAAATTAAAGCAGGAACATAAAAACATTATAAAAAAAACATGCTAGAAATCAGATGTATTAGTCAAATTCTTGTTGGTGAATTGAACTCAATAATTATTTTTGTTGATGTACTAAAGGAAGTTGCTAATAGAAAAAGGTGATAGTTATCCTAGACAAAAACTTACAAGGAATCAATTAAAATGATTAGGTACTATCATTCACCTTAGTAATTGTAAAATAAGGAATAATATACTTATTATTCTTTGATAAAAATAAAACTGAAGTTTATGCTATCAAGTTGTATTTATACCAAGACATACATCTAATAGTATATTTTTTAGAATTTTCTAGATATCTCTGGGGAAAATAATGAGGATTTGTCATCCATTCCATTTTAAAAATGATCTCTTACATATCCATATCTTTAACTCCAGAAGCATCTCTATAACAATCTTACCCTTTTGTTTTTTTTTAGTGATAATGGTGTTGGCTGTGAGCACTTGCAATATATTTTCATCTGTCTAGCTTCTTGCAAAAATATCAAAGAAATTCCAGGTTTATTACAACTGCTACACCCAGTGTTCATAGTTCCATAATAGCCAATTTTTCCATCATTTTATATTTACTCACATATTTAAGGTTATGTAACCTTAACATGCAGGCAGGGTGAAGTCAGGGGAAAAAAATCTGTGACAAGATAAAAGTTAGTTGCAGAACAAAGCCTTTTTGTCTTTGTCAATAAACCCTTTAAATACAAGCGATCCACTGATCTGCAATCCAGATCCTGTCTTTGTCCATGATGAGTCAATAGGATTTATATGGAAGCGGTAGATTATGGAAACATAAATGATCATAATGTGGTACAAGTGGAAAGACTAAAAATGAGTCAGTACAAGAAAGCTGGGCTTGAAAATCAGCTTTATCTATGTATCAAAGAAACTGTCTTTGAGAAGTTATCCAGTTTTACATTCAAAATCTAAGTAAACATCTGAAGTATAATTGATTTCAAAATATACATATATTTATTGATATAAAGTAATTGAGAATGTATATTATACATTCTGTAGATTTCCAGTTCTCATAATTCCTGTGTTTATCAACTTGTCCTTTATCTTTTGTGATCCCAAAATAGCATAGTTAAAGCACAAAATCCAATTTTTAAAGCACAGTTTGTCTTTTATAGGTTTGCCCTCTTATTGAAAGGTTTCAGCAAACACAGCCACATCACTGCTTCTGCATCTGTGGCTCAGGGAATATCTTGTATCAGGGGCAGAAAATGGCAATATTCAGAACACCACGAGTCAGCTGTGTAACACCGGTTCCGGGAAATGGCTGCATAAGCAAGGCGAGAACAGTAATGATGCCACATATTCATGGAGAAGGGAAAATTCACAGAATTTTAGCTCTAGACAAGAATTACAAAGAATAGATACTGACGAACAGCAGAAGAATAATTGGACCTGCACTAAGATGAAACTTCATGATGATAGTCCACGAAAGTGGACAGCCTTGAAGTCTTGAAATCACACATTCACACACACACACACACACACACACATTCACACACACACACACACACACACACACACACACACACACATTCACACACACACACACACACACACACACACACAGGAACATAGCACTCTGTATGAGTTTTTTCTGTATAGGTCTGTGTACACATGAGCACACTTTCAACATGTATTACTAGAGAGCAAGGGCTATTAATTTGTGAGTAGAGGGCACGAGTGGGAACACCAGGAGAGTGAGGAGAGGTGATGTGAGGAGAGTAGAAAGTGGGGAGTTATATAATTCTATTTTGATAAAACATTGAAACCTTTTTTAACAATTCAACCCTGGTTTTCTCTTGACATGGATCTGTTCCTGAATATTCTTTACAACTGTCTGTCTGGGAGATACTCCTCCAATTTGCCAGGAAAAGAACTACCCTAAGGAGTGTATCTATATTGATCTCTTAAGGAGACAATAGATACAAGATTATAGTATTAATAAAGCCTTGCTAACATTTCAGTGTAATATTAGTTCATGGAGAGAATGGAAACCTGAAGCATTCTGACTGCTCTTAACATTGGAGCAGGGTCCTTATATCTAGGAACATTTTGTTTTCTGGAACCACTTGGTTTGTGGTGAGATTCTGTTTATATACCTAAAAGGAAATTCTCATTGCCTTCTGTGGAAGTAGAAGGAAGATAATCACCTATAGGAGGCTGCTGACCTCTGAGTCTCCTGTCTTTTAATAAGGTTTTCTGCATTGTTTCCCACCTGACTCACAAGAATAAAGCAAAAGTATGTCTCATTCACAATCTACTCTTAACCCCAAAATATAGAATGTGTTCATAAATCACACACTTGCCACTTTTCCAACTTAAAAAATAATCCCGATTCCACTTTGAGCACGAGAAAGCTTTTGCTCAGTATAAAATTGCAGTTTGCCCCCTTTAACAACCAATATGGATTCTATGTACTGAAGCATTAAATTGGGTCAAATTACTATCTCTTATGGAATATCTTCTGAATGGCAAATAAAATGCACCTTTTAGGGATGACTGATAAGTCATAATTTTGTATTTAATGTATAAAACTTTGAGCAACTGCATTTGAATAGCATTCTGTTTCACATACCTAATTCTACCTTTCTGTTTTATAGTGGCATTAAGCAATTGCTGGGTAATTCTTATGTAGTTTATATTCAAACTGGAAGTTTGAAATGTTTTTGGATGATTTATGCTAACATACAATGTTGAAGACGAAGAAAAAAGAAATATAAAGAACAGACTGGAAAGTTTAAAAAATAGTTTGAAATGAAATCACTCAATATCTGCTTTATTAACTCATTTTGCTGTTTTGTTTGTTTAAAAAATTATTTAATGCCAAGACACTATGGTGGAGAGGGTAATTGGGAGAGACAGCCCCTTCATGGAAACAAGTGTATGAGGAAGAGAGATGGGAGCTGAGGGGGGATGAGAAGGGTATAACATTTCAAATGTAAATACAGATAATATCCAATAAAAATAATTTATAAATTATTTAATGAAGTAATCACACTCACAAAATATACCTTTCAATATCTGTCTGCCACTTTGGTTTCTAGATCTTTATTCCCAAGTCTAATGCATACACATTTCTACACATTTCTACTATTGTTGCAAAATGTTTTACAATATCAGTTTGGAAAACAGTACCTGAAAATTCTTTAATAAATCTAGTGTCTGATGCATATTCTCTCTTTTTAAGAATTTACCAGAATAATGACACTATATAAAGGAAGTATGTTGCTAGTTCTAGAAGCACTGGTGTCTGTGTCTCACATTAGATATTTATTAAATGCCTTCACTATGATATCTATACTTCATCAATTTTATTTAGACTTCCAGTTGTTTGTTACTTAGGTTCTAGAAAGAAAAGGAGATAAAAGGAGAGGGGGAGGGGGAGGGGGAGAGGGGGAAGAGGGAGGAGAGGGGGGAGAAAATAAGAAAAAGGGGAAACTGACTTATTTACTCCTTTTTTTCTATGTGGAAAGTTGTGGTTTTTTTTTTTTTAAACGACTTTATTTTGCAAAACAAAGATAAATGTAAAGATTTTAAACATTTTTTGCTTAAAATTATACATTTTTGTCAGTACTGTTTTTTCAGACATTAAAATAAATTTTACATAAAACCATGTGAATATGTTTTTTAGTCAGTACTTGGTTTTTTATTCAGTACTTGATTTTTTTCAAGGGCTTGACAGTATGCATTGAAAACCTACTAGTTGCAATAAGCATAAAGTACATGCAAAACAAAACGCAACATGGAAATAGTCAAAGTCTTCTTGTTTTGTGAATATATGTATAGTTTTTGTTTTCTTTATTTCTTGGACTTTATACAGTCTGTGAGTTGTTTCTGGGGGAGTGCAAGCTTCTGGGGTTAGCATCTCACTATCAGTGACTGCATATTATGTCTGTTCTTTTGTGACTGGGTTATCTCACTCAGGATGATCTTCTCTAGATGCAGCCATTTTCTTAAGAATTTGGTTGAGTCATTGTTTCTGGTGGCTGAGTAGTATTCCATTGTGTATATGTACCACAATTTTTGTATCCATTCGTCTTCTGAAGGACATCTGGGTTCCTTCCAGCTTCTGGCTATTATAAATAGAGCCGCTATGAACATTGTGGTGCATATATCTTTGTTGTGTATTAAAGTGTCTCTGGGGTATATGCCCAGAAGTGGAAGTGAAGGAGGAAAGTTGTGGTTTAAATGCATTGCCCTGATCACAAAAAGCAGCTATGCCCACAATCAATTACACCCCTAGCTTAACATAGGTCATTCCTACATTAAAATAGTTCCCTAGATTGCAAGTTGCCTACAAATAAACTGAAAACTTCAAATTATTTTTAAGTTTCTAGAAAACATACAAAGCAGGGGTCTATGATCAAGGGAAACCTAGTTAACTCTACAGAGAACCAGCCTTCTAAAGGAGGCACCATTTTTGCTTTCTACTCTGTGGGCATCTCAAGCTTGATGAAGGAAATAAAGTCTAAATCAGGTCCAAACAAAATGCATGTCTATTTTGTTATTGCAGACAGAAAAATCAAAGAGCAGAATAACAAATAAAATAGTTTTTAAAGTGTATATCAATGAAAAGAACAAAAAAACTCCTGTTAATCAGTTTAATGATGCTTTTAATAGCTTTGTAATGTCTTTAATATATTCATAATGCCTTATAGCATCTCTAATAAAAGAAGCCAGGTTATTATTTTAATACTCTCCATAGTTTTAATTGTGTATTGACTGGAAATCATACACTTCCCCATGAATAGAACTCTACATGTAGATTAGAGCCATGAAATGTTTATAAAAACATTCATTGATTCCACAAACATTTATTGAACCTCTACTATATCAAAAACTCGATGAATTAAATGGCAAATTAACAGACATAGAGACTCAATGACTTTAGAATCTCCTAAGGGATATTGTCTATCAAAAAGACAAATGGAATAAAATGTGTTATAAAAAGGGTCATAATATCTTTCTTTTTTACCAGAGTAGTAAAAAAAGCTATGCTAATGTTCTCTTCTCTCTCTCTTTCTCTTTCTCTCTCTCTCTCTCTCTCTCTCTCTCTCTCTCTCTCTCTCTCTCTGTGTGTGTGTGTGTGTGTGTGTGTAAATTTCCATTTAATGTTTTAATAAAAAACAATTTTACATAGAATACATATAGTAATGATTGTGGGTCACTCTTCAACACTCTTAAGTTCTTTGCAAACTCACCACCTACACAATTCCTCACATTCTTCCTCTCTTCTTGAAAAACAAACAAACCCTTTCTACTGGGACAGACTGCTAGCTAGTCTGCTCCCTGAAAGAGGCTATACCATGAGGCATACCAAAGATCCACTGCATGCAGAACTTTTTGTAAGAATCTCCCCTGAAGTTCCACAGTTGCTGGAGAGAATCCAGTAGACACAGAAACCTACCAATCCCCCAAACCCCACTCCCAACAAATATCACTCCCCTTTTCCTGGTAATTTCTGCTGGGACAGATTGCTATCTAGTCTGTTCCCAGGAAGATGAAGTATCTTGAGGCATATCAGAAGATCTACTGCAGTCAGAGCATTTGATTTCATATCCTGAGGTATCCTGCAACACCCAGGGCATCTGACACAACAGCTGGTGATATCTCAGTTATTTGTTTTTAATATCTCTCAATATTAATGGACTCAACTAAATAATAAAAACACATAAGTCAACAATAGACTAGGTACATAAACAAGATCCAGCATTTTGCTGCTTAAAAGAAACACACTTCAATAACAAAGACAGACACTATCTCAGACTAAAAGAATGGAAAAAAGCCTTCCAAGCAAATGGTCCTGAGAAATAAGCTATTGTTGCCATCCCAATATCCAATATTCAATAAAATAGGCTTGCAACCAAAATATATCAAGTGTGATGAGGAAGAATAATTCATATATATCATCAAAGAAAAATCCACCAAGAAAAAGTTTCAATTCTGAACATCTATGCCTGAAATACAAGAGCAACCTCATTAATAAAAAGAAAAAAAAAGAAAAAAAAACTGTACTAAAACCCAAAACATACACTGAATATTACACAATAATAGTGGGAGACTTCAAAACCCAGTCTTACCAATATCACAGGTCCTTGAAACAAAAAATAAACAGAGACACAGTGAAACTAAACCAAATTGATTTAACAGCTATCTAAAAAAACATTTTTCTTTAAAACAAAAGAATATGTCTTCTCAGCAACTCATCATACCTTCTCTAAAACTGACCATATAATTGTTACAAAAAAAAAAAAAATCCTCAAACGATGAAAGAATATTGAAATGATCACATGCACAGAATCAGATGACCATAGCCTTCAATAACAGGATAAACAACAAAATGCCCACATAAATGTAGAAACTGGACAACACTCTACTGAACAATAATTTGGCCAGAAAAGAAATTAAAGACTTTCTGTAATTTAATAAAAAATGTTGAGGTAGAACAATGGAATAGAATTGAATACCCAGAAATGAGCCCACACACTTATAATCACTTGATCGTTGACAAAGGAACTAAAACCATTCAATAAAAAAAGGACTACCTCTTCAACAAATGGGGCTAATTCAAAGGGCCATCAGCATGCAGAAGAATGTGAAAAGACCCATTCTTATCTCCTTGTACAAAGTTGAAGTCTAAGTGGAGCAAGAACTTCCACATAAAACCAGGTACACTGAAACTAATAGAAGAAAAAGGGAAAAAGAGCTTAGAACAGGTAGGTATAGGAAAAAATTCCCTGTAAAAAACACCAATGGCTTATGCTCTAAGATCATGAAAAATGGGACCTCATGAAATTACAAAGTTTCTGTAAGGCCAAAAACACTTTCAAAAGGACAAAACAACAACCAACAGAATGGGAAAATATTTTCCAATCCTAGATCTGATTGAGGGCTAGTATCTAATATATTCAAGAAATTCAAGAAGTTAGTATCTAGAGAATCAAATAATCCTATTAAAAATGGGTTATATAACTAAACAACAAATTCTCAACTGAGAAATATCGAATGAGAAGCACCTAAAAATGCTCAACATCCTTAGTCATCAGAGAAATGTAAATTAAAATAATCTAAAGTTTCCACTTCACACCAGTCAGAATAGCTAAGATCAAAAACTGAAATAACACTAGATGCTGGCATGGATATGGTGAAAAGAAACACTCCTATACTGTTGGTGGTGTTGTAAGCTGGAACTACCATTCTAGAAATCAGTCGGCAGTTCTTCAGAAAATTGGACACAGTACCACTACTGGGCATATACCCAAAAGAATCTCCAACATCTAACAAGGACACATGCTCCACCATGTTCATAGCAGCCTTATTTATAATAGCCAGAAGCTGGAAAGAAACCAGATGTTCTTCAACAGAGGAATGGATACAGAACGTGTGGTACATTTAAACAATGGGTTACTACTAAGCTATTAAAACCAATGAATTCATGAAATTCCTAGGTAAATGTATGGAACTTGAAGCTATCAAATGAGGTAGCCCAATCACAAAAGAACACTCATGGTATGTACTCATTATTAAGCTGATACTAGCCTAAAAAGATAGGAACACACAAGAAACAAATCACAGAACTTATGAAGTGTAAAAAAAAAATAAATAAATAAAAAAGGAAGGCCAGAAGGTGGTTGCCACAGTCTTCCTAGAAGTAAGAACAAAATATCCATGGGAGCATCCATCGCATATGCAGGCACTAAACCCACACACTATTGCTGATGATGTCCAGTATTATTTACTGGCAGGAATATTATATAGATGCCTCTTTAGAGGCTCTTCCAGAACCACACTGATATAGAGGAGGGTGGACAAGTGGTTGACCTGGCCAAGAGGTCATGAGTAGTAGAGCTGACCCTTCCTTCCATTGCTTAAAATACCCAAGAGAGTAGACCCTGTATTTTGTCTGAAAAAAAAAAAAGTTGAGCAGGTCCTGGTTGTGAATGTGTGAATGACCTAGCCTAGAGGACATATAAGTATGAAAGAGGACCTTGCACCATGTATGCTATGAAATGAGAGTAGGAAAGCTGACCATGTACCATGTACGGTATGAAAATGGGAAGCTAGGTGGAACAGTGCTAGAGAGCTTGCCCTGGTGTTGCAGACTCAGGAGAGCTAGAAGTCTGACAAACTTAGCTACTTCCAAAGCCCAGATCAAGGACTTTGAGTTGGCCAAATCTGAGGTTCATCCATTTATGATCTTATGGAGCACAGGAAAGAGCCAGTCCTAAAGATCAAGAACTCCTGCATCAGAGAGATCTCTACGGAGTGCACACGGAAAGTGCACCCCCTACCTTGCCCTGCCCTGCCCTGTCCGATCCAGCTACCAGGAACAGAAATTTCTAACTTGTTTCCACTCGGTGGCAACTTCAGGACGCAGAGCGGAGCCTGGCCCATCTGCCACCCGGAATGGGAGATCGCAAAGGCTGAACAACTGTGACCTGGAACAGAACTTAGGAACTTCTGTTTCCACCCGGAGGTGACTTCATGACACAGAGCATAGCCTGGCCTATCTGCTACCCGGAACAGCAGCTCGTAGAGGCTGAGCAAATGGTGGGTGGGAGAACTGGGCTGCCAGGGAGCAGAGAGATCTCTGCAGAGTGCACACGGAAAGTGCACCCCCTGCCTTGACCTGCCCCGCCCTGCTTGATCCAGCGACCAGGAATAGAACTTTCGAACCTCTGTTCTCACCCGACGACTCTGAGGCATAGAACAGGGCTCGACCAATCTACCACCTGGACCAGTGTAGATGCAGGGACACAGACCAGATAGAAAGGAAAGGCAAGAATATATCACTGACAACAAAAAAGAAAGAGGAAAGCAAAAGAGTATATCCAAAGGAAACCAAGACAACCTGGCAACACCAGAACCCAGCTCTCCCATAACAGCAAACATCGGAATTCCAAACGCTCCAGAAAAGAAAGGCACAGACCTGAAATCATACAGCAAGATGCTGATAGAGATACTTAAACAAGAACGGGAGGAAAAGCAAAAAGATTCAGAAGCTTTAAAAGAGGAAACAAGAAAAACACTCAAAGAACTCAAAGAACTAGAGGTAAACAGAATCAAAGAGATGAAGGAATGGAAGAGGGAATTTAAAACGGAAATTGACACAAAAAAGAAAACACAAAAGGAGATAACCCTAGAGGTAGAACACCTAAAAAAAAAATCAGGAATCACAGAAGCAAACATTTCCAATAGATTACAAGAGATGGAAGAGAGAATCTTGGGGGCAGAAGACAACATTGTAAGCATAGACAAAACAGCCGGAGAAGATGCAAAAAACAAAAAGCTCCTAACCCAAAATGTCTAGGAAATCCAGGACACAATAAGAAGACCAAACACAGCACAGCTAAAAGCCCTAGAAGAAAAGGAAGCAGATATACTCAAAAAGAGTAGACGGCAAGAAATAATCAAAATTAGGGCAGAAATAGACCAAATAGAAACAAAAAGAACCATTGAAAAAATCAACAAAACCAAGAGTTGGTTCTGTGAGAAAATCAACAAGATTGATAAACCCCTAGCCAGACTAACTAAAGGGCAAAGAGAGAGTATCCAAATTAACAAAATCAGAAAGGAAAGTGGAGACATAACAACTGAAACTGAGGAAATACAAGAAATCATCAGATCCTACTACAAAAACTTATACTCCACAAAATTGGAAAATCTGGAAGAAATGGACAAATTCCTAGACAGATACAAGGTCCCAAAGTTAAACCAGGACCAAGTAAACCAGCTAAATAACCCTATAACACCTAAAGAAATAGAAGAAGTCATCAAAAGCCTCCCAACCAAAAAAAGCCCAGGTCCAGACGGGTTCAGTGCAGAATTTTATCAGACATTTATTGGGGATATAACACCAATACTCACCAAATTACTCCAAAAGATAGAATCAGATGGAATATTACCCAACTCATTTTTTGAGGCTACAATAACACTCGTACCTAAACCACACAAAGACCCTACAAGGAAAGAGAACTTCAGACCAATCTCACTTATGAACATTGATGCAAAAATACTCAACAAAATCCTTGCAAACAGAATCCAAGAACACATCCAAACTATCATTCATCATGACCAAGTAGTCTTCATCCCTGGGATGCAGGGATGGTTTAACATAAGGAAATCCATCAATGTAATCCACCATATAAAAAAACTCAAAGACCAAAATCACATGGTCATCTCACTAGACGCTGAGAAAGCATTCGACAAAATCCAACACCCCTTCATGTTAAAAGTCCTGGAAAGAACAGGAATCCAAAGCCCATACTTAAACATAATAAAAGCAATATACAGCAAACCAACAGCCAACATCAAACTTAATGGCAAGAAACTTGAAGCAATCCCACTAAAATCAGGGATTCGACAAGGCTGCCCACTCTCCCCCTACCTATTCAACATAGTACTGGAAGTCCTGGCTGGAGCAATTAGACAGCAAAAGGAGATCAACCTGATACAAATCGGAAAGGAAGAGATGAAAACATCACTCTTTGGTGATGACATGATAGTGTACTTGAGTGACCCCAAAAATTCCACCAGAGAAATCCTACAGCTGATAAACAAGTTCAGCAAAGTGGCTGGATACAAAATTAACTCAAACAAATCAGTAGCCTTCCTATACTCAAAGGACAAACATGTGGAGAAAGAAATTAGGGATAAGGTACCCTTCACAATAGTCACAAAAACTATGAAATACCTTGGTGTGACTCTAACTAAGCAAGTGAAGGACCTGTATGACAAGAACTTCAAACCTCTAAAGAAGGAAATTGAGGAGGATCTCAGAAAATGGAAAGATCTCCCATGCTCATGGATTTGAAAAATCAACATTTTAAAAATGTCCATCCTACCAAAAGCAATCTCCAGATTTAATGCAATCCCCATCAAAATTCCAACCCAGTTCTTCATGGAATTGGAAAGATCAATGTGCAATTTCATATGGAATAACAAAAGACCTAGAATGGCTAAATACATCCTCAACAACAAAAAAACATCTACGGGAATCACTATCCCTGACCTCAAGCTATATTACAAGACAATTGTGCTGAAAACTGCATGGTACTGGTACAGAAATACACATGTAAATCAATGGAATAGAATAGAAGATCCAGAAATGAGCCCTCATGTATATGGTCACCTGATTTTTGACAAAGGAGCCATAAACATTCAATGGAAAAAGGACAGCCTATTCAACAAATGGTACTGGACCAACTGGCACTCAGCATGCAAAAGAATGAAAATAGACCCTTTCTTATCTCCTTGTACAAAGCTCAAAGTTAAGTGGATCAAAGATCTCCATATTAAACCAGATACACTGAAACTATTAGATGATAAAGTAGGGAAAACCTTAGAACACATAGGCACTGGAGAAAATTTCCTGAACAAAACACAAATGGCTCAAGCTCTAAGGTCAAAGATTAACAAATGGGACTTAATGAGATTGCAAAATTTCTGTAAGGCTAAGGACATTGTCAAGAAAACAAAACAGCAACCAACAGAATGGGTAAAGATCTTTACCAACACCACATCAGACAGAGGCCTAATATCCAAGGTATACAAGGAACTCAAAAAGCTAGACACCAGAGAATCAAATAACCCTATTAAAAAATGGGGTACAAAGCTAAACAAAATGTTCTTACTGGAGGAACACCGAATGGCCAAGAAACATCTGAGGAAGTGCTCTACATCCTTAGCCATCAGGGAAATGCAAATCAAAACAACCCTGAGATTCCACCTCACACCAGTCAGATTGGCCAAGATCCTAAAATCAGATGACAGCAGATGCTGGCGAGGCTGTGGAGAAAGAGGAACACTTCTCCACTGTTGGTGGGGTTGCAAGCTAATACAACCACTCTGGAAATCTGTCTGGCAATACCTCAGAAAATTGGATATAGTACTACCTCAAGACCCAGCTATTCCACTTCTGGGCATATACCCCAGATACACTTTAATACACAACAAAGATATATACACCACAATGTTTATAGCGGCTCTATTTATAATAGCCAGAAGCTGGAAAGAACCCAGATGTCTTTCAGAAGATGAATTGATACAAAAATTTTGGTACATTTACACAATGGAATACTACTCAGCCACTAGAAACAATGACTTAACCAAATTTTTAAGAACATGGCTGCATCTAGAGAATATCATCCTGAGTGAGATAACCCAGTCACAAAAGAACAGACATAA
>NC_137974.1:19186758-19364258 GCF_963924665.1 Micromys minutus
TTTGGAATTCTGAAATATCTTTCTCCTCTATCTTGAAGTTTTTCACAAAAATAATGGCCGGGTTCAGAATGGCAGAGAAGATGCCTCTGCAAAACAAATAGTACAATAATTCTTTTTCAACTGACTGCAGTCAGCCTCTACACATAAATTCTCTGCTGAGGTTGAAATGAGTGTTTCGGGTTAATTAATTTAATACCTTTTGAATGAGAGATCTGGAACGCATGAAAATTCAAGGGCATTAAAGAAGTACTGTCTGTCTCTCCCTAACTCAAAATCTAAACTTACCAAACTTTTCTCATTCAATTGACACAATGCATTAAATACATGAAGCAAATTTCTAAACATTGTGGGGATGACCACGTGAATTTAACGATTCTTTTTTTAGAATTGAGAGAAAATTAAGTACTTAAAATCATTAAAATTCAGTACTTTGAATCATTACACCGTGATCTTTGACTCAGAAGAGGAGCAATACCCACTATAAAAATGTCATCATCGGGTTGCTAGGCAGTGCTTAAAACAAAAAACCCTTTATGCCCATTATTGGACATATTTAATTCTAAACTCTACATCAGTCCATATGCTGAAATTGGAAAGCCCTATCATTTAAAGCCTTCTTTAAGCATCCCAACCAGTTCAGTCTTTTACTGAACTATTACAGGGGCTTATTCTTTTAAAATGCACACTCAGAATAATCCTGCGATGTCAACCGCAAGCCCACAATGGCCCTCACAACATCTGGTCTAGCTTCCTCGCACCAGGCGCTTCCCTTCCCCCAGGCTTTCCCCCTGATTTATCCAATTTTCTCTTTTCCTCACTCGCATTTCTGTGCCATTTTTTTTCTAACCACTCCATATGCTTAGGAAGTCTTCCAGATTACACGTTTCCAACAGTACAGCCTCCTCCATATACCTCAAAAAGCAGCCTGCTGAAGCTTTGCAAACGCGACCTTTTACTGCTTAGTTTTCCTCTCCTTGTTCGATTGAGAGCTACTTATTTTCCCTTGCAAGGATTTCACACCTAAACTAAGAAAATTGTTATTAGTTGATTTCGAAAAGTTTTAATAATTATTTATCGTGCTGGCAAGAGTTAATATTTTTATAAGGACTCAGCATGGTTTTTATAATATTAATGATTGCAAAAGTATTATCATAATAAGACAAATAATTTTGGTTATTTTAATGTTGATTAGGGTGGCTGATTAATCATCTATGAAAAAATACCAAATTTTGCTCAAACTAAATTTTAGACATGTCTATTCTGAAGCCTTGGAAGCAATGTTATCTAACTCAGGAATCATAAGCAAAGGCAGAAGTTAAAGGCAAAGTCAGACGTTTTACATTTAAGAAATGAATTAAGTTTCCAAAATCCCTTTAAAACTGGTATCACTGACAATTCATACTAAAAAAAATGAGAAAGAGCAGTAAAATATGCTGCAATTGAAGAGATGCATTTCATACATTTCTGTAGTCGTTTTTATTTCTTGATATCTGTGGTAGGGCTTTCATAAGGGAGGACCTCATTTTTACTTCATGTTAACGGCTCAGTGTACATAAGCTTGTAGGCAAGTCGTGTGGGTTTCAAAGCTTGAGTTTTCTCATTTGTAATATCAGTCATAATGATTATTACCACACCTGTCCCCATAGATTGTTTGAAGTATAAAATGGTTTATATATAATATAATATATATCATATTATATATAATATAATGTATATATTATATAAGGTATAATATATACAATATATTATATATTATATATAACATGTCATATATTTATGTTTTTTCTTGTTTATTTTGTCATTTATTTTGTTTTATTTTGCTTTTGTTTGTTTGGTTGTTTTGTTGATAGTTTTTTGGCTTCTGGTTCTTTGGAATTTTTCGGAGCCACCAGTCCCATTCTGTAGTTCAAATTAGCTTTATATTCTTGACAATCTTCTGTGTCAGTATCTCCAGTGCTTAAATTACAAGAATAACCCACTATATGAAGTTTTAGATTTTGTTCAGTTTTCATCTGTGTTAAGTTCTGAAACAAATTTTCTACATCTTTGCATATCCTGTAACTTATTATGTACCCCAGGTCTCTAATTCATAGGGATTCAGTTGCCTCAGTTTCCTGCATGGGGCAATTACATGTCACCTGATGCCTGGAAGGATTCTCCCTCTACAGGCTTAGGATACTGATTTCAACTTACTGAACAACATGATCTATGGACAATGTTGTCAGTGTCTACTTGTATTATAGACTCATAGGGGCATCACAGTGTCTGTGTTCATTCTGTAGGAAATTCCTGAAATGTTCTGCAGAAAAGAGCTGAAAGAATGAGACCATGTGTAAAGAAAGGAAGGAAATTTGAAAATGTCTTCAGTCTTGTTAGTGACTTGTAATTAGGATACATGAACTGATTAAATGTAATAGCCTAAAGCCAAATGATAAAGTAAAAGTAGCCCCTTGGATATGTTGATACCCTACGTATATGGATAAATAAACAAACCCTTTGCCAACTTTAGTACTTAAATCAGATGCATATGAGAGAGAAGGAACAGAGCAGATGGACCTACTTAGACGATCCCTGACTTAACACAGAGAAAAGGGGCTTACAATCCCAGACAATGTACAGTTTGTGAAAGAAGTGAGATGCCAAGTTCTATTGGAGGAAAGTCACACAATGCTCTTAGAACATTCTAGTAAATGCTCTACAAGTTAAAACATCAAATCAACTGAAATATGTTGTTATCAAGGACTTCATTTGGTCATATTTTTGCTGTATTAAAATTTTTAATGTGATTTTGATTTTTCAGAGGTACCAGCAAACTTCATTGTTTTAGGGACTGATTGTAATTTTAGACTTAAGCCATTCTGTGGTCTTTCCTTATCATTTTGTACCACTGATACCTAGCATGCACTTCATAACTATAGATAAAAGAACCTCCCAGTTCTATCAGTAAAGATCATTCAGCATCTGCTTCAACACTTTCATTGGCAAGAGATTTGCCACCTCAGAAGAAAAGCATTCCATTTTTAGCAGTTCAGTTTAGAAAGAAGTTACTTCATTACCAAAACTCCAAATTTACCTGCTTATATAACTAGCATTAATCTTACATTTTGTTAGATGAAATATATTTCTTTTCTTCATGCTAAAGAGGCCTTTGAAATACTGACATGTGTCTATAACTCTTGAATTCCCCATTTTCCTTGCACAGGATCATTTCCAAATAGTTGTCTGTCCTTTTCTAACTTTCAAGTTATTTATAAAATATACCATCCAAAGCATGACATTGGCTTGCAGCTCTTCTTAGTAGTGCAGAGGACTATGGAAACTATTCTCAATAGTTTTGTAGTGCACAGTTCTATGAGAGATGCCCAATTTTCCATTAGCTCTTCTTGGCATACCCATCACAGAATGACTCATAGTGTACTTAGAATCAGCTAAGGTTACCCAACCATTTAAGATGAGCTTTTGTCAAATCATGAATCCTTTGTCCTTAGCATGTTTGATTTCTTTCTTATAATTCACCAAAATATTTATATTTTATATCAATATATTAGGGCACATTGTTTTCCACAGTTAAAATTCCTGAAACTCTGACACTGTCATCTAGTATATAGTTATTAATTGAATGTTTAGCTGTGTGTGTAATATTAACTTCACTGCTTTTGGAAACTTAAAGGACTAGTATAAATGATGCTTTCACTTTACGACTCTGTTTATTACATGTAGGAGCAATACATGTATGGGTACTTCTGACTGTCTGAAATATCACATTTAGCAGAGTGTCTTCGGTGCATCGGAGTGAAAAATATCTAACATAGAAAACATTTAATGTTAGGAATGATAGTGAGAAATGGAATTCCAGGTGGACATTGGAGACACACATTAATGCACACTTGATCTTTGACAAAGAAGCCAAAAATATACAGTGGGAAAAAAGTATCCTCAATAAATGGTGCTGGTCTAACTGGCTATCTGTATTAGAAAAAATAAAATAAAACAATATTTGTCACCTTGTACAAACCTCAAGTCCAAATGGATCAAGGACCTTAACAGAAATCCAGATATATTAATCTAATAGAAGAGAAAGTGGGAAACAGCCTTGAACTCATTGGCACAGGGGGAGATTTCCTACACAGAACTCCAAAGGCTCATGCTCTAAGATCAAGAATAGATAAATGGGACCTCATGAAACTGGAAAGCTTCTGTAAGACTTTCCAGTCAATAAGACAAATCCACAACCTACAGGCCCAAAATTTATCTTTTAATGAAACACAATGAATCTCTTCAAGTGCAGCTAACGTGGCTTCATTTAAAACTTTTAACATATTTACCTATCCTCATGACAAAACTATAAAAACTGCTTTCAAAGCCATACTGATCAGATGTCAATATGTCTCAGTAGCATTTAAGTACCCTATCAATCTTTTATAATTTAAATTTAAGAATAAGGTTTGTAACAACCACACTCAAGTTCATGAATACTTCTCAGTGATTCCATGTATCTATAGATATTTGGAGAATATTTAATTTTCATGCCCACATTTTTGAAGCACTATCAAGTTCATTAAACATTAACTTTACGTGTACCACTTAAAACTCTCTTTTAAAATACCTTTTATTTCTTGAGATTTTAGTGAAATTACATCATTTCTCTATTCTCTTTCATCAGTAAACCTTTACATCAATGCCCATATGCTCACTTCAAGTACATAACATTGTTTCTTTAATAGTTGCTCCATATGTAACCCCTTTTATAATTCATATAACCTCTGAAGAGTGAGTGTGAAACAAATAACTTTTAAATCAATATATTGTCACCCAAGTGTTACTATTAGACACATGTATCATGATTATTTTTTATGCCACTGCAGGCTAGGAGGTTACACAGAACAGCCTTAGCTGATAAACGAATATTGGCCTCTTGGATTTGGGTAGCACGACTGAGAAAGGCCAATCTCTTCATCTCATTCACAACTCTTCTTTCTTAGGCAATGCCATCCATGTGAATGAAATTTCTTCTCTTTTAAATCATTCTTAAATTAAAAGAAAAAGTAAACTTACCTGGTGTAATTTCATTCAATACAAATACTTGTACATTTACTGAAAACCACTAAAATGTACTTTTACAAATATTTTAGTTTCAATAGTATCCAGCCAATCAACAAAAGAACAAAAGAAGCTAATTTTTTCTAATAGCTAATAAATGTTCTCCATTGTAAATGAACTTGAAATATACCATGTGCATAATACTCCTGAGATGTAATTTGATACATTTACAAATGAAAATTTACAGAAAAAAAGGTTCTTTGGAGAAATTACTAATCTTAAAATGGTCACATTAGTGACATCCATGTAGGTATATGAATGTGTCCTATGTAGATTTTATTAGTGATGTCATTCTCCAAGTTGCGCTTTCTATAATTATAAATACATAAAAATATAAAACTGAGAAAGCAAACATGTTTTGGGTATTCTCGTAAAGACAATTTGATTATTCTACATCTAGGGAATTTCTTCCAGGTTGATGCTTCTTTAGACTGATTAGAATTTCAAAACTCTAGATTCATCACACTAGAGGTAGTGTGATGATTATTACTCGCACATAATTTTCACTGCAGAAGAATCTAAAACATAATTTACTGAAATGTGTCTTATTGTGTGAGCTTATGTACATTTCGAAAATAGCAAGCAGAGGAGTCATTTCTCTGGTAGCCCCTAAATATCAGAGGAGGGTTAGGGAGCTTAAAACGTATACTGTCCACTTTTGCATGCACAGCTAGCTTTCTTCCCAGAAAGTTCTCACCCTGGGTCACTTGCAGCTTTTGAGATGGATCTTCACATTTCCAGAGGGCAACTGGAATGTTCCTGGCAGTGAGGTTCATGCTGTTCTTCAGTTACTATTATACATTTTGAGTACAAGCATCTGAAGTTGTCCATAGAAGTAAAAGAGAAATAGGCTGGACAGTTTAACTGGTAATGATCAAAGTCAGAATCCCTGTCAACTCAGTCTAATCGTATGACCAGCTTATATGAGGATGTCACTCTGAATTCACACACATCATGCGTGTTGATCAAAGAGGGTCAGTCCATGTAGACTCTTTTCATGAATCAATCAATAGGAACAACTTACCACAACAGTGTACGCTTTAAATATATCTGGACAAATTTTGTTTAGTGTGTATTCAGGGTCCTCTGCCTTTCAAACGTGACTACAATGGTGTGAAATGGTCATCTAAAGCACTGTGGCATGATTCACTGTTACTACTGAGACTGTCAGTACTTTCATAGATTACAATAATACATATCACAAAGGATACAGGACTATGTTATTCGTATGTGTAATCACCCATGAACTGAAGAGAAATAACAGAGGTCTTATTATGCAAACAGTAGTTCATGATATGCAAATGGATATAAAACTACAAACCTACAGAATAATGTTTACTGATGTGCCTTCGAATCCATTAAAAAAATCACATTATTCTGCCGTCTTATAAATGTTAACTAAGATCAAGGATGAATGCAAGGTAACATTTATGCTGTCTTTCTTGCAGTTTTATAAAGGACGCAATACCTAATCCTATTCTGGTAATTTGATTTATTTTCTCTCAAGGCCATTAATTCATCCTGGCTTCATTATAGTCTTCTGTAAGGTTTATATGGTGTCTCTTTTAATTGCTTAAACTAATCTGTTCAATGACTGCAAATCTAATGCACACTGGAGCAGGCAGCCCATAAATTCTGCCCTTCAGATGTGTCCTTGAACATGTGTCAGTCCTGATGAAGAACAGAGACAAAACAAGAATAATAAAATAAGAGGAGGTGTATTCAAAGAATACATGTGACAAGATCTTAGAAGATCAAAAGACATTGTTAGTTTACAAGAATACAATTAAACAACCTCTTTCTCTTCCAATTTTAATAAACAATTATTCACCTATCAGAATTAGTATTGAAGTAATTATTCAAAACTACACCAAAGGGAATATAAGGTCATTAGTTATGACTTCAATGAATATTTTCGTAAGTTTTATTTAACTATATTACACATATCTATATATCTATAATCTATTAATATATCTATATACTTACTTTCTATGTGTCTATCATCTGTCGACCAATCATTGTTTGTTTGTTTGTTTGTTTGTTTATTGTGTGTGTGTGGCTGAGTGTGCATACATATGCCAGAATGCATATGTAGAGATTAGGTAACTCTTTCTAGGAGTTCTCTCTGTCCACTCTGGAATATCAGGTGATTGAAGTCAGTTTCTCAGGCTTATAAGAACATTACTTTTATCTAATAATACATTCCTCTAATAATACAATCACAAACTATTGTTTTGAATTGAGTAAAATTCTGATCTTCTGTTACTCCACAGCAACTATAAGTAGCTGCAGTTGGATGCATGGACACCGAGAATATACATGTACAAGCACAATGTCAGACATACATAGTCTCGCTCCACATTGAACGAAATCCAATTACTTTTACAATGTGTTTGCTGAAGCTTATAGAGGAAGTCATTAAAAGTTACAGAACAGACGACTGTACTCTGTGTTAAGGGAATGATCATATTTTTCTACAAAATAAACATAATTATGGACACACAGTAATGGAATCAGGATGAGAGACTGTTTCTACAGAATCCAAGCAAAGTTTCTTTCAAAAGTCTTTTGTCACTACCATACCTTTTTGCCCCTCCTTATCCAAGTCACACCTATTGCTGAAAAGTGAAAGAGAATATAACCTAAGTTATGTAAATCATATTTTCAGTTATTTTTCCTTCAAAAGCAAATCTGTAATGCTTTCTCTCTGAAACCACTGGGTTTATTATTTATATTAATTCCTTAAATAACTAGTCTGTGCCCTCACTGAAATCTATGGCAATTTCCAAAAATATCCATCTGAAATCATGGTTCATCATTTCAATTTTTTTCCACAGGGATATTTTGACATTGTTTTAATCTTTATTATCCTGATGGAGGAACTTTGAAACTGGTTTTGGCAACAAGACAGTCTCAAGATCAACTTGAGTCACTTCTAATTCTAACTGAAACCTGCATTTTGTGACTCACTCTACTGGTTCTACTATCCTTCTTTTAATGCAGTAGAATAAGACAGAACAAAACTCATCTGAATGAGTGATTTATTTTCTTGGTTTGCGATCTCTCTATTCCTCCCTCCCTCCCTCCTTCCCTCCCTCTCCGTCTCCCCGTCTCTCTCTCTCTCTCTCTCTCTCTTTCTCTCTCTCTCTCTCTCTCTCTCTCTCTCTCTCTCTCTCTCTCTCTCTCTCTCTCTCTCTCTCTTCTACCCCCTGTGAGTGAGTAAGTGTGTGTGTGTGTGTGTGTGTGTGTGTGTGTGTGTGTGTGTGTTAAGGCACACACAAAGTCACCTAATAATGTAAAACCCAACTATCTTAAACACTTCCATTTGATCTTTATTCTTTCATTTTAGACACTATTCTACTCTGCAATAGCATTTGAATACAATCTAGTGGAGCCATACTTCATAACTGCTGCCTGGCTTCTTTTGAACTCAGGACCAGATTCATTGTTTTTCAGTATCATTGATGAATTAACCATCTGAGTAACTCCAGATTTTACTGTCCTTATGCTTTTTGTGGGTGCTGTTCTTATTTGTGACTAGCCAGATCCAGTTTTTATTTTATTTTATTTTATTTTTTATTTTTTTACTAATTATCAACACTCTCATGCTTAAAGCTACAAGGCTTTGGTCATGTTGTTTTATTCTTTCAGAAATATCAACCTTATAATACTGAGTGGTAACCCAGATAAACACACATGACCAAGTTTGTGTTGATGGGTTTTTTAAAAGATATAGAATCATGATGTCCATGAAATATGTACCAATTACTTTTAATTGTAGTTTGGAATTTTCACTTTGGTCCATTGCATCAAAGCAACAACAATAGTAAAGGCATCATATTATATCTGATTTGAAATAATTATTGCATATTTAATGTTTTGCATTACTTCTTACTCTTACTCATCTAAGTAGATTATTTATATGTTAGAAAAGTATAATTTCATATATATATATATATATATATATATATATATATATATATATATATACTTTTCTTAACTGGTGGTTTTATGGTGTTGAGCTTAGCACATTCTTCATTTGAAAATGGATACAAGTCTACTTACTAAGGATGAAGTAACAGGAATCTTATGTCTATGAATAAAATAATACAAACCAAAACATGACATCTTATAATAAAATTAAATTTGTAATTAAAGGGTATCACCCTCACCAATTTGCACTTTCCCCCTTTCTCTTCTTTTTTTATATATATGAACAATTTATTTTTAACTTTATTTTAAAAAACAAAGATAAAAAATTTTAAACATTTTTGCATAAATGTATACAAATACAATTGTGTCAGTGCTTGGCTTTTTCTTCTATTTTGTTTTTAAGGTTTGATACTCTGCATTAAGGTCTTACTGGTTACAATGAGCAAAAAGTACATGTAAAACATGATGTAACCTGGAATTCTCTTCTTCTTTATAGAGATTTTTATTACTGTGAGGAACCCATCTCTTTGTATACCTTAGAAAGCTTCATCAGTTCTTATGACCTTGACAATAGATGTATTGTTACTCCCTTGAACACTAGAAAGTTAAAGATTATTGGTTGTGAGACTAGCCTTTAATAGCTGAACCATTTCTGAAGCCCAACATCTAACAAAGACACATGCTCCACCATGTTTTTAGCAGCTTTATTATAATAGCCAGAAGCTGGAAAGAACCTAGATGACCTTCAGCAGAGGAATAGATACAGAAATTGTGGTACATTTACACAGTGGAGAACTACTCAGCTATTAAAAACAATGACTTCATAAAATACCTAGGCAAATTGACGGAACTTGAAGCTATCATCCTGAGTGAGATAACCCAGTAACAAAGGAACAATAATGGTATGTACTCACTTACAACTGGCTACTAGACCACAAAGCATGGAATAACCAAGAAACAATTCACAGAAATGATGAAGTATAAAGAGGAGGAACGCCAGAAGCTGGATGCCTCTGTTTTTCTTAGAAGGGAGAACAAAACACTCATGAGAGAAAATAAAGGGACAAATAGAGAAGCAGAGATTGGAGAAAAGATCATCCAGAGACTGTCTCACCTGGGGTTCTACCCCATATGCAGTCACTAAAACCACACACTGTTGCTGATGCCATGTAGTGCTTACTGGTAGGAACCTGATATAGATGCCTCCTCAGAGGCTCTGCCAGAGTCATACTGATACAGAGGAAGATGCTTTTAGCAAACCATCAGACTAAACATGAGGACCCCAATGAAGGAGCTAGAGAAAGTACTGAAGAAGCTGAAAGGGTCTGAAGCCCTATGGAAAGAACAAAATGATCCACTAACCAAACCCACCACAACTCCCAGGGACTAAAACATTGACCAATGAGTTCGCAGGGAGAGACACATGACTCCAGGTGCATAATGTTGGGTATTAAGTGAGACTGGGAGGATCTGGAAAGTTTAGGGGCAGGGAGAAGGACGTGGCTAATATATTTTATGAAGAAAATTACAAAATATTTGGGTTTCAGACAGTTGACCTTAATCATGTTTTAGAAATAAAAATCTACTGTAAAATGACATATTCTACAGGTTTTATGCCAATTATGATTCTAAGGCAGCGCCTCAGTGAAATTTTATTTTGTGAAGTTTAATTATGAGCAACTGAACATGCAGTACAATGTGAACTATTCACCTTCTCTGGAGCAGTGTTATGACATAACTTTGTTTCAATAAGACAGCTTTAACCACATAGTAGTTAAGTGACTTTTGATATGACACTAATAAAAGCCTGCCTGGTATTAGAGATGCTTAAGCTCTTGCTCCTTTGTTTATTTTGAGGATATTAATCATGGCACTAAGCTAATAAAAGAAAATTGTGGGTTTAAAGTTTCCATTAAAGAGTCCGTATCTTCACTGTGAGCTAGCATGATAAATGCTTACAAAGCAACTCTGACTTTCTTCATGGAGGCTACAGTCAACAGAAGAGGTAAGACAGCATATTATAAGACTGCAAAGTACAAATTACCTCAAATTAGTCGATTATAACAATTAGGATCATTTTAACACCATAAAGTTTTCACCATAATAGAAAGATGTCATTAGAATATGAATTGGGTGGTAAAACTACCAGTTGTCATCCTAGTTTATCTCATGGATGTTTTTTGTTAAGGAGTAAATAATAATGACAAACATTGATTCAGTATTACTTCATCTTAGAAACTGTCTGACCTAGTTATTCACATGTATGGAGTATTTCTTCAGAGAATCAGTCAGAAGGCATAAATATAATATCTCCATTTACAATAGAGTAATACCAGAACAAATGTGTCTAATAAATTGCCAAGCTCCTTCAGCTAATCAAATGAGGCACTGTAAATATAGCAGTCTCTGAACCAGGATGCAGATATGTGATAAATACAACTTGGGAAGTTGAAAATCATTTACAGGACAGTCACATTTCATATGAAACTTACATAGATGTAGGTGGGGAAAAGAAGAAAGAAATAGAAGAATCACCCAATGTCATTTCTCTACCTTTTAAGTACTCATTGAGGAACCGCTGTCAAATATAAATAAGAATAGAATTTCCAAGAGTAAAACAGAAATAATTGCAATAAAATAATCATCTTTCCATAGCAACTTTTCAATAATTAAAGGTAAAATATTTCAAAGTACAAATGTGTAGAAGATCAATTCAGTAATCAGTGAGATGCTGTTGATTATGGAAGCATTATATAAGAGGTCAATTTTTGCCACATCAGAAAAGGAAAGATAAGAGGATAAAGAGCTCCACTTTATAGAGAGAAATATGAGAGTGAGGAAATTTCATTCTCATGAGAAGTGGAAAGAAATGACTTTGGTGCACTAATGACAACTCTTCATATGGACTGCTGTCTACTCTTTACTTAGGTCAATGAATGAATGACATTCCATGCATCAATCCATTAACCATAAATGACTAAACACTCCAAGCACTTACTTGTTTATGTGTTTATTTACTTATGTTGGTTTTAAGTATTGGAAGAGGATACTTAAGTTTTTTTATATAATATAGTGTTACTAGAAATAAATTTACATAAAATAGTAATTAATTCTTCATATTATCAAATCTATAGATACTTAATATTATGCTAAATATCTTATCTGTATTCACCTTTTTTAATTTATCATTTTACACATTTCCTCCATGAACCTTTTTTCTATGTGATTAATTCTTTCTTTCTTTCTGGTAAGACCATTCTGCATCTCGAATGCTTTTTCAAGAGAAACCTATTTGTCTGTAACTACAAGACATAAACTGGATTCCTATTCATACTACATTTTATTCTGGAATAAGTAATTCATTAATTGAGCAAATCTTAGAGTTAATATTAAACTGAAAATCAGTTAGACAAAGCAGGTCGTGTAGGGATTATGAAATCTTTTAAGAGGGAAGTCAAGGAAGACAGGGAATCAAGCCAATGTTGCAATTTACATGGTCAACTTAGAGTCCAGGATATTACATTTTACATATGTTTATCAGAAAACACAATCGAATGAATGAGGGAATGAAGAGAGTCCATATTTAGTAAGAAATCCTTACAACATCATGTTTACATCCTATGTTCTTAAATATAAAAACAAGAGTCATAAAATTTACATTTATTTTATGTATTTGAGCCTAATTATTTTCATTTTTATTTCTGTTTAAAGATTTTTCCCAAAACTGAAAAATTCCTTACTTACAATGACCCAAATATCCAGTCTGCTACGTTTAGAAAGGTTTTCCTGCTCACAGATAATGTCCAATAGGTATATAATTGGCACCACTTTGTTTCTCTTTCTACCAATGCATTTTTTAATCATTGCAATTAGACAATAATAAATACAATTCTGCTTCTTTGGAACCTGTCCCTCAATATTTTAGAATCTATACTTTCTATATGCTTGAGTCTGCCAGAGTCTTGTGTACTGTTCCTCTGGACAAGGAAACTAGCATTCAGAATGTCTGGAGTAATGGACCAAAAGCCTTCACAGCAACTTCAGAAGCACCACAGCCTGAATCATAGGATGCTCTATAAATGGCAGCATATGGCTGGAGAGTCAGAGCAGCAGGATAATGTGGCAGTGCCCAGATCACAGCTGTAGGCATAAAGAAACCCTTTTGATGTTGGTACCCATAGCCCCCATTGACATCAAAATCTGAAAAGAATGGCTATTAAAGAGTCTGTTGTCTTAAAGGCTTTATTAATTTATTGCCCAAGGTAGTAAAGAAAAAAACAATGTCTACATATGTTTGCCAGAGTCATACAACTCCTTTATTCAGGCTTTCCTAGCAGGTGTCTCTTTAAGCACTTATTCTAAATGGAACACAACTGGGAGACATCAAAAAGGACACTGTTGACAACTGTCATAGCAGGTTCCAGCTTGAATGGCAACTGAACAGAAGGTCTCTCTCCAGAGCACTTCAGATCATCCTCATAGTAGCCTCCTTTCCACCAGGGGCCCAGCTTCTACCAAAGAGGAATGCTGCGAAATACTGCTCACAGAGAAAACTATCTCTGCCTTGGAAGTGTTCCATGACACTAGGTTTCCCGTGCAAAATACAAACAAAGCTACTAAAAGACTCTTTATTTTAATGTCAAAATTGCAATATTTCAAGGGAATGCATAACCTACCCTGCTGTCAATCATAGTAAGTGAAAAACATAGCAAATTGTTGTTTTGTACATTCTAGTCTACCTTCTAAAATACTTTACTGCCCTTCATGACATAAATAGAAAGAAATCCTTGAAACTGTCAAATTTTCCAACATACAAGGATTACCTTCGTGAAGACAAGTAGAGGAGGAAAAAGTGATGGGGTTGGGGAGGGCAAAGGGGATAACATTTCACAGGTAAATACAGAGACTATCTAATAAAACAAAATTTAAAAAGGAAAGGAAAATTTACCTGGCTCAAATTTGTATGAATATATTCTTTATGCTGATGTTCACTAACTCATGGAGTATTAAATCTGCGATGTCTTATCTTCACAAAATAAAATTTCTAACTGAAAAAAAAGATTACTCTTCCGTGTATAGAAGTGGAATCTTAGATATATACAGTGTTTGATAATATTATTTCTCCCATGTAATTTAACACTTGCTGGCTTGTAGGCTCTGCCATTGCTTCTGCCATCACCCATGTTGGAAGAGGAGAAATGCCAGAGGCTGAAACAGAAGAAGTCATTTCAGTGATTATTTTGAGATCAATTTGCTTCTTTGTTAGGATTATCAATCTGTAAATTAAAAACTACTAAAAGTTCTGCACAATTAGAAGAAAAAAGGTCAATATCATTGCAGAGTGTTATAGTCCATGGTGTTGTTAGTTACCCATAATGCATGTTTCTGTTTATAAGTAAAATACTTATAAAATAGCCAAATACAAAACTCATTTTTTTTATTTTGTATTACACATAATGTTTTGAAGTCTTCTTTAAGAGTTGATAGTTAATCATAGTTTATATATCCTCTCCAGTGGTTATCTTTTAACTTATTTTAAGTAAATAATTATGTCCTATAAAATATATATTGAACACCAAAAATATTTTGCATCAATACATAAAAATTTATTCAAAAATTATTACAATGATTTTAAATATAAAATATTAATGTATTGAAAAATAATATCTTCTTGGATAAAATATGTATTGCCTCAGCACTACATTTATTATGAATTAATAACCACATTTGTTGTCCTTCTTGTCATATCAATGAACCAAAGAAACAATAGTGCCTCTTTTGTAAAAATGCATAGATGTGAATTTACTATGAAATATCCTAACAAAACAAATAGTTAGGTTACTCCAAATGTACTTATAAACCTTGGAGTTTAGACAATGGCTGTGGTTTAGATTTGCAAAACATGTAAAATAAGACGCCCCACAGAAAACCATTCTGTTTAGTGACTAAGTGGATATGTGACAGCAGTCTTATAAGATTATACTGCCACACTGTATCACGGCTATCTAAAGTTGTGTAAGTACAGTCTCATATTTGTATGACAAATTGCCTGCCACATTTCACAGGATGTGTCCCTGTCATTAAGTGACACACAGGCATAATTAGATCCCCCCCTTTACTTTTGTATCTCCATGCCATTAAATTCTTTTCAGCAAATAGAAAGCCCTTTCACACTAAGTAAACAGGCATCTACCACTCCCTCACAAGGTCTGCAACTGTGCTACCCAGACTTGTATTTTTCACTTTCCCTGCTCAGTAGCTGACAGCAAGGACCACTTTGTGCTCTGGTTCTGTCTCTATCACTCTCACCCAGGGCTTTCTTAAAGGTGTTTTCGTCCTGGTCCCTCAACCTAGTTTTCTTGTTTTGTTTGTGTTGTTCTTTGTCTTTTAAAAATTTATTCTTTCATCTTTTTTTACAGTTCAAATTTTTGTCTCCATCCAGGTCTGCCCATGACTCTTTCACATACAATGCCTCCTCCCCATCTCCAAGAGGACGTCCTGACCCCCAAAATTATTTGTTATGGATGCTGTCATATACTATATCCAAACTGCCGTATCCCCTCCATCCATTCCTCTCGTGCCCACAGCATTCCACTCTCCCTAATCCACTCCTCCTCTTCTTCTTTTCAGAAAATGGCAGACATCCCTGTGGTATCACCAAACATGGCATATCAAGTTGCAATAAGATCTTGCAACTGCCCTTAGATTAAATCTGTTTCCAAAAGGAACACACATGTAAAAAATATATTCCTCAATATCTCCAATTTCCACCAACCAAAATACAAACAACTTTCTATCATCTTCATAATATTGGCTGTTTTCTGTTAGGCACATTCAAAATTATTGAAAGTACATCTATCTTAATAAAATATCTCATGATTGGTTATGTCTTTATATTTCTGAGACCACCAACATCCACAGCATGGACCCACAAAGATATGTTTCAGCACAGATCTGATACAACTGAACTGAATATAGATTTACATATTCTTCAACCTCATCTCCTTGAGCTCTCTTTACCATTATTCTTCTCTATACAAGTTATTTTCCATTCTCCTTTTGTCTTTCTTGTCAACACTGTGACATTCTTCGTCATTTAGTTATTGGGGGTTACAATAACTCATGACCCAATTTTGAAAAATTCTTTTTTATTCTCAATGTAGTCACTTTATTTCCATTGTGTCTAGTAACACTGTGGTAATTATTTGTACATTTACAAAATTTACATGTCAATTGTCTACCTATCTATCTGTCTGTCTGTCTATCTGTCTGTTTATCTATCTATCATCTATCTATCTATTTATGTATCATCTATCTATCCATTTATTTATCTATCTATCTACCTGTCTGTCTATCTATCTATCTATCTATCTATATATATATCATCTATCTTCCTATCTATCTATTCATCTATCAATCATCTGTCTAGCTATATATCTATCAAACATTTGTCTGTCTTTCTATCTATCTAGCCATTCATTCATCCATCCATCCATCCATCCATCCATCCATCCATCCATCCATTTATCTATCTATCTATCTATCTATCTATCTATCTATCTATCTATCTATCTATCTATCCATTTATCTATTTATCTATCTACCTGTCTACCTATCTATCTATCTATCATTTATCTATCATCTGTCTATCTTTCTATTTATCTATCAATCATCTGTCTATCTATCTATCAAACATCTGTCTATCTGTCTGTCTATTTATTTATCTATCTCTCTATCATCAATCATCATTTCAGTATCATCTTTATCTGACCTTTACAGCAGTTTTTTCTGTACCTTATTTCTCCATTTTAATATATAGAAATTCTGCTCGGTGTCTCATGTTCCCAAATTAGAAATATTTTAATACCCACCCCCTTCTTTGGAGCCCTATGTAAACTACCAAGGAGTGTGCTTTATTTTGCACTTTCTTATTTCCAAACCAACTGAAACCTTCATTTTTTTTCCAGATACACACAAAATTCCAAGAGGAAATTACATAATTGTTAACAAACATTCAACATTTTCTTTATATTAGAACAGTATTCATTATATGGGAGCCATACATTCCTATCTGGTAATCACTTAAACCTCCATTCCCATCTTAAAGGTAGTATTTTAAATATATTTTCTTGTCCAGGTTTCTTTGTATCACCTTGGCAGTGCAGGAACTTGTTCTGTACATCGTGCTGGCCTCCAACTCAAAAATTCATCTGCCTCCCAAGTGCTGAGATAAAAAACATGAATCAGTTCTGCCCAGCTTACATGCTTTCCTATGAGATATTTCCCAGACAAAAAAAAAGAACCTCCTACTTCTATGTGTTCTTCACTTTTTCTATTAGAATCCATGACTTTTCTTGTAAAGATATGTTTTAACATACTTAAAAACATACTGGAAACTAAATCTAAATTTTAAGGGTTTTGCATCTTCTTTCTTCAATACTTTCTGTCCAACCCTTCCCATTAACACGTCCACTAAGTAGGTACTAAGTACTTTTCAGTTGAATGGTATTTCCAAAATGTAAGTAGAAAAGAGCAATAGGGTGAGTTTCTGTATAAATATGCAACAAAACAAACAAGAATGCACAAAAACACACATGCTGGTTCCAAGCTGTTTAAAAAGCTCTATTTGTTCTCTCGGAGGTAGTCTTTATGCACTGCTTATTGTGATGACTTGCTGTGTTTTGCTCTAAGTGGTCTATTTTAAGTGTGCACTGCATTCTACGTGCTTCACATATTGACATTCTCTTAATATGGTAAAATTAGAAAAGGACATAAAAGGTAACACTCGGTATAAGTTACACTAAAATACATCTCACATATGATTTGATTTTTATTACTACTACAATTATTTATTTAAAGTTGGATCCAATTTAATCTTATTGAATTCTTACATCTTATGAACTATCTCTTTAATTATAAATAATTTATATAAAAAGAAGAGAAATTCTTCTTATTAGATCAATGTATCCATGTAATTCTTGCTATTACACAAACTGGAACTCTTTATTTAATTAATGCAATATAACTGTCCTCTTTTTTATTTCTGTTATTACTAATTGCAAGCTTCATGAAACGTTTTCCAACAATCTGTTTCAATGTTGAAAATGAATACAGGATTTTCTAAGTCGAGGAAGTCACACTATTATTTTAAAGCAATGTTTATAAAATAATTCTGTTCAAATTTATATATATATATATGTTTATGTAAACACACATATCTATTATATTATATTTTATGATATTATTATATGCATGTGTGCAAGCCCATACAAACACACACACATTGTGTGTGTATGTATGTGTTGATATAAAAATTGAGGAATCAAATATATTATTTTCACAATTTCTATTACTCTGCCTGGACATATACTGATAGTTCTGTTGAAGGTAGCAGCTGTAGGAGTGGTATTTAGAGAAGGTCTGTTTTCTCTGAGCTGCTCCAAAGCATGTCTAAAGCAAGTCATCTAATGCATATCTGGGGAAGATCACTTGTTTGTGTTTGAGTATGATGAACATCCTTAAAGGAGGAAAACATGAGTTAGAACAACCATGTGCCAAGTTTTCTCCCATCCAACAGTATATTTTACGAATTAGTTCAAGAAAGCATTATTTTATATTAAATTCACTTGCAAAACTTCCATGAGAAAGCATAATAATAAAGTGAAAACTGAATATTATTTTGTAGTATAACTAATAATAATAATTGTATCCAAATAATAATACCTTGTTAAATATTTTATTTATTAAATGTGGATATTTAATAAATTATTATTATTATTATTGTTATTATTATTATTGTTATTATTATTATTATTATTATTATTATTATTTATAATTATTACTATGTAGGCCTGGAGTTCAAGTGCTAAAATTCAATCTTGTATGTCATTCCTGCTTAATTTTTACACACCAAAAAAACTTTGACTAATTCCAGGTAATATCTTGTTTTACATGTGCTTTATGCTCATTGTAATTAGTAAGATCTTAATGCAGAGTATCAAACCTTAAAAAAATTAAGTACTGACAAAAATGTATTCGTATACTTTTATCCAAAAATGCTTAAAATCTGTACATTTCTTTGTTTTTTTAAAAATAAAGTTGTTCAATTAAAAAAAAAGAGATGTTTACTTTGGTTTTCTTTGAAACAGACTTTCCAGTTTTGCCTGTAGCACACTTCCAATTAGGCAAGGAAGGCCAGGCACATAGTCCCTGAATTCTGCTTGTCTCTACTTATCAGAGACAGAGACTACAATCATACACACCATGGATTCCAGCTAATTTATGTGGGTTCTGGGTATGGAATTGATGTCTTAGTGCATATGGAGCAAACCCTTTGCTGACTGAGATATATCCTGAGCAAAATAGTATTATATCTATTTAAGGATAAGTTAGCATAACATATATTAAAAGCTATCAGTGCTCATTTTAAATAATAAAACTTATGTAATCATAAAAATGTGATTTTTAAAAACGCAGAAACATTAATGACATGTATTCATTTGTATGTAAAATAGAATTCTTTTTCCTGTTTTCTTGCTCATTTAATGAGGTACACTATAAAATATGGGACTTTAGTAGATCTCACATTGTTGAAATTTAGAAAGGGCCATTCCATTTATTCCTAGAAAGATGAACACTGGCTCTTTGAACCATCTCTCTCATCATACTTCTTGGCTGTAGATAACAGGCTACGGATCATCATAATTGTATCCAAGCTCTTCTTCTTGGTTTATTTTTTTTATTACAGATACAGTCCCAAGGGTGACTTAAGAAGTATATTGGTACAATAAGAGAGAAGCCTAAAGACTCATCCTAGTAGATTTCAAGCAACACTCACTATCTGTTCCCAGGAAGTTTAAGGATAAATTGCCCTGATCTGACAGATGCCAAACTTCTAATTCAGCTTACCGCAAATCATAGTTAAGTATAATAACCAATAGAAAAATGGAACATATTATCCACAGAACTAAAGTCCTTCATCTATCTTAGCCTGACCAGGAGACGAACCAACAGAGTTTTACTGGGTTTAGTTTTTGTTTTTGCCTGTTTAGAGTAATGTCAGCTGAGATTTCACTGCAGGTAGATAATAATACCTACAATGTCAATTTAAATTATCAAGAACTTCTCATTTGCATGAGAATCTTAATTGCTACACATAGGTCTGGAGAGATAGCACAGTGGTTAAAATCATGGATAGTTCTTATAGTGAATTAAATTTTGGATCCCCACACCCACAACTATCTGTAATTCCAACTCTGGGGGATCTGACATTAGCTTGTATAGACACCTACACTCATGAATACACATATACATGTGCTCATGATATACATAATTTTAAGTGAAAATTGATCTTTGAATCTGCTGACAATCAGACCGAAATGATGGGAAGCCTATGAAAATTAATAATACAAATTCAGTTATGACAAAAGTAGTATATGTGTTCATTGAATGTCAACTTTAAAATCACACATTAAACAATAGAAGAAAAACAATCAATACTCCGATTAACTCATTTTCTTTATATCCATAGAAGATAATTGCTTTTCTAATAAATAACAGAATTGGAACAAAGTTGTTACTACCTCTAAACAAAAATATATCAAAATTTAGATGTTAATTTATAACATTAAATTTCTAGATTGCTTAAAATTTCAAAATTCGCTTTTAGTCAAGTTAAGAATACTTGGTTAGTAAAATTAACATTCAGTTCTCAAGGAAAAAAGTTTGTGTGTGATAATGTTTTGTGAGAAAATGTATTTATGTGGCGGGAGCTATTAAAAAATTAATATAATTGAATAGATATGATTAGTGCCTGGGTTAGTCACTGCATTGCTTTGTCTGGTATTTATTTATTTATTTATTTATTTATTTATAATAGAAACGTTAGAGCTGAATAGATTTTCCCATATTATTAGTGCTGTACCAGATATTTATTGAAATATTCTCATATTAAAATATAATTTTATTTCCCTTCAACTACAGAAATCGACATTTTCACTTCATATACAAACTCCTATTTAATGATATTATCCAGTGAAAATTAATATTATATTATATTTAAACCCTTCCCTTTGTTAAAATGACATTTTTATATTGTAATAAAATTTAATTCAGCGAAGAAATAATTGATTTTAAGTATAGAAATCCTCTATAATTTATATATCATTTTTATGTATCGATGTTATGAAATTTTCAAGTGAGGATAAAATAAATTAAATCAAGAATATAGTTTTCATTACAATATTCTTTATCTAATATTGTTTTTTGAGAATGAAAAAAAAATTCAGGAAACATCCTTCTTAATTGGACTACACTTATGGGTCCAATACAAGAATCATTCAGTATGTATCTTTTAATTATTTAAATATTTACTATTTATAATTCAAGACTATTTCAGTACTTTTTAAAAATCAAATATTATAATATATATGGACATTATCATGTGCCAATAAGGTATGTATATTTACAATCTATAAATGTCATTTGCATCTCTTTAGTGTTTTAAAAACAGGTGTATTTGTGCAATAGAAATATTCTACCTGATAACTCCAAACTTTTTGGTCTGCAGGGAATTATGAAACCATGGGAACATTGGCTTCCTGCCTTTGTGAAAGGGAGTACCCAAAAGATTTGCATCTGACAAATGCTGAGATATCTCAACATTAGTCTGAAGTTAAATTCCATACTGTATAGCCTCAAGAAACTAAACACTTCAAATAAAATTTAGCTTCATAGATGTTTCACAAAGAAACAATTTACAGACAAGTGCTATCACCAAGATAGTTTCTATTAAATGATTTAACTATTTTTAAAGAATGTTGCAAAATAGAATACCACTCATTTGTCTTTTTTTTTAAAAAACTGAGCTTCTATGATTTTTCATACTATTCTGATAAACTAATTTTAAATGAATCTTCATCACCTCATTTTGATTTTTTGTTTGTTTGTTTTTTACTAGTTTTTCAAATTGCAAATGTTGGTCCCAGTTCATTTTCACTAGTTATATTTTGCAAAAAGTCTTCTAGTCATTGTTTGTGTAGAGGGTTCAGATTTAAATTTAATGATATCGGTCTTATAAAAGTATATAAAAGTTTATTAATTAATGTCGATGATAAAGACATTTCTATTTCTATCATTTACCTGTGTCTATGCCTCCTATATCAATTTGTGACTTTTGGGCTGAGATCAACCCAAAGCAATGCATCTGAAATTTATTATACGTGTAGAAACTACACTTGTATATTTAAAATATACAAAAGTATAAACACCATTCCAATGTTACTCTATAACTTATTAGACAGTTAAGTCATATGATTGTTTTATGCTTATTTTAATCATTTGACCTATTATCAAATATCAAATTATCCTATGTAGTACATTACATATATGAATGTTTTGTTCTCCTGAGATATGTTTGAAACTTCATGTGTTATTAATTCCTACTATAACACATTTTTCTTTGGACATAGACTGTGTTGAAGTTCATAGGTTTCTACAAGTCAAGCTCTGTAGTAAAATGCAGTGTGACTGAAGGCAATGGGCCATCATATCTCACATGCATATGGAGAAAATCAGTTAAATGAATGATTGATAGTGTATCTGAGTACATTTGTACAATACAGTGTCATGTACTACATTCTGAAATTTCAGTTCCATTGTGTATACTCCTTGTATAACCTAAGAACAAGAAACAAGTGCAGAAAAATGGTCTTCACTGGGTATAAATCTTCATGTGCACAATAGTTACCATAGCCAATGTTTAGTTGTATGTGTGACTTAACACTCCATAAATCTACCCACATTTTTTATTCTAAGGCATCTTCACTCGTTCAGACAAAATAGAAACCCAAACATTTTAAGAAATATTAGGAGACTTGTGAATAAATTATCACAGTCGATGATATATGCATTGGACTGGTGCCTCTTTCATTTGCTGCATGGAGTTCACTGTAATCTGGTACTGGTTTGAAAATATGAGTCTAGAAACAAAATTATTACAGTAGATATTTAATTCACAGAATCAAAATGGAAAGTAAAGACAGTGCTTCATTATCATTGTGAAATTCATAATTACCATCACATTAAATTCCCAATAGTAGACTTTCAGTAATGATTTTTCTCAATTAAAAGATATTATATGTTGTGTGCATGTATGTGTACACCTGTGAAAGCCGGAGGATGGTATTGGATCTTCTGGTCTAGAGTTACAGGCAGATGTGTGTTGTCCTACGGGTGTTGGGTATTGAAACTGGGTCTTTTAAAAGAAAAGCTAGAGTTTCATCTCTTTGGACCCTTATTTTTCTTAATATTTTAAAAGACACTTTCATTATGCTGCTCTGGCTGGTGTGGAACTCTATATGTAGACAATGTTGGCCTTAAACTCTTAGGTATCAGCCAGGCTGGATCTACTTTCTGGGTTCTGGAACTGAAGGCATACATCTTCATGTTTAACCCCTTTAACGGATATAGCACACCTAAACTCATGATACGTTGAAGTGACTAAAAATGTAGTGATGTATTTCCAAGTGCACCAAATAACATACCAATTGTTTCATAAAATGACGACCTCATTCTCAATTGTCAAAATAAACATAAAAATACTAGAATAGGAGCATCTGCATGCAAATACTGGAATAAGAGAACAAAGAGGATTCTGTAGGTCAGATGTATAGCATAAATTTTAGTATACAGTCCATGCACACACAGAAGAAAGGTAGGCATCTATAGGATGACAGTGAAACCCCCGAGATCGTGTGTTCTTGACATGTGAGCTGTCAAAGGAACCCTGTTTACTCAGCCCATACATGTGGCAAAGCCACTGTCCCTGAAGTTCAAAGTGCCAAAGTCTTTCTTGGTTTGAATGTGAGTTGGTAGCAGAAAAGGTCCAGAACAGCTTTTTTTATCCATTAGACATTTACAGCCTGAAAACTGCTCATCTACACAGACAGCTCCTAGTCAGCTTTAATCCTTAATCTCTACATCCTTGTTCATATGTATGTGTTAGCTGTATTTTCCTGTTCAACCCTGTACACTAAACATGCTGTGCCTTTTGACTGCTGTAGCTTCTCATTCTGAGAGCACAGTTTCCCCATGTTGGCATTAAGAACTGGCTTTCCAGTCAGGAATCTTCTTTATGGTGGCAGATCAGCTCCAAATCTAGCAGTGACTTCACCCATAGGCGACATGGACCCGCCCTCATCTGTTGCCATGACAATCGCCATACATTCCCAGAATCCCAGAGTCCACCTTGCCCACTTCCCACTGTTGGTGTCAGGAACCATTTTTATGCTCAGTTGCAGATCACCTCTGGACCCAGTGATGGTGTCAACCATAGGTAACAGGGACCTGAGCATCTGTAGCCATGGTAATCACTGTACATTCCCAGTGTCCATTTGATTTACATCCAGGCCCAAATAAAAAGTAGACCCTTTTGGACCTTCATCCCTTTCTCTCACTTCTTTCTTTGACTCTGTCACCCACTGTGACCCCTTCCCCCACAAGAAACCTTTGTCCCATAAAACTGTACTGGCCTGGTGTGGTCAGTCCAGATGCAAGCTGCGTTTCTAACACAACACCCCAATTCCAGAATTTTGTTTGTTATGATATATTTTTTCTTTCATTTGGATATTTTATGTATTTATATTTTGAATACTATCCACTTTCCTGGTTCTGCTCTCTCCTATACCCCCTTTCCCTGCTTCTATGAAGATGCTCATCCCCCTGCCACCCACTGCCACCTCACCACCCTGGCATCCCCTTCACTGGGAAAGTAAAGACAATCCAGAGACCTACCGCCTATATTTATCATTTCTTTATTCCCTCTCTTCCTCAGTTAAGTCAGTCCCTGGGGCCATGCAGAATTGTGGTATAAATAACTCATTATATAGGCATATATGTACATAAGCTTGTATCACAACATTACACATATGACCCATAGCACAGATAGGAAAACTGAGAATAACTCTGAAAAATTCACAGGGGAAATTCCCCACAAATGATGTCATGAGGGAAGCAACTTTAAGCGTAAACTTCCTTTCATTTTCACTAAATGCAATACAATGAGCATTCATTGCAAAGTATATTGACAATTGTTCTAGCTTCTATTTTATATTTTCTCATTATATCCATTCAGTGTATGTTTTATTATATCAGTACACTGAGAGTATTGAAACCAATTTTCAAAAGACTTTTAATGATTCCAAGACTAGGCAGTGTTTTTGTTTGTTTGTTTGTTTTCTGCTTCGTTTTGTTGTTCCTTTGATTGTTTTTCTGCAGTAGAAATGTGAAAAGTCTACAATGTCCATCTCCCTACTTGTTTATAAACACACAGAGGACCCTGGTGTGATCAGTGCTATAATTATATTACTGCTTAATAGCACATGCTGTTGATACATTAATTGCTTTATTGACTATTTTGAAAGTTTACGACCTCATCTGCATTTGAATTTGACCTTGTTTTGCACTTTTCCAAGTGAATCACCACATTCTACAACCTACATAATGTGTATTGTACTAATAAATTTACATAATGAAAAAACAGTCAGATGATATGTACCTCATTACTTTTTTTAATCAACTAAATCACTGTTAGGCATGGTTTATATTGGAGAACTGTATAATCACGAAATACTGATGCTACAGATCCAGGACTGAAAAGGATGCTCCACATTTTCCTGCTTTTTACATTTTACATAATAAGACCCAAATAAAAATGCTACACGCATTGTTTTGGTAATAAGAGGAGTGGCTCTAAACCTTAAACAGGATGAATATTGGATTAAAAACATCCCCAAACGATTAAGAATATTATCCGTGATATCTTGATATATTTTAAGTCCTTTAACATTAAGAATATTATTTCTGAATTTTGGGTGTGGTTTTGAACCTCCCTATAAGTTAAAGTCAACTGTGTAGTGTATTTAAATTCACTGGAGATCAGAGATATGACAGTTTGCTTACTTGGAAGATGGAAATAAAATTCTGAAGTTTTAAGATGGCCTTTAGAGACATCTTCTTATGGTCGTACAACAAAATCTTACACATAGAAGGAGTGTTAGTTTTGGATTCTCAGTATTGCCTCCTATCTTTTAAGAAGAAACAGCATTAAAGTGTACCACACAAATATTTTATTACCAGAGTCATTGTGAAAATTTGTGATTTTTGTGGCCAGAGAGTCAATATTGCATCACAGAAAAGACAGGTATAGAAGGCATTTACAAGCTTTGCCTTATTTGCAGAATGTGAGCCTGTGTAGATGTCCGAGTGCTTAAAAGTAATTTAGAAAGTGGGATTGTTCAGCATCGGCCACCTGAAATTTAAGAGAATGAACTTAACAATCGTACAGACATAATCATTGTGAATTAGAGTCCCAGAGATAGCAACAATAGGAGCAATTGTCTATTTCCTTATATTGATGGAAAAGAATAACATCCAGCAATATTCAATGACAAAGCCATTGTTGGGAATTGTTAAGCATAACATTGAAAAAATTACCTAGTTTTCACAGAGCTTTACTATTAATTACCAAGCAGAGGAGACTCTGGAGGTGTTTTGTAAGCCCTGTGCGATGCTGTTGAAATATGGCAAAATGTATATTTTGTACTGTAAACTTAATAGCAACATATGTGTTAGGAAAGAAGCCTGGTCTTCTAGAAGAAGTTATCAAAGCAGGAATTAAGGATCTTCACTCTTTTCTCAGTCTCCTTCTGTGAGTAAGTATCTGCATAATTACTCACCATGTCAAAAATCTGGTGCTGATTCTAATTTCAGCTGGGATACCACAGAAGAGCAACAAAGATTAAGATCATAAGCCATGTAAGTACCTTGTGAATATCACTTCTTACAGATAATTTCATGCAACCAGACAGTCCCATTACTGTTAGGAACACAGAAGTTACTGAATGAGGAACTTGCATTCATTAAATACACTACAAGTTAATTTCATTTTTCCAGTGGGCTGCTTCCTAAGATTATACAAATACATTTATTTGAGAAACAAAATAAAACTTATTCCTCATCTAATTTTATCAAGTAATGAAAGCCACTTTCTAATTATAGAAATAGCACTTTAGAAAATTACTTTATGTCTCTACGTCTTTTACTTTACTCAACTTTTTTACCAGAAAGATTTTTATCCTGACTTAAACTCTAAAGCGCTTTATTATTTAATAAGGAACGAACAATACAGTGGGCTTGTGAACTATTTTAGATATCTGAATTATCGTTAAAATTTACATTCTCACTTCAGGTGACAGTGTCTAATTTGACTATGCACTTGGTATTTCAGCCACTTCCGCAGACTCTCATGGAAATAGGAATGAACACCATGTAGATATGACCAACTGAGAGAAAGGAGGCTATTTCTTCAGAATGCCATCATTTGTGCCTGAATGTAGAACAACTCACATTTATTATTTGGCTGAAAACCTAAACAATTTTCTTAGAAGTAACAAACAAACAACAAAGGCATGAAAGAATAGTTTATTTCAAAGTCTAATGAAAATAAATATTTTTCTCTTATTGGATATTTATCGTTTACATTTCATATGTTATCCCCTTTTCCAGTTTCCATTCCAGAAATCCCCATCCGATCTCCCCTGCACCTGCTTATATGAGGGTGCTCCCCAACCATGAACCCACTCCCTCCTGCCTTGCAGCCCTGGCATTCGCCTACACTGGTGCATCAAGCCTTCACAAAAACGAAGGCCTCTCCTCCCATGGATGCCCTACAAGGTCATTCTTTGCTACATATGCAGCTGGAACCATGGGTTCCTCTTTGGTTGGTGGTTTGATCCTTGGGAGCTCTGGAAGTGTTAGGTTGGTTGATAATGTTGTTCTTCTTGTGGGGTTGCAAACCCCTTTAGTTCCTTCAATTTTTTTTCATATTT
Organism: Micromys minutus; assembly: GCF_963924665.1. Lineage (NCBI taxonomy): Eukaryota > Metazoa > Chordata > Mammalia > Rodentia > Muridae > Micromys > Micromys minutus. Next base: position 19,214,679 of record NC_137974.1, read on the forward strand.
TTTATTTTTTCAACTTTATTGGATATTCCCTGTATTTACATTTCAAATGTTATGCCCTTCCCCCTACTCCCCTCCCTCCTCCCCCTCAACTTGCTTCCATGAAGGTGCCCCCTCTCCCGATCACCCTCTCCACCTCAGTGCCTTGGCTGGTTGATGCTGTTTTTCTTCCCATGAGGGTACAAACCTTACAGCTACATCAGTTCTTTCTCTAGCTCTTTTACTGGGGTCCCTGTGTTCAGTTTGATCTTTAGCTGCAAACATCCTTATCTGTATCTATATGACTCTGGGAGAGGCTCTGAGGAGACATCCATGTCTGTTTCCTGCCAGTAAACACTCATTGGCCTCAGCAATAGTGCTTGGGTTTAGTGGCTGCATATGGGGTGGTTCTCCAGGTGAGGGAGTCTCTAGATCTTTTCTTCAATCCCTGCTCTTCTATTTGACCTTATATTTCCTCCCTGTTTTGTTCTCCTTTCTAGGGAGGATTGAAGCATCCACATTCTGGTCTTCCATCTTTTTGAGCTTCATAAGTTCTGTGGATGGTTTCTTGGTTGTTCAGACCTTTTTTTTTTGGGGGGGGGGGTTGTATAAGCTTTTCACGCTCTTCCATTGGGACCTCATTCTCACTCCAATGGTTGGTTGAGAACATCCAACTGTGTATTTCTCAGGATCTGGCAGAGCCTCTAAGGAGACAGCTGCATCAGGTACCTGTCAGCAAGCACTTCTTGGCATCCACAATAGTGTCTGTGTTTGGTGACTGTATATGAGATGGATCCCCAGGTGGGGCAGTCTCTGGATGACCTTTCCTCCGGTCGTTGCTCTATACTCTGTCATTCTCTTTCCTCCTGTGACTATTTTGTTCCCCCTTTTAAGAAGGACTGAAGTTTCCTTCTTAAAAGACACTTTGGTCTTTCTTCTTGAGCTTCATGTGGTCTATGAATTGTATCGTAGTTATTTTGGGCTTTTAGGCTAATAACCACTTATCACACCATACGTGTTCTTTTGTGACTTTGAGCCATGGCCTAATAATAAATGTATAAAAAGTTTCATACTCAAAATTACTGATTTCTTTAGATATATAAAATATACTTTGTGTTTTATTTTTATTTATTTTTCTATTTTTAATTTTGAAGTTTTAAAGTTCTTATTAAATTCTGACAATAGTACAATGAAAGACTCAATTAATTTATAGAATATAAATATACCTATTATTTCAGATGTTAATTTTGCATGCCCCTAAAACTTAACATGTAAAACTAAACAAAGTTCTACAACTTAAATCGTTTATAACATTTAAAAGAACCAATAATCCAGGGTAAACTATGTCTGGTCTGGGGAAAATTAGAGTCAAAAAAATTTGAATATATGCCCCACCATTTCAGTATATTTATTTTTTTCAGGAAAAACAGACTGCTTATGATAGTAAGGCAGATGCAAGAGTCAAAAGAGGAACAAATGTGGTGGGAAATAAAATTAATCATGATTTCATTTTAGTTGTATTCACATTTTAGTTGTATCCAATTCAAATTTATATGTTTGGGAAGGTAAGTATTTCTATGATTTCAAATACAATACTATAATTTACAGTTATTTATATTTTCATTTTCATTTTTCATCTCATTCATTTTAACTTTAACAAAAAATTTCTCTTTTTCATAACAGAGGAACATTTTTTCATTATCAATAATTATTTTTTCTGCAAAGAGAACCTGAGAAGGACATCTGTTCCACCTCAGGACTGATTTTCCTGTTATTGCTTAAATTTGTTTTCTCTCTTGAAGACATATATGAATACATTTTCAATATTAGTGTTCTCTTTCAGTGTTGCTCTGACTCTAGTTTCCATTTATATGTCTCATGTGGGCAAGAGTTCATAACATATTTTCTTATTATTTTTTTTTTTTGTGAGACAGGTTCTTGATTCTATCTGTGGTCTACAGCTTATGAGCATCTACTGGGCAAAGTGAAAATGAAGTTCCCAGACCCAAGTGTATAAGACCAGTCTTATCTACACAAACTAAAAGCTGAAGTGGGAGGCTCATCTTCACTCTTATAAGAACAGCTAACAGATTAGTGTTTCTTGAGAAATGTTTAATTTTATGTGCCAAGGTCAATAGTGTGTGGCTAGTAGTGTCTTGCTGTTCTTTATATGTGTTCATTAAAGGATCCATGTTTAGGAGAATAGTGTATTTTGATTTATCTTTAGAGTACTTCAGGCACATGTATGTTCTTTAGTCTCATAATATTTGTAAGGATGTTTTTGTTTATTGCTTTTTAATCAGCTTAGCATGTGTTGTTTTCAAGTGAATTTCATCATTACAATTTCTACTGCTTTTAAATTCCATTAACATTTTCACCTGAAATTGACTGTGAAATAACAGGAAGTGAGTAATAATGATGAGGTTGAAATGGAAATAAACAAAAATTAAATAAGACCCTCATAAAACATAAAGGAATAAAAAAATGTGTCCTCAAAACAAAATGACGGTGTTCCCGTAAAGAAAATTATATTCACTGTAAATATATATAGTAAAAAATAATTGCAATACAAAACATTTTGATAAGTATGAGAATCATCACGCTTTGTTATTTAATAAGGTAGAGAAAAGTACAATTATCCTACAAATATTTAATTTAATAGAATGACATTACAATTGAGAGAATCGTGTCTATATTTAATGGACCAAAACAACTTTCTGATATTATGATAAATATGTAATACATGCTAGATATTTAGACCATAATCAATATTTTTGATATAACCTTAATTAGATTAGAGAATTCAGGAAAGTTTAGAATAAAGAACCCCTTCTGAGATCAAGAGTTCTTGCCATCCCAACTGCCAACTACGTTTGCATATACATTCTGTGTGTTCCTTTGTGTTTCCTCTTCTAGCATTGGAACAGTGTAAGAAAGGAAGAAAGTGACTGTCATTTTCTCATGAGAGACAGGAGACCCAACTTGATGCTGAAATACCACGCCCTCGGGAAAAGGAAACAACCTGAGTTTAATTCTAAAGCTTTAGAATTGCAACTTTCCCATTAGAGAGCACCAGTCTGATGGCACTGAAGTGTGGTCTCCACTCTGACGTGTGCACCATCTTGTGATATTAATTTATTTATTCTTTGATGTGTGCTACCAGCCGCGGTTGAAAGATGAGGTCTTTTAATTGCAGAGCATTTTGTAATTTCAGTTTCCACTTCAGAGCCCCCTGACATTCTTAGATGATTGTAGTGGGTGGTTCACAAACACTGGCTAATTAATGACTAATTTCAGATAGAAGGCCCTGAAGGAGTCTGGACTAGTCATACTCACAGACGGAGCTAATAAAAAATGCCTGCCTCAGAAGAAAATATAGCACATCTTAAAAAATAGGCCACTAAGTTCCATGACTAAAATTTTCTAGGGCCAGAATATATAATAATCACTTCTAATCAATTCTCTTTATCGAAATGTAAATCCTGCCTGTGGGAAGAGTCTCTAATTACTTAAAACTAACCTGTTAATGTGATTCTGAGTGGACTCAAACTAACATATAATTAAGTGAAGTAGCCACAAGGAAGGAACCAAATTTCGACATATCAGACAAAGGAGATGCTTCACCCACAAGATGTGACACTAAAATTTACACTTTAGAATAGATGTGTTCTACAAAGAGCAGAGTCTTTGAAGTCTATATGAAGTAATTCCCATGAAAAAGAAGTAACACTGGTTTAGGTCATAAAGGGAATTTTTACATTATTGTCCCCAGTAATATATAAAATATGTAGCATCATTGTGACTCTTGGTTGTCATTTGAGAAGTAAAATTGAAAAAAAAAGATAAATACAATGAATAGAAAAAGGTAAGAGAGTGTGTTAGTTTATGCTCCTTAATTTACATGGAAAAAGTATGAGAAAATATGAGAACAATCATGGTTGGTATTTTCTTGTTTCTTAACCTTGATTTAAAGTGGGGAAAGGTATATCATTTCTTGATGAAACCTGTGTGAACCATGATATAAACCAGGATTATGAGGTAGAATGATTTTAGAAAAAAAACTGGAAGACAAAGAACTTTTTTTATGTTTCACCTGAATGTTCTCATTTGCATGTTTGAAGGGTTAGGAGAGAGAATGCTGAACGACTAGTTATCCAAGTATATTCAATATCTACTAAGGAAAGAGACCTTCACAACTGAAAGCTACTAATCTATTCCAGTTTCTTCTCACATTTTGACCTAAAATAGAAGAGAAACATAACACATCTCAACAGTAAAAAGTGGGGACTACTAAACAAAAACAAAACAAAACAAAAACAACAGGAAGATCACTTGCAAATAATATGATATAGAAAATAATGTTTTAAACTGTGAATAGTAAAATCATATGCACAACATTTTCAGTAATCTAATAAAAAAGATCAGAACTGATTTTTCATTTAATTATAGTATTTTCCTTGAGACACTGAAGACAGATTTACTGATCGATTGAATGACTGATTGCCTATAGCTCTTGAACCAGCAGAGGTCCAGTTGACAAATTAAGAATTGCTTCATTAGTTAACACAGGAAATTCAACACACATAATTACTATCTAGGTGCGAGAAAAGTAAAATGACCTAATAATAATTAATGATAATAATAAGAGTAAAGCAAAAAGCGCAGAACACACTGAGGTAGCACATCTGTGCAAAAGTGTCACAAGCAAGAAGGAACACCTGGTCAGCTATGATACCCACGATCCCAGGAGTGCAAATAGAAACCTGTTGTGCAGTCAGAGTGACAGTGTGGGGACAAGTGTCCATGCCTGAGTGATGCTGGTGAATGGAAAAGTTGGTCAAAGATGCAATGTATGCTTGGTCCCCAATGGCACTTTTCCCCCAGCAAACTCTATTGGCAGAACAGGAAGCCAGATGGGGAGAGGAAAATGCAATGTGCAGAGAGATGCAGCCTGGGACCCACAAAGCTGGTGGGATCAGAGTTGACAAATAATAGCTTACTTAAAGCACTAGCATTTAATTACAGACATTAACATGTGGTGACTGATAGATTGCTTTTGAACTAAATCATATTCTTTGGGGAGGTGGGGACTGAGCTTTAGTTCTGGCTGCAGAAATAGCTCTAAGCCTGGTCAGAGGCGGTGTGTCGGAGACTTCTGAGAATAGGCGCAAAGAGGAAGACATTCAAAGCATAACTTTGTCATCTAATCTTCCTTTTTAGCTTTTCTTTGAAAATAATCACTTTCTCAGAGACTCGGTGACACTGTGCCCAGAGTCACCCTGACTTTCTAACCCATTCTATTCTGTGCGTAAATATATGCTAACAGCAGCAGTGGGCCCGGCTATCTCTGCTGTGCGTCATCCATCACAGGATGGTTAGCTTGTACATTCATCTTTTAAAACTAATAATGAATTTCTAAAACCTCTTAAACGGGTTTAAGTTTTGTAATCCATTTATTGAACATGCCTGCAATGAAAAATTAATTATTAAACAAGAGCCTTGGGAGGAGATCAGCAGGCTTGTCACCGACGCCTGAGATTGATAACATGTCAGGTTCCGGCTCAGGGAGGGCAGTGACAACTCTCAAATTTAAACCTGGAAGGCTAATGTTAAGCATGTCTCGGCATAAGTCGCATTTTTAATTTATATTTTATTAAATGTTAGATAGGATAAATTCATCCATGCCTCTCAAACAGCTCTGATTAAATGAGCTGGCACTCTCTCAAATATAAAGGCTGGTTATGGCTTCTCAAGGACATCGAAAACGCTGGAGCATAAGACAACGGTAAATACAAAATGCACAAGAGGTGGACAGTGATGTATTCGCAGGCACCGGAGGGGAAGGGAGGCTTCGCAAAATGCTGAGGCTAACAAAACGAGGGCAGCACTACGCTCCCCAAATGGTAAATGCACCTGAAGCCAAAGGCTGTGCTTGAGAGCTGGCACACAGAAGGGGCTGCACCCTAGAGCAAAACTCGCAATAACAAGAACAGACCCAAAGAGACGGAAGGGAATGGAGTTCAGCTCGGCAGCTAGACACCAGTTTTCAAATACTAAACTGTGGGACTGGATTACGAGGTTCAGAGAAATTTTTAATGCTAATAGGGCTTTGCAATGATGATAATACAAAGAATATAGTTCTAAGAACAGATATATGTGGTCCTGGGTCAAACACTACAACACCTCGAATGGGCCTCTTAATAAAGGCAGAAATCTCCCTTATTCTGTAGGGTGATAAGAAAATAGTTTATATCAAATACTTTAAATTGGGTTACAGAGAATCAATTTTTTCACAATACTGCAATCAAGAAAAAAATCCCTCTGTCTCCTGAATTTAACTTTAATACCTCAGTGAACCCAATGACAACTCACTTAGATCTAATTGGCCCACAATATGCAGAAACCTAATGATACCTCCCTCACAGTGCGTAGCATCTCTGTATGTTCCTTTATAGTACATCTCATTCCTCTACACTTCGGCTTTAGAAAAACATGCCCTGCATTGATCTAGTGAGGTAAACTTAAACAACGAAGCTTTTTGTTACCAGTAATATATGCATACCATATGTGTGTGTGTGTGTGTGTGTGTGTGTGTGTGTGTGTGTGTATGTGTATACATTCTGCCTTTACTGAGCTTCAAGACATGTGCTATGAAGTGTACAACAGGAGGTGAGAGAACCTTGAGCTTTGTGACTGGGGTGTGAGATGAGACCATCCACTTTAGGCAAATTGCTCTTAAGTCTCTGATTCTTCACACACCATCCAGTGGCTTCTGTTCTCATTCCCATCAACTGAAAAGGGACAGTTCTTTGATGAAGGTGTAACTACACACTTATTTTGCATGCAGCAATATGACATTAGGAGTTCACGTTTACTCCTAGGTTGATTTAGCAGAATAAAAGTACTAGGTTCACGCCTGGCCCTATGAAACTCTAGACTCAGGATCTGGGCTTCATTAACAGTGTCAGGTATGGTGTCTGTCTCGTGGAATGGGCCTTAAATTCAATGAAATTGTGGTAGGTGGCTCCCATAACATTGATGACACTATTGTGCAGGTAAATACATCATGCAGACAGATCACCATTGTTGTTCACTAGGTGAGACTAATGAACACTTCAAATGACCAGAATCTGTCCTTCATCTGGACCTTTCACTGAACACTTCTCCCTCACCTCAATCCCAAGGCATGGGTAAGGATGACAGATTCCTGTCCTTGTAAATATTATATTCTATTAATGATGCAAATAATAACTATTTCATAGGCAGATTATAAAATTGTAAAAAAAAAAACTGGTATTTTTTTAAATGACAATCTTATGAAACCTGGGGTTCTTCATGGTAGGAAAAGTGATTAATATTTCAACAAAGTATATGTAGCATAATTGAGAATGTGGAATTTGAACAGACTTGAAGGATTTTGTAAAGGATACTTATGGCATAGTTGAAAAGGGAAATTACATAAAAATTATAATCTGTATTTGTTTATACTTAATATAGTACATATATTAACAAAGAATATATACATAATATTTAGTGAATTTATGTAATATATAAAAGCTAATGTTCACATATAAGTAATATTTAGTTGTGGTGCTTTGGTTTCTATTTTGGCTTAGGAATTAACACCCCATTGGCTGCAGAATCTTTGTACAAAGTGCAAAGGCAATAAAATAAGGATGTTTGGTTAGTGTATTCTGCTAGATTCATTCTACAAAGCCATGAAGATTTTCAACGATTGGAGAACTAACAATATCAGGGAAGAATTGGAGGCAGGTTGAGAGCTTTGTTAAGATGGTGGCAGAATCTAAGCAGATGTGCAAGAACCTGAATTGTTGGGAGTGAACAAGAAACACTCATTCCTTTTAAGATATTATAAGTTCAGATAACACTCACCTGCTTGCATGTCTTCCCAGTATGCATGGTGCCCTGAGTTGAATACCTATCACAACACTGGGTATACTAGCTTCTGGCAGTGACATGACCACTTAGGAGGCAATAACCCAAGACTCAAAAATGAAAAGTCATCCTCAGCTCTGCAGTAAGCTCAGGACTAGCCTGGGATAGATAATGTCCTGTCTTAGAGAATCACAAAGAGAAATCGATATTGTGATCATGGAATTTGAATACTAGACCATCTTAAAGGAAACAAAGAAAGATAAAAAATATGATAAGGACAAGAAGGGGCAGTTTTCTTACTCATAACATTCATAAAGGAATCATAGAGAATGCAGCCTTTTCTAACTGTGGCTACTGATAAATATTACACATCTCAAGAACAGAGGGACATGTAGGATTTTTATTTGAGGAGTTCTAGATACTGGAAGGCCACAGAAGGCCTTAAGCATGAGGATAAGCTAACCCTGTTTAAAGAAGAGAAACTGTGTCCACAGATAATAACAGAAGATTCTGGGGCCTGGGGAAACAAGCAAAGAGTTTAGTCTAGTTCAGTCAGAGAAGATATTTGAGTATTGTTCATTTTAGGAGTCAACACAACCAAGGAAACATTAGTACCAACATCTTTCTAAACATGTTTGAATAGATGGGACCCACAAATCACACAACTCATTATTAATAGTGAAAACTTTCTTACTTTTAACTCCATCCACCTTTCTGACTTCCAGACTCTCCCTCAAATGTCTACTGTCTATTGTGATATAAATTTGCATAGATACTGATTGGGGTGCATGTTTTGCTGCTTGTTACTCTTTCACTATGAGCATTGAAATTCAAGCTTAGTCTTTCCCTTCAGGTCACCTTGTTCTCCAATCCATTTTCCTGTGGCAGCCTGTGTGGCTTCTATGTGATGAAAGAGCCAAAATTAAAACACCATAGGATAAAATACAATGTATCAAGCAAACCAAGTATTGAGGCAATCATCAACTATAATACAGGCCAAGCTAATGAATAAGAAGTCACATGCTCCATGGAAAACAGCTTTTCTTCTATTCATCAAGCAAGTGTGGTCATTTTGGGAATCTGTCCACCCTTCCTTCTTTGGCTCAGACTAAGAACATTTATTTTCATCTGTCCTCAGTCTGACAAACTCGTACGTATACTTGAAGGCCCACTTCATACATCATTTGAGCTCTATGATCAATCAGCTTAGGCAATGATTTTTACGCAAGTTTGAGATACAGGCTTCAGTCAGCAGCAAATGTAAGAAGTGTTAATAACACCCAAGGGAAGAAAAGGAAACTCTTACAGAAAAAGAACTGGAGATAGATAAGCACAAAGTCACTTAGACTTCCTGGTCCTGCTTTTCACAATCTTTCTATATATTTTTCAAATTTTAAATGAAATCAATTAAATGGCTAAAGGAGCAATTAAAGCTACATCATTTCTGTTCGCCAGTCATATTTCTCAGAAAATAACTTTTGCAGAGTAGAATTAATACCTCTTTGTATAAAAAGGGCTAAAACATTCTTACTTTTTAATCCCTGCTTTCTCAGATGGGTTTCAGTTCTCGTTCAAGAACACGTAACTCAATTCACTGTATTTTCAAATAATTCGGAGATAAGAAACAAAATGCTTCTTTAAGTAGAAAATATTAATTTCCTGGTACTTTGAAGGTTGCAAAGTCATTTATGTAAAACCTTCCTTAGTGCTATTGACTTGTACTGAGTACTTAGCATAAGCCTGTCAGCTTTTCTACGTACTTAACATCTTTTGCTCTTTTACAAAGTGACAAATGTCATTACAAAATGGCAGTTGTGACAGACATTACAACTGCTCACATTTTACTAAAGATTAAACTAAGACTTACAAAGTCAAACTATCTTGCCGAAGTCACACAGCTAATAATTTCAACACGCAATTATGTCTGTCTGATTCAAGTACTTATTTTCTAACCATCAAGTTGATAGGCTAGTTTTCTTTTTTTTTAAATCACCTTAAAGGGGAGATGTCTGAACAAAGATTCTAATACTTCCACTCTCCATAATAATCTGTGTGAGACAAGAAAATAATTTCAAACTGTGTATGACATTTAAATGTAGGACTATGATGTCTTATGCCCCTGAAAGGCGTTTCCCCATCATAACAAGTGAGCCATTGTCTGCTGCAGGGAGTCTAGGTTTAGTTTTGTGTCATCCTTCTTACCTATAAAACAAAGGTAAGGAGAAGTCCCAGAGTAGGGAAGTGAAGCCTTGTTCCCTGGCTGGCACAGCCTAAGAACACTCTTGGTACAGCATCATAAGTACCTAAGAGAGAATGCCAATCCCCTTGGTTTAATTAGGATCAGTATTGTTTGGCTCTGACTGTAAGTCAGAGAGAGAGAGAGAGAGAGAGAGAGAGAGAGAGAGAGAGAGAGAGAGAGAAAGAGAGAGAGAGCGAGCAAGGGGGAGCAACAAGATCCAGAAGGAGATGGAACAGGCACAGGCAGGCTGTGTGCTCCTAGTGGGCAAAGCAGGAGTCCCCTGTGAAATCTGTGCATCTCTGGTACTCAACTCAAGAATAAACCTTCCTGAGCCTTCCCAACATTTTCGATACATTTGCCATGCTGCATTTTTGTCCTGTTCTGGTTTTCAATTTTATCAATAGAGATCAGCACAGCACTGTGCTAAGGGAGAACATGTAAAAATTTAATAATTTTTGAAAAGAAATATTTAGATTTTTTGATGTTTAGGATGAAATATTTATGAAGACAATAAAAGTAAACTGATTTTTAAACTTAAGATTCAACATTAAGTTTAGTAATGCTTTTTAAAAAAGGAGGTGACTTGCTTCTTATTTATGAAATTTTAATATTCACAGAACTAAAGGTTTTTCACTGTACTTTACTGAGTACAAAATAAAATGTATAAAAATACTGCTAAGAAATTTTGCATTTCAGGGATAGGATATCTTAGTTTGTAAAAATTGGCAACCCAGAGCCCACTTGTAGAAAAGATCAGAATCTATCCCATCGTTCCCAGATAGTATGTGATCATAGTCCTGGGTGTGTATGTACTACGAAACACATATATGTAATAAAATAGTAAAGATAAATTGTATGATCTTTTTCTCAACAATAAGTGCAAACAGATGTGTTAACAGATAAGTAAGTAAAATTTCAACTGCTACATGTTCTTAACTTAAAATTTTCTTGAAATTAAAATTTGGAATGACCCAAAATGCACTGTGTGAAGAGAAACTATGTCAGTCTCTGAAAGATAACCAATGGAGTAATAAAGTGACAAAAATAATAATGGTTATCAAATTATATATTTTTCTGTGCTAAATACTTCCTAATAGATACATGTACAAAATTATATGTTTACTAGGAGTAATAATCAAGTATTACCAATGGTTTCACATGAGGGTGACTTGCTATGAAAGTGAGTGTATCAGTAAGTTGTCTTGATAAGTGTTCCTATTTCTGCACAAAACATCAGGACCAAGAAGCAAGTTGGGGAGGAAAAGGTTTATTCAGCTTGCACTTCCATATTGTTGTTCATCACCAAAGGAAGTCAGGACTGGGACTGGAACAGGGCAGGAAGCAGGAGCTGATGCAGAGGCTGTGGAAGGATGTTACTGGTTTTCTCAGCCTGCTTTCTTATCCCAGGGATGGTACCACCCACAATGAGCTGGGCCCTTCCACCTTTATCACTAGTTGAGAAAATGCCTTACAACTGGATCTTACAGAGGCATTTCCTCAATGGAAGCCTTTTCTCTGCTATAACCCCAGCTTGTGTCAAGTTGACATAAAATCAACCAGTTCACAGTTCAAGAATTAACACTAAGGCCTGTAGTATAATTTGCTTCCAGGTATTATGGTAAACACTGTAACCCAAAGCTGAGGCCAGTTACAAACACTAATCAGCAACTTATTTCCAAACTTGCCTTCATCTCTTTTTCCTATAGTCTCTCCTTTTCTTTGTGCTGCAAGTTGACAACTAAAGCTAAAGTTGACAACCTTATTGTTTGAAATAATTTTCATGACAGAAGTTTATTTCTGCATCACCATCTTTGTATCTTCTGTTCTGTCTGGGATCTATACAGGAACTGTGTTTCCAGATGCTGATGGATACACAAATTATTAGACAAGCCTAGCAATTCTGGATTTAGCATGAACAAAGAAGCTTCACATCCAAATATTGAAATGAACATAGAAGGAAAACCAATATAATTCAAAGCAGGTCCTTTATATATTACCAATGAACCTGTCCCAATTGTAACATTAGTCATGATATAATCAAGGTATTTCACTCTGTAGTCCATCCATTAAAATGCCAAAATTATATAACACTTTACAGGAATTATTTTGATCATCACTACTCATTATTGGAGAATAGCACAGGAAGTAAGAGCCTTAATTTAATGAAAAAAATTATTTAAAAGGCATAATGTCTGTCATGAGTTCCCCATACTGCCTGTCTCTAGGGAAGACTTATGGATGTGCGTTTTCAGACATGCAGAGGAGACCTCAGGACAGACACTGTCTCTGATAAATCTTGTCCATAGTCCCATTAGCTTTGATGAAGTTCTTTGAGAAACTGAAAAGAGAAAAATGCCCATGAAAAATGTTCTTATTTTGTAGTGTGGTGATATCAGGCCCTGATTTATTCACCACCAAACAGTAGGTTAGAGGAATTTTTTTTCTTTCACACACATACACACACACACACACACACACACACACACACACACACACACACCACATGCATACCTTACTGGAAACATTTTTGCATCCTCAATACATACTTATTGAATTCAAAATATTGAGAATAACTATTGTTTTAGTAAATGAATTGGTACTTTTTAAATTTACACCTGATGCCTTTGAGGAACCGAGGAAGTAAGTAAGCATTCAGAGATTGGCTTCCACAGGTTTACGGCCTTAGTCTCTGAAGAGATTGTCTTCAATGTTTGCATGTCAGTTTCCCTGTTCTAAAGTTAAGAGGGAATGTTGACAAATTCATGGAACCAAGGAAATTTTTATATTCAATATTCTATTTAAGATACTAACAAATAATAGCACATATGTGAGTCATTTAGTGATTGCTATTAGGATTTTTCAGTTATTTCTTATATTAATGACTTCCTTTAATCTCTGTTACCTTTTCTCACCCTTGATATAATGTCCCTGTTACAAAGATGTCAACAGAGGAATGAAAGAACCGAGAATGTATAGGAAGGATTTCTTGTTTATAAACCTTACTGCCAATTGCCAGGAATATTGGAATAAGACAAGCAGAGTACCAGGAATTTCTCCTGGAACATTCATGTTCCTTTGGCAGTGCAGACAAGCCTTACATTCTCAACATGTATATTTCTCTGGGGAAAAAAGTGGTGGCATTTGTTTGGTGAAGAACATTCTTTGAATCTCATGTCCTCCACCGGGCTTGGGTTTTGAACACTCAGTTCCTATACTGTTATCCTTATTAAGGCTGGGTAATAGAAGGCCTGTAAGTGAAAATAACTCCCCTGTCTAACTTTAGGATACTTTGAAAACCGCTGTTCTTAGTAGCAGTAAGCAGATGTAAGATGAGAGAGGTTTTCATACCTTCCCAGTGGATCCCATGATACACCTCCAACACCCAACAGGATGTACCAAATGCCTTCTGAAACCTTTAGTTAACTAAACCAGTCCTCTCTTAGAGACATTTTGGTTCAACAAAAAATGTAAACATTATAAAGATACAATTCAGTAGTAGATCCCTGAGTTCTATCCCACCTGACAAGACTAAGTGAGACATCCACCAAAGGAAATTTCATGGACAGTTTTCTAGCTTAATTTTTACTGGAAATTTTCTGCATTTACATTTCAGATGTTATGTCTTTCCCACAATCCCATCCGTGTCCCCTCCCATTGTCTCCATGAAGGTGCTCCCTCTCCCAACCACCCTCTTCCACCTCAGCACCTTGACATTCCTCTACACTAGGAAAATGAACCTTTGCTGGACCAAAGGTCTCTTCTCTCTGCTGCATGGGCCCTGGGTGTTTCCAACTCACTGGTTGGTGTTTTAGTCTTTGGGAACTGTGGTGGGTTTGGATAGTTGATAATTTTGTACTTCTCATGGGGTTCATTCTGAAACTATATGAGTGTTATCATGGCTGACTTCCTATCCAATGTAATATATCCTTTCATTCCCAACAGTCTCAGCTGTAGGAATAACTTAGTAGATGCTCTGTTACTGTGAAAAGATGCCATGGCCAGGCAATTGTTGATAGTATTTAAGAGGAGGACCTTACAGTTTCAAAGGCTTAGTTCATTAAGATCATGACAGAGAGCATGGCAGCAAAATGGTACTGGAGCAGTAGCTACTACGGAAAGTGGGGGCGGGGTCATGGGGGGGAGAGGAGAGAGAGATACAGGGGGAGAGGGAGATACACAGAGAAAGTCAGACACACACACACACAGAGAGAGAGAGAGTGAGAATGAAAGAGGCAAACATAGGAGGACAGGAGGACAGAGATGCAAAGATACACCAACAGAAACATAGAGACTGGGCTTGTCTTAAGCTTTTAAAAGCTTGAAGCCCAAGCTGGTACAACCACTCTGGACATCTGGTGCCTCAGAAAATTGGACATAGTACTACCTGAAAACCCAGCTATTTCACTCCTGGACATATAACCCAAAGATGCTCTAACATATAACAAGGACACATGCTCCACCATGTTTTTAGCAGACTTATTTATAATATCCAGAAGACAGAAAGAACCCAGATGTCCATCAACAGATGAATGGATACAGAAAGTGTGGTACATTTACACAATGCAGTACCACTCAGCTATTAGAAACAATGATGTCATGAAATTCTCAGGCAAATGGATGGAACTAGAGACTATCATCCTGAGTGAGGTAACCCAGTCACAAAAGAACACACATGGTATGCACTCACTTATAAGTGAATAATAGCCCCCAGAAAGCTCTGAATACCCAAGAAACAATTCACAGACATTATGAAGCTCAAAAAGAAGGAAGGCCAAAATGGGGAGGACTCAGTCCTTTGTAGAAAAGAGAACAAAACTCTAGTGGGAGGAAATGCAAGGTCAAATAGAGGAATAAGGATTGAAGACAAGATCACTCAGAAGCCGCCTCACCTGGGGATCCACCACATATGCAATCACCAAACCCAAGCACTATAGGCACTACAGCTGGTCCCAAAAAGTACTTACTGGCAGCCACTAGACAGAGATGCCCCCTCAGGGACTATGCTAGAGGCATATAGATACAGCTGAGCAAGATTGCAGCTAACCATCTGTCTGACTAGGGGTCCCCAACGAAGTTGCTAAGGAGCTGAAAGGGGTTGCAACCTCATAGGAAGATAACAACATTATCAACCAACCAAACCTTCCTGAACTCCAACTGTGGGTAAAGCACCAAACTTTGTGTGTACTTTGAGAGACCTATTGATCCAGTTTTGAATGTAGCTGAAGATAGCAGTGTCTGGCATCAGTGTGAGAAGAAACTTTTGTTCCAAAGAGGGCATGTTGTCCCAATGTAGGAGAATGACAAGGCAATGGGGTAGAGAGGGGGACCAGAAGTGAGTGCACCTTTGTCAAGGCAAATGAAGGGGAAGGGGGGATGGAAGCAAGGTAGGGTAAAAGGATAACATCTCAAATGTAAATACAGAGTATCTAAAAAAAAACAAAAACAAACAAACAAAAAAAGATTGAAGCCCATCCCCAGTAAGCCATTCACCTCCTTCAATCAGGCCATACCTCCTAATTCCTTTAACCCTTTCAAACAGACCCACTCAAGGACAGCAAGGATTCACATATGCTTTTAGGGTCCATTCACTTTTTTTGTTCTGTTTTTTTTTTTTTTTTTTTTTTTTTTTGGTGTTTGGTTTTTTTTTTTTTTTAATTTTTTTCATTACAATGTTATTTTTTAAAAAAACAAATAAATGTACAGATTATCAAAAGGATTTTAGCATAAAACTCCATGAATATATTTTTTTCAGTACTTGGTTGTTTTAAAAGTTTGATAGTATCCATTGAAATCTTACTATTTCCAATGATCATAAAGTATATGTAAAACAAAACATAACAAGGAAATGGTCAAAGTTTTCTTGGTGTGTAAAGATTAAACATAATGTTTTTAAAATACCAATAATTTCCACAAGGCTATCTTCTTAGTTCTTGAGTTATTAACGATTTAAGGTCCAGGTGTATCTGGGCATATACCCCAAAGATTCTCCAACTTAGAATAAAGACACATGCTCCACCATGTTCATAGCTGCCGTATTTATAATAGCCAGAATCTGGAAAGAACCTAGATGTCCTTCAGTAGATGAACAAATACAGAAATTGTGGTATATTAACACAATAGAATACTACTCAGCTATTAGAAACAAGGACTTTATGAAATTCTTAGGGAAATGGATGTATCTAGAGAATATCATCCTGAGAGAAGTAACCCAGTCACAAAAGAACAGACAAGATACGCAGTCACTGATAATTGGATACTAGCCGCAGAAAGCCCTGAATAATCCAGAAACAACTCACAGACCATATGAAGCTCAAAAAAAGAGAAAGGCCAAAAAGTGGAAACCGCAGTCCTTCTTAGAAAAAAACAAAAACAAAAACAGTAAGTGTATGGTCCATTCACAACTCTGACCTTGCTTTTTTCTGTAGTAAGCTCCTATTTACATCAAACATTGTAGTCCGTGGTGTTCTCAAAGATATCTGCACAATCATAAACATTGTATGAGGTTGCGTTTAATTAAAGGACAAACACCTTCTTTTGATGAGAACCACAAATGTCTAAAGATTTATGCAATTCCTAACTAAAATAAAGCACCTGACTTCTCAGGCATTTAGTTCTGTCCTATATACAGAGTTACTTTAGACAATGTGTAAGGGGAACATATCTGTAAATCCCTGCAGTAGCCAGTGTTAAAGAGCAGGATTAAAATTGAGTCCCGTGAGGCATAATGTAAGAATGGCTTTAGTTGAAGCCCTAATGTAATGGGTTTTATTTGGCTCTGTGGGATGGAAGATGGAGGGGCATAGAAACATGCAAACCATAAGAGACATGTGCTCAAGTAATCCAGGTCATTGGTTCTGAATCCTGTTAAAAGTGATCACAGTTACCTGGGGAACTTATTAAAAATACTGATTCCCAAATTTCAGCCACTAAAGATTTTATTGATGGGATGTAGGAATAAGTATTTTTAGCTTGGTGACTTTCTGAACAACTTCCAGCACCTGTGCCTGGACCATCATTTCAAAATCAATAAGCTAGAAAAAAAAGTTAAACAGAGAGATTATTTTAGATATATTTTTAAAATTTCAGTTTAAAATATATCATATTTGAAGTTCAGTTTTTTTATAATCATTATATGTTAATTTAATATTACCTGTGTGATATATGTGAATGCTATTTTATTATAAAATATAATAATATTTCTTTAGAGTATAAAAATATATTTATATTAATGATTTTAATAAATAAGTAATAAAATTTTAAGTTATATAAAACTTTATGTACTTGTTGAAACACGGAAATCAAATAGAACAATTTGTGATTTCAAGCAGAAAATACATTTTATAAAATGATAAGTACCTAATTCTAATTTATCATTAAATGTAAAGACCTGGAAAATATTCAAATATTAATACTAATTAAAATGGCTACTGTGTGGATATTATGTGTTGTGATATTGTAGCAAACATAATAATGTATTCTTCAATAAATTATATGAAGAATTTACAAATGTTTCATATGGTATACATATATCTCAGCAGAAAAAGTTATATCCAACATAACTGCTCATAAAACCATTGAAGAATTGAAATATGTTAAATTAACTTAGAATGAGACTTCAATATTTTAACTGACTACTAATATACAGTCATCAGATTTAAAATTCACAAATATTGTATTATATCAAAATATAAATATTTTAAAAGGACAAGTAAAACATACTTTAAATATTATGGGTTTACAATATTTAATTTACAAGATATAAAAATAAAGATGCTTTAATGATCTTATCTTAAAATGCTCCATGCAGAGAAAATATTCATTTGTCCCAGATATTCTTTCAAGTCAATCATCTGTGCCCTAGTTGAAAACATTCAGTATTTCATTAGCCTTTTTCTGTTCATGAAAAGTGACCTATAGAATAGAATAAGTAAGTAATTTTTTATATAAAAGAACAACCAAGTCATTTCCATTCACTGGCTCAGCAGCAAGTTGGTCAACAGACAATGTGATGAAGTTTTGTCATTGAGTTTAAAAAAGTAAGAATCCAAAGTGGACACAAGTCCACTTGAGTTTCCATGCTTCCAATTGGGACAAATATTGCTTAGTAATTTCTATGACTCTTTCCAGACTTACTCATCAGTGATTCATCTTGCTTATGGCCTACATCTCTAGTCAGATGTCTTTGCACATAAGCATGTAGCATAGGTAATTAAGAGTATATTGTCTAAACATTGTTAATCATACAATATAATATCATAACTGTTTTAATATCTAGAATAGGAAAATTCTTCTATATCCTGTGATATCACTCAAAGTAAAGTCTTCGAATTTTATATCTATATCCAGCATGAATTTCAAACATATTTATTATATATATTCTACAAAACATATATAAATCAGATATCTTTTATTAAACTTCAAATAGATTTCAATTAGTAGGAAATTAAAATTTTGAAATAAATGCATGAAACAAAAATATAATAGTACAAAACAAAGTATTGGGGATCTCCCAGCAAATTCTCTCTCTATTTGTACTCTTCACAGCAGTTAATTCGCTAGCTCCTCTTTAGAGCTGCTGGGAAGTCCAAGCATGATCACCAACTGTGTGATTTCTCTTAAGTACCAACTATTCACTGGAGAAAGCATTGTGGCATATTTCCTTTCTATGACAACAATTTGAAAAGGTAGAAATCATCTCCAATATAATCTATAAAATTGTTGGTTTGTATTTTTGAGGAGAAAAATGGAGTGTGATTACACATTGTTTTCTATGGTATCACTTTTTCACACACAGGCAAGTGGTCATCATTTTTATCCTACTGCTGTATTCATTTGACTTAGATTTCTTTCATTAGTGTATCGGTCTGTGTGTTCAAACACACATTTTCTAAGTCTTTCCCAGCTGCTCATCCCATCTTCTAGGTCCACCAGACTATACTTCATCACCTTCATTGTGGATGTAAAAGGATACCTGGGATCTCTTACTCACCTTTCCAATCCCTTCAATCCAATAATTATTGATTACACCAAATAATTTTCATACTCACATTATATCAACTACCTTATTTCATTTTTCCTGTAGCTATGATGAACTATCCTATAAAAGAGCAACTTAAATTTTACAAAGTCTATTGTCACTCATAGATCAAGGATGAAGGCCACCATCATGGGAAGTGACAACAGCTTGTCATGCTGTTTCCAAAGCCAGGAATGCTTATGCTCAGCTCACCTTGTCCTTTTTGGACCACTGAGGATCCCATCTAGCAAATAGTGTTACCTGAGGTGAGCAGGTCTTCCCACTGCAACTAGCCAATAAGCAAAATAACTGGAAATTCCCAAATGATCTGTCCCTGAAGTGATTTCAGAGCTCCTAAAGTTGATACAGAATTTAATCTCCACACAATTCATGTAAAACATCATCCTTTATTTAGCCTCTAGTTTAGGAAGGAAACCTGATTATTTTTAATTATGTGTGCTATCACATAACTAGAGAGTGTGCACCAGCACCTTTCGCTCCAACATGCAGTGCTCATCATCTACTACCCAGTTGTCAGGACTGAACCCAGAATATACAAAGTTTTAGATTTACCCTTGAGCATCTCCTTTACTTAGTGGGAGTGTGATAATTGGTTAGGCTAACCTGGGACTGTTCTTCTAGCCCAGAAAATATTTCACTTGAAATCTTCCCAGCTCAGCCTCCTGAATAGCTAGAAATACACTCCTATATCTCTGGGTTCATCTTTAAGATACATTTCAATGACTGTGAAATCAAAGGCTACTGGCTTCTGTGCCTAGGTCAGACCTTTCGGATTTATCTATTAGGGTTTTTGACAGATTCCAGTTAAGTTTGCACAGAATTCTTCAGACACCAGGTTCTAAGATCCTCTTCAAGGATTACAGAACCCTTGAGCCAATTTGTCTCATTTGACCATGGTGCATGGTGCACATTTCTCTTGGTAGCCAGGGGCTTAGTTATCATGAACATAATACCTAAACTTTAAGGTCCCCATGTTCTCATGTGTCCTAGAAGACTGGGGCACTTTTGAAAAGTGTCTTTTTTGGCTATAAACGATTTTTTTTGATATTTTCTTTACTTACATTTCAAATGTTATCTGCTTTCCTGGTTTTGCCTCTGGAATTCCCTATCCCATTCTCCCTTCCCCTGCCACTTTGAAAGCATTCCCCCCACCCACCATTCCTTCCCATCTTCCCTTCCTGGAATTTTTATATACTAGGGTATTGACCCTTCACAAGGACAAGAAACTCTTCTCTTTTGATGCCTGATAATGCCATCCTCTGCTACATATGCTGCTGGAGCCATGGGTCTCTCCGTGTGTACTCTTTGGTTGGTGGTTTAGACTTTAGCAGCTATTGGGGAAGGAGGGGCTGGTTCGTTGATAGTTTTGTTCTTTCTGTGGGGTTGCAAACTGTTCAACTCCTTCAGTCATTTTTTTCAAACTTCTCCATTGGGGAACCTATTATTAATCCAATGGTTGGTTGAGAGCACCCCGACTCTGTATTTCTCAGGAAATTCTAAGACCATGCATTCTTTAAGTCTCATGAACTTGTATGTTCTCCTACATGTTGATAGATATGTGAGATACTTAGCTTATTTATGAACATATTATAACCATTTTAGACCTGCTTCCTTCTTCTCTTCAGTATCTTTTCTCTCACCTTACATTTTCTTCTCTTTCAGTGCAATATCTCCCCATCCTTGAATGTTAAGACCATTCAATTATTTACTAATGTTTCTAGATTTTATTGGCTATTGCATTCCTCACATAAATACTACTTTGTTTTGTCTTTTATATTTTGGTACTAAGGATGCAGCTGGTGACCTTGAGTATACTTGAAAAGCAGTCCACTAATAAAATTCATCCCAGACCAAAACCACATATTTGATTTTTCCATAACAAAATTGTTTTTCTGTTGAAATTAGATCTTTTTTGTTTATTTTTCTTTTTCTGATTTGTATTGAATAGTCTTTGTATTTATATTTCAAATCCTATCCCCTTTCTCCCTACTTCCACTCTCCCTCTCCCACCCCTTGTCTCCATGAAGGTAGTCCCTCTCCCAACCACCCTCTCCACTTCAGTACCTCAGCATTCACTGACACTGGGGAAACATTAAAGGGGTTATACTTTCAGAAGTTACTTTGATATGGTACCTCCCTAAAAAGTTAATTGTTTTTATGAAAGTGCAATGAAGAAGTTATTCTGGGAAATTAATATAATTGCAATAATATTATTTAATTTTTTTGGAGATTCATTACCTAATAGGGATTTGTGAAGGTCTTTATCTAATTTACATTGTAAACTGGTATCTTCAAAACAAACACACCAAATCTACTGTTATTTGTGATTTCTGTTGTTTTAAGACAAAACTGAAAAGAGCCCAGAAAGGTCAATACATTTAATAAGTTTCTCAAAGCCTCTTAGTTAATAAATAATGCAGATTCAACCCCCAACAGCAGGACTCCAAAACTTCTATTTAGAACGAGTTAACTTAGACATTGCAAACTATTATGTCTAAGCGCAGTGGGTGCAGAAAATTAGATGGATGCTTCAAACATTTTTCTTCCTTCTTTTGCCTACAGAAGTTAAGAAGAAAAAGGCTAGTTCCTCTTAGAAGCAACATATTTGTCAGGGAGGAGCATCATTGTTCCAGTTTTATAAAGAGAATGCATATTTGGAATCCAGAGATGGGTCTTAAATTGGTCTGTTGCCCAATTGGTTATAATTTCTGACTCATGCAACTATTTCTTTTCCCCACTGACAGAAATATACCTGCGAGCATATTTTCTCATCTGCTGAACTTTGCCAATTTAAAGAAAAGTAATCCAAGTTCAGGTCAATCACTTTTGGCAAGTGGTTAACAAGTAGATAAAGTCAAATAGGGGCTTATTTGACTTTCTTATTTTAATAAGAAAAATTGGTTGTTTTGCTCTATTTCATTGCTCCGAATGTGTCTTGTCTAGGGATCTGAAATAGTTTCACAGACTTTGTAATTTTTATTGAAGTATCTTATGACTTAGACATTGAATGGCACAATTGTCTATGACTAAACTGAAAAAAAAAGGAAATTAAGACATAGGTACTTAAGAATAAAACAGTAAGAATGGCTGGCTGTAGTGTAATGATGCATTTCAGAGCTCATGTAAACTTCATTTAAAAAATCTACTGGGTACTCTATGCAGTGTACATGATATCCTCAAGGTAATCATGTAGAAAAAAATGCTCTCTGATTTTACATTACCCCAAATTTTTATTCAAACAACACCTGAAACACAGTTACCAATGTATCATTTTTCAGATTCTGTTTTGTTGACTTTATTATTAGGAATGTACTGATATAAATACTAGTTTTAGAAATTGAGCATTTTCTTTTTAATCTCAGAAGACTGAATGTTTTCTTTAATGCTTTCATTAGATATCTGCTAAATTAATACCTTACAAGTAACTCTGCTATGGAGCTGCATTGTGGACGTGCCAGTGAAAAACTATCTTCTTTATACATCAACCCATCACAGTCATGTAGCTGAGAATTAACACAGAGAATGTCAGTAGAACACTGTAATCAGACCTTCGACATTCAATTTTTAATTAGAGTGTCTCTACAAAACCAATCAAATTACATATAAAATTGTCAACAAATTAAATGACTTATTTTTAATATCTTGCATAATGGATAGAGAGCTAAATGTGTGACTGATTTGCAATGAATAGTCCTGCGAAGATGTTTTGTTCCTGATTCAAATGTTTCTTTTGAGGTCTCCTGTACTTGAAAATACCATGTGGCTTCTAATATCAGAACTCCATGAGCCAAAGTAATTGAGAACGGTTTTCCACATTCATTTTACTTTAACTCAGCTACAAAAGAATGCAAGCTCTCAAGCTGCGTATTAGTATAATGTGTTTTAGTTGATTGTCAATTAAGTCACAAAAGCAAGAGTGAATTCTGGAGCAGTGTAGAATCCTATGTGGTGTAGTGGTTATTTGTTTCTTTTGTTCATGTGTCACTCCTTCTATTTCTTTAGTCTTTCATTGGAAAATCTGAAAGCACTTTGCTGTATATATTGTTTATATTTAACCTTCAAAAGGGGGTGTGATATCATGAAATGAGTTGATAAATTAAGGCAACCATTAAATGTAAAAAATGTATTATTGCTTGGTAGTAGAACTAGCAAATGTATACGGAAATGCATCAGTTGAGGTATTTCATGTATACTGTGTTCTATCACAGTTAGGTTTCAACCATCTTATCTCTATCTAGTCAGACTTCTCACCTGCTCACCATATCACAGACTCCTAGGTGGAGGTAGCTTGGTAAAATGATCTAGGTTGATGCTCACATTCATGTGCCTGTATCAGTACAAAGTGAAGGAATGAGAAGAAGCAAGACCATCAAGTATTCTATAATGAGTTACATTATTCTTTCAAAGTACAAACCAGTTATTACCAACAGTATTTATTTAATTCTTTGCATTAATCACTGATGGAAGAAGGATAGAATCAAAAAGAAAAGAAAGCAATGGAACTTCAAGACTTTTCCAGCTGAATGAACACTGATAAGAAAATTCTGAATCATTGTTTAATCCAGTTAATACTATGCTTGCGCTAAAGAACAGGAAGACTACAGATAAACTGAATGGTGTGTGAATCATGTTGTTTCCATCTCTTGCACTCCAGCAGCAGCTGGTGATTCATCTAAACCCTACCATCATCTTTCTCACAGTTTCTGGTGTCCCATCCACCATGCTAAATCATTAACACTGAAATACCCAAACCAACAGTATTTCTTCTTATTATAAAACAGATTAGATATTAAAACGTCACTCAGTATAAAAAATTGAAATGATATTTCATCCGAAAAAGATGGTAAAAGAGAAGAAAAAGAAAACTCAGAAGAAAACTGGAGACTACCTAGTTGGAAACTGTTGGGTTTTATATAGGGTGTCAACTAGCAAACCAAAATAAATAAATAAATAAATAAAACCTATAAACCAACCAAAACACAATTCTCAGACATTGAAAAATTAATCACTGAAAAAATCAAAACCCATGACATCTTGTTTTCATTTAAGACTAAATAATGTGTCAAAAGCTAGTGTGGCTCTGTTTCTCAATCTTTCTCCCTCCATGAGTTTGTGGATGGGTACTTCCTTCTTTCTCTTCTCTCTTTCTGCCTTTCTTTGTCCCCTTTCTTCCCCCCTACTTCCTTCCCTAGGTTCCCTAAACTTTAAATGAAACCTTGAGACAGATTAATCTAAAGACACATAAATGCTTGGTACAGCACTTCTCTCTGATCTTGCTTCTCTTCTGCATGTAGTTCTGGTGTGTGTTCAAAGGCTCCAGTCAATACTACATGGTACACTCTTCTTTTGTACAGCTCAGTTCCTTTCTGGTATTTTTCCCGCTGTCATAATTTGTTAACAGATCAAGAACACAATGAATATGCCATAAAGGATCAAGAGGACTAAAATCTTTGAGTTCTTTTAAAGTTACCCATAAAGATATTACATGAGCCCTCTACAATGTTACTATAGAAGTTCTTTCTGTTTGTTCGCACATTAGTCTTTTTATTTCACTAAAACAGAATTAATCCTGCCTTCATCTATTATTACTACTTTCTTTCTCCATGGTGGTAATTAGAGTTGTCAAAATGTCCCCCTTTACTATCCTCTTTCCATGTGTTTTTACCTAATTCAACTACAACTTTCTAACATGTAGTAGCCATGATATTGTCTTAAGTACCTTCCACCACAGATCTACTGCTGACAAATCTTCAAACTTCAACAAGTCTTTCAATGACTAATTTTTGTCCCACCATGAGAAACAAGTACAAGGGGCTCTGTAAAGCAGCAGAGGCAAAAGCAAATCACAAGGCCACGGAGTTTTACGTTTATTAAAACTTAGAAGAAGCCTTTTACTTTCAATCATTTTCCAAAGTTGTCTGTGGTATCCACACGACTTCTTCCAATACTCCCCATGACACTAAGTGAAGAGTCAGAATATGTCTTCTTGGTTTAGATAAAGAAAATAAGACTAGTCGAGTTTAACTTATCATTGTCAAGACCCCAGTGGGTAATACAGTGGGGATTAAAAACACTAGAGCTGAATTTCCATTCATTAACATATTCTCTCCATGAAGCATTCACTCCATAGTAACTTCCCTTCTCTTTATGAGGACAAATGAGATAATGTCTGTAAAACAATTTGAGCTCCTCAGGGAAAGCGGGCTATATCATTTAAGAGATGAATTTGATAAATTGGATTCACAAATAAGTGCATTGGCTCAGAGCCTCTACACAGAGCAAGCTACTGTGTCATTTCCCCTCCATCCTGCCAATAAACCCAGAGTCTTCTCGTCATAGTCGTCTCCTAGAGTGCACAGCAAAGGAACTTCTCCAAAATGAGTTTTGGTCTTAATCCAGTAAAGTTGACTTGTAGCTTTCCCCCCACATGCTATCCAATATTGTATTGACCCATTACCTCACAAAAGTCAGAAATTATCAAAAATCAGAATGTAAGTATATTTTGACCTATTTTTTCAGCTAATTTTTAGCAAAACCCTTATATAAGACTATACACTTGATATAAGAACTATTGCTCACTTATGGTAGTAAAACTACATGTAGGCTACATATGAAATTTACCATGTAGGCCTCCAAAAGAGGACTTAGTGCAATGCAGTCTTTTTTAGGCAATAACACCCAAGGGCACTTATTAAGTGCTCAATGATACCTCTACTAGACATTTTTTCCCCTCAGAGAGCATTTCCAGCACTCTCAAATGGGCAATACAATCAATGTGCAGCCTCTCCCTGTCCTACCTTAACACTGTGGCTGTGATTGAAATAGCCTTCCTGTATGAAGAAACTGCTGGTGTGCAAGTGACTGTAAATGGAAAGACAACTCACACAGAGCTGGCCATATCAAGTCTTTTTCTGCGTAGAAAAAACAAAGAGAATGATTTCATTTGGGCATAAGCATGATCTATTGAGCAGAAATAGAGTAGAGCTCAATCTGATTTCAGAAGTGAACGCTGCTTCAAGAAAAGTAGTTCTGCATAAACTGAAAATGCAATTTAAAGAACACAATGCGTTTTAGATTTCAGAAGGTACAGTTTTACTTTAAATGAAGTTTCACTTCAAGTAAATGATACCGTCACTTTGGGGAATCTCTGTCTTGCTTTCTAAGCAGTTCACACACACAGATATTCCCTTACACTTGAACATGCCCCCTTTTACAGAGGCAGATGGGGACCGGCAGATGGACAGCAGGAGGGGAGAAGGAGGGATTCCCACCTGGTACTGTGCATGTGCCCATGAACCCAGGTTTACTGGCTCGATCTATTTTTAATTCTTCATTTCAATTACAAAAAAGAACTAGGGTAGATCAGCTTCAACCTTTTCTCTATTGTGGTATTTTTAGCTCGTAAACATAACCCAACTGTAAAATAATTTCTTTTGAAGAAATTCTAGAAAATAAGGGTTACCAAACATCTAAAATTTAAGAAAATGAGAGTTACAGATAGGATATGAGGAGAATAGTGACATCATAGCTAATGTTTTGTTTTCTCAGGGTCCTGTTACACATAGTCAACTACAGGCTGAACACAGAGAAGAACCGCACAGTAGAACATTTTCAGAGACAGAGAAAAGAGAAAGCAGATTCATATTGCATATGCTTTAGTATATTGTTATCTGTAATTATTTTTACTGCTGGTTGGTGTTAATCTTATTGTTTGGCTTATAAATTAATGTTTACCATAGCTACTTTAACCAAACACAAAACAAAACAAAGCAAAACAAAAACCCTACATGTCAAGAAATTGGTCCTCATAGCATCTCAAGGATTTTAAATATTCTGCAACAGTTAAGTAAGGAAAATTGTACTGCACATTAATTTATCACAGATGCAATCTTCAAAGCTTTTGTGGTGTAAAAAGAACACTGCTCCTCAGATCATTCAAAAATTATATTAATACAGCTAATATTGTTGACAATTGAAGATATGACCAAACCCTGAAATACACAACTCAGAGGATGTAAGACAAGAGAGGTTTGGACAGAGGTACCTTGAAACTCCTTTTTTGAGAACCCCTGTTGTTTGTTGCTATTGTTCTGTTTTAGCATTGCTATTAATCTGATTAAAGAGATTTTTATAATATGAAGCCTATATTATCTGCTAAGCAATCTTGTGATAGCTGATAGTTGACAGATGCACTGAGCAAATGTTGATTAACAGCTTGTTATATGTAAATTATATATGAAGTGAGGAAACCTATTTGTAAAAAGCAACATCAGGGTTCCATGTGTACTTACACCATACTCAGATAAGTCACAAGTAGATAAAAATGGTTAACTACAAAGGAGTCACAGATCTATTTCAAGGTAGCACACGAAAAAAGACAATAGAAAAATTATTACATAATCAGCCAGTAAACAATGGATTTCAGGAGACTGCCAAGAACGATCAAAAGACTCTAAGGTATTTTACTTACATAACAACTGTAAATATGTCACTTCATTTGGCTCCCGGTCTGGTTCAGAACTGGTTTTCAAAGTATAGAAGTAGCTGACAGACAACTTTAGAACTCACCTACTTCAGACCACATTTCTGCGTTCTTTCTTATTTTTCCCATTTCCTACATAGCTATGAACTCAATCCTTGTTCTATTTCACATTCAGTGATTTGTTGCAATCCTGATTAAATGGCAGCTTGTGATCCTGGCACTCGAGGTAGTCAGCCTTGTTGTTGTCTTTATTTCTGGGGTACCATTTGTCACTCCACCCCCCCCCCTTGACTAATATTATGAGAGTGTACCTCCTCCAATAGTCCCATTGTTTCCATTGTTTGCTTGTGTTTATTCCATCCTCTTAAAATGTCATAGTTCACAATTGCTCACAGATTCCTCATGTCTTTCATAAAATGCCAGTTCAAGCAGTAGCAAGCAAAACTTACCTTAATCCTTTTCAACAACTGTCCTTGGTTTTTTTATAGTTTTATATTCACACTGGATTAGTTTAGTGAGTCTTGTATAATTTTTATTATGGGAAGCACTTGCCTTTGTTAACGTGTGCCCAGCGCCTAACCACTGCTTTGTCTTCAGTCAGTACTCAGCAAAATGCTTGAGGAGAGAAGGAATCATTTCAAGGAAGGATAGATGGGACAAGTATAAAGGCAGAAACTGTCAAGAAGACACACAGATGCTGAACTAGACTCCCAAACAAAACAAACACTAAAGGGACAGAGGAAGAGAGTGCCAAAACTAGAAGGAGAATGAGCCAAGCATTTGTCTACCTGTGGCTCACTGAGAAGAAGGGATGTTCAGATGAATATGGATAAAACTGCTCACAAAGCACAGTCCATGGTGAGAGGCGTTCAGCCTCCACATGCTGAGGTTATTACTAACATTTTTCATGGTTCAGAGACAATGCTTCTGAAAATTTGCTGTAACCATTCCTTTTATCTTTCCTTTTTATACAATTCATTAAAAACAAAACACATATCCACTTACCCTATATATACTTTAAACTTGTGAGTGACTATATTTCTATTATAAAAATGAAGAATATCAATTACAAAAAGACATATCTATGGGAAACAACATGGAGAACAAGATGAAGCATAAATTAATTAAATAAAAGCTCATGCACCAGTTTGATTTTGTCGTTGTATGTCAAATGTGCAACTTATAAAAGCACACCCAACCGCCTACCTAATGAAATGAGAAAAGCTTGTTTCATAAATCCTGACCCAATCTCTGGCTAAGGTGAGGTCAGCCTGACCCTCAGATTTGCATATTACTTTATGGGAACCATAACTCACCTGATATTGTTCTGCTTCTGATACTACCAGGCTTTCTGTCCCTTTCCCATAGCAAACACTGAAACCCGGGTTATACAACTCTTCTTATTAAAAGTTCATATTCTGCCATGAATGCACAGCAGCTCGTGGTTTATATTTTTACAATATCTTTGTTCGCTGAGCTGAGGGCCAGCTCTTTATACTTGTAGTCATAGGAGTGCATGCATCCCTCTCCGTCTGGGTCTGTCTGGCTTAATATAAACTCTAAATTCACATAGAGTTTGCCCTTCCATTGGGCAAGAAAAGCCCAAATATGAAAAATGTATCCAACCATTACCAAAGGGGGTTCTAAAGAAGATGGAGTACTATGACAGTCAAAATTATTATTATTATTATTATTATTATTATTATTATTATTATTATTATTATTCAAAATTTTCACTCATGTATATTGGTACTCTATTCATAATATCCAGAAATTGGAAACAACATAGATATCCTTCCACTGATGTATGGATTAAAAAGGTAGTACATTTACAAATCAATTATTACTTACTTGTTTAAAAAGGAAAAGATTGGAATTCACAGATAAATGCACAGGGCTAGAAAACAAATCATTGCAAGTAGATATCCCAGATCCCAAAACACAAATATGATACGTATCCACTGATATGTGGTTGTTGAGTCTTCACTAAGCAGGCTGCATTCTTTTAACCACAGAGGTTAGATATAAAGTAAGAAGCTGGAAGTGAGGAATCTTCCTAGAAAGGGAATATATAATGGAAGGAGTGGGGAGGAATGTGAAGTAAGAAGAATGGAGTATCAGGTGGAGAGAGGAAGGGAAAAGTGGGAAGGAGGAAGGAAATGGGGAAAGGAATGCTAACCTAAGGGCCATTTGAGGGGTTGTGTGAAACTGAATATTTTAGACTATTACTCAAGTAGATACGTAAATGAAGTAAATCTAGAAGCAGTCACCAAATAAGGGGGAAAACAAAACCCCAACTCGACATCTCTATTCTTCACATGACATTTACAGTTCAAAAAATGGGTCATATGCTGACAGGGGTTCTAATATGTACTCCCCTGAACAACACAGGCTATTGTCAACACTATTAGTTGCTCTCCTTAATCTGATAATAAAGCCCTATCGCTGACCATCACACCTAAACAACAAACTGAATACACAGAATTTGAGTTCTTGCCTACCTAGAGCCTGTAATGCTTGGTACTCGGTAAACACCCACCCAGCTACAACTTTCTTGGTATACAATGGTGAAATTGAAACCAACAAATATCTGATTTGACTTAAGGTCATCTTGATGAGTTGGACCAGTTAGCCAACCTTGCTAAGGTTGTATCTGTAATAATCTGAGACCAGATTCACCACAGAATTATGGGGAAAATTCAAATACCACTGTTCTGTTAAACCAATAGTGACTCCTAGCAACATTCTCCAATAATCATAGAGCCTTACTAAGC
Source organism: Micromys minutus (assembly GCF_963924665.1). Classification (NCBI taxonomy): domain Eukaryota; kingdom Metazoa; phylum Chordata; class Mammalia; order Rodentia; family Muridae; genus Micromys; species Micromys minutus. The sequence continues at coordinate 19,245,083 of NC_137974.1, forward strand.
TTTCATCAGAGAAGCTTCCTCCTTCAGTAGAAGAGAACAATTAGAGAAGTTCACAAGTGTGCAATACGCAGAGATCGATATATCTTAGCACATTAAGTAGAATGTCTCTATCCATCTGTGGTCTCTGATTTTAGGGAATCCTACTGAAATGGAGGCTGACAGACTGTAAGAGAGAGTGGGGATGGAGGACACCAATGAAATAAGAACTTCCAAAATTATCAGAACTGATACATGTAAAGTCATGCAGACTATGGCAGCATGGCCAGTCCTTGCATGGGCATAAGCGAGATGCTATCCCATTACTGAGAAGAATAGTGGACACAAGTCCTCAGCCATGACCCAAAAGCTATCTCCAAAAGGTAATGGCTTTTAAATAAATATTTAGCTTTCTACAGTGGAGTCTCACTCAAACCACTCTTAATGACAGAGCCCATGCCCAGTTGATAACCAAATGAAAATAAATAAAAATTAAAAAAATCAACTCAAAGTCATTTTGGGAGATTCCTTGTCCCATAAATTTGTGTCTGGTGTAAAAGTAACATTTATTTATTTGCTAGAACTGATGACTCTGAGGCTTACTGCTGAATAAATTCATTCTTTCTAGTTCTTTCTGAACTCTGGCTGACTGATTCAACTCAGCTGATCTGGTCCAAACTTCTTTCCAAGATGACTGACCCATTCTGGGTTCTCTCAGCTTCTCACTAAGTTGCTCTGTTTGGCTTCAAACTAACTCTGGCAATTTGTTCTAATCTGCCAGCTCCTTCCAATTCTCTGGCTTCAACTGCCTCACTGATCTATACTGAACTGCATGAACTCATGAGTAAACTCACATCCACTGCACTACTCTGACTCCCAACCGACTGATCTGCCTTCACTCTTAATGTGCTCTCTCATATAGCTTGTCTTCTGGTAATATCTCATTCTTTCTGTCATCTTTCTCTGCTGAGTCACTTTGTACGCCCCTCAACTAGACATCGTTGTTTGGTATCCAGGTGTACACTAAAAGATTCTAGAAGCAGGATTAAAGGTGTGCACTAAATTATTCTAGAAGCATGATTAAAGGTGTGTACTAAAGGAATGTCTGCATTTCAGCTAGAGCACACAAAACTAGAATGTCTGTGGCTCAGAGCAGCCATGTTGCTGAATATAATTTAACTACAGTGTGGCATTCTTTTTGTTTGTGTCTTTCCTTCTTTCTCTCTCTTTCTTCATTCCTTTTTTTGTTCTTTCCTTGCAGTTCTATAATATATATATACATATTATATATATATATATATATATATATATATATATATATATATATGTATATATATATGCAGTTCTATAATATATATATATACATATTATAGATTCTGATGCTGTTTTTATGAGTTTTGTATTTTCATATGTTTGGCTTTAAATCTATATATACATCTTATAATTTTTCCTTGGTTCTTCAGTTCATAGTAATTTATTTGTTTCACCTTATTCTAGTTTGTTAGTTCTTATAGTGTCTTATCCTAATCGATTATTATTTTTAGATGTTTGTTTGCATTCTAATGAGAGAAAGGATGAAGGGATGTTGATTTGAGTGAGTATGGAGTCTGGGAGGATCTAGAAGAACTTGGAAAGTAGAAATCTAATTAGAAAATATTGTATGAAAAACATCTATTTTTAATGATCAATTTAAGTTAACTTTATTTTTTTCATCATATTAAAGGTAGAACAAAACAAACAACCAGAACAAGCAAACAAACAAAGAAAAAGATGCAGGCATTGTGTATTCTTTCAAAACTGGTTCTAAAGTGGCAGCCAAAACTGTACAATAGACTGGTCATCAAAAACAGTCAGAAAAGCCAAAAATATAGAATCTGAAGATGATGTTATACTTTTATATTCTATCTAAAACCTCACAGGGCTAAAATCTCACATAGACCTTAGTGAATAAACAAGTATCTCACAAGAAGTCAAAGGAATTTATGTAGGCTGGTGTTAGACACCATACTTGCAATTCAAGAAAAGTCATCTACATATTAATCAATGATAAACATTTTAGGTTTAACCTATGAGTGTAACTGTCATCTGATACCATTGATAGATATTTTAAAGTAAATTTTAGCCTAAAATCTCAGTACATGAAACCTGTATCAGGAATTAAATTACCAGTAAAGACATGGATGAAGAAAGTAAGTTAAAACCAAGACTGTTCAAATCATGCAGTGTGATTACATGCAATGTCTTTCATCACCTTCGAATATCTACATTTTACCTCTGATTTTCTCATCGTGTGAAATAAAAGAGAAACACTCTTCTTTCTGAACTGCAGACTGTTTTTAAATTTTTATATCGTGTTCTGTATTGCTTACTCTAAGTTATTAAATAATGACCGAGTGGATCTTAAACTACAAGGATCAGAGTGACAGCCACTCTTGTTGTATTGCTTTACTGACCAGCTGAGAACAGAGAATGCAGCACAGTTTATCTACCTGCAAGTCTCCCTTTGATGACTAAGAGAAATTCTGCAAGATCCACTTGGAGCTGCACATCCCTCACCTCCCAAGTACCTGAGAATCAGACACTCCAAAAATATTTAATAAAAGGTGGTAATAGAAAAAAGGAAATCTTTAAATACTTGAATACATACTTCCATCATAAATATTACACCTTTATTTTATTCAAGTACCCAAGTCAATTTTTATACTAGAAAAGTATCATTGAAATAAATTACATATTTTGCCTGCATATCTCACATTTAAAAGTTTGTGTAGACCTCTGAGTGTACTGAGAAATACAAGTATTAATGTATGTGATAAGGAAAGTATTCCTTAAAAGTATAGATTATTTTTGATTTCTTGATATACACATGTGTATAAGCACATATACTGTGTGAAGTGTTCATTTTGCTTCTCTCTCTCTTTCTCTCTCCATGTTATTTATTAGAAAAATATTTAGTACAATCAATTAAAGTGAATTAAAAACTTAAAAAATGTAATGCTTACTATTTTTATTAAAAAATTTTCAACAAAAACTGCATTGATAATATGTAAAGTGATGGGAGTGTCCTGGGCTACTTGGCCAACTATTTAAATCTCTTGATTGGCATACAAATTTTGATTATTCTGTTGTTCTTTTGGGAACACAGTCAGGTCAAATGGCTTAACACACACACATATGCACAAACATACAAGCACACACACACACACACACACACACACACACACACACACACACACACTGTCTTAGTCAGAGTTTCTATTCTTGCACAAAACATCATGACTAAGGAGCATATTGGGGAGGAAAGAGTTTATTCAGCTTACACTTCCACATTTCTGTTTATCACCAAAGAACTCAAGATTGCAACTCAAGCAGGTCAGAAAGCAGGAGCTGATACAGAAACCATGGAGGTATATTCCTTACCAGCTTGCTCCCCATGGCTTGATCAGCCTGCTTTCTTATAGAACATAGGTCTACCAGCCCATGGAATGGCACCACCCACAATGGACACCCACAGAGGGCCCTATCCCTTTGATCACTTGTTGAGAAAATACCTTACAGTTGAATCTCATGGAGACATTTCCTCAACTGAGGCACCTTTTTTTATGATAACTTCCGCTTGTGTCAAGTTGACATAAAACCAGCCAGTACAGTTGACACCTTGTCAATGTGACATACAAGCACATCACTATTAAGCCTCAATCTTTACTTTTCTATTCAACCCCAAGATCTAAATAACCTTAAGAGTCCCACATTCTTTACAAAATCTTACATATTGAAATTTCAACCCCTTTAAAATATCCAATTTCTTTTAAAATTCAAAGTCTTCTTTTCAATCCAAAGTCTCTTTACTGTAAGGTTCACTAAAATACTTTCTTCCTTCAAGAGGGAAAAATAAGAGTTCATAGTCACAATCAAAAGCAAAATAAAACTCTAATCATCCAATGTCTGAAATACACTTATGAGCTTCTGGGCTCCCCAAGGGCTTGAGTAAATTCTCCAGTTCTGCCCTTTGTTGCACACATTTGTCTTCTAGGCTCCAGCTGTCTGTTCTCCACTGCTGCTGTTGTTCTTGGTGGTCATCTCATGGTACTGGCATCTTCAAAACACCGCTGTCTCCTGCTACAACCAGGCTTCACCAATAGCCTCTCATAGGCTCTCTTAATGGAGCCAAGCCTCAAATCCTTTGCATGAACCCTTCAGTCCTGAGGCATTATTTGCAACTGAGGTTGCACCTTTGCCAATGGCCTTCCATGGCCTCTCACAGGGCCAAGCCTCAGCTGCTCTTCATGATACTTTCATGCCTTCAAAACCAGTACCACCTGGTGACTCTTACACATTATCAAGTCTAGCCACAGCATGAGGTACAACCCTGGCTATCTCTGGAACACAGCCTCATTGTGCTCTCAAAAAACACTTCCCAGAAGAATTTATCTCAGTGATGCTGGTCTCTTCTTAATTTCAAGTAATTTCTTAGCTCCAGCTCACCAGCACCAATAGTCCCAGAAGTGCAAAGGTTTTGTTTCAGTAGTTCAGATATCTTGATAATCAGAGCTGGTTCTTTATCCCCAGCTAACCAAAACCATAAAATCTGCACATTCAAAACAGCAACAGCCCTGAAAAGAGTCTTTATTCTTCCCTCTGAAATTTCACAAGCCAGGCCTCCATGTTCTGTAGTGTTCTCAAAATTATTTTCCAAGCTCCTACAGAATATCACACAGAGCTCTTAACATGCCAATGGCTTTTCTAGCTCTAAATTACAAAGTCCTTTCACAGTCTTCCCCAAAACATGGCCAATTTGGTACAGGAATATAATTTTTCTGATACCAATTTCTGTATTATTCAGGGTTCTCTAGAGTCAGAGAACTTATGGGTAGTCTTTATATAGTAAGGGAATTGTTGGTGATTTACTGTCTGTAATCTAACTGTTCAACAGTGGTCAGCAACAGCTGTGAAATCCAAGGATCTACCTGATGCTCAGTCCCCAAAGGCGAACAGTTGAGGAAAGAGTAAGCCTTCCTTCTTCCAAAGTCCTTATGTAGGTGTCTCCAACAGAAGGTGTGTCCCAGATTAAAGGTGTGTTCCACCACACCTAGATCTAGGACTTGCTTTGTCCCAGATGACCTTGAGTTCAGAGATCTCCTTGCCTAGTGCCTTAAGGTTCATAGCCAATATGCCTCAAGATCAGGATCCAGGGTGAGCCTCTCAATTCTGGATTGTGGTTCATTACAGATATAGTCAAGTTGACAACCAGAAATAGCCACTACATACACTACAGATATGTGTGTTTGTGTGTGTGTGTTTGTGTGTGTGTGTGTGTGTATACAATTATATGGAGTTTCAGATTACTATACAATATGATTGTGCTTGAAGCTTCATCAAATACTCCTGGAGTTTTGTCCTTCATTCCTCTTTCTTCTTCTGTAAATTGTTCTTCAGTCCTTTTTCTTAGTATGAGCTCCCTCCTTGTTATTCTATTCCCTGCTACCTATCACCTCCATCTTACTGCCATCCCAAGCCCCCTTCCCTACACTCAAACTTATCATCTCCTTATACTTTCCTGGTTTCTTTGGTTATTCCCTGTTTCATTCTCAAATATAAAAATTTGAATGTAGGGACTATAAACAACAGGAAACATGTGACATTTGACTTTGTGGGTCTGAGTTACCTCAATCAATAAAATCTTTTCCATATTTTTTTCATTTATGTGGCAATGCAATAGTTTCTTATGTCTTGTCAGTTCATTAGCCTTCCATGGACCACATTTCCATTATGAATTCATCTGTTGAAGGAAATTTAGGTTAATGAGTGTGGGGAGAGTGGGAATTAATACCTCCCTGTGATAAACCTCCTTACTAGATGTCCCATGCAGAGTGGTCATCTTGGATAACATAAACACATATACACACAAATGATAAAAAATAGCACTAGGCAAATTGTGTGTATGTGTATTTATTTGTACATACAAATATACATACATATTTACATATAAATATTTATATGTAATATAAATATATATTTTTGAATAGTATGCATGACATTTATAATTACATATATATAAGTGTATGTAAGTCTGTGAGTGTGTGTGTGTTGTGTGTCTGTGTGTGTTTGTTTGATTCCAGATGAATGTACTGGATCCATTGGGAATACAAATAGTTGGGAGGCATTGATATGGTTGATAACAAGACTCACAATGAATGTCAGGTTGTGTGTAGAAGCTGTATCCCACCTCCACTGCTGTCTGACCCATCTCTCTATCCTCTGTTACCAAGTTATACAATGCCAATTTATTACATCTTAATTCTTACACCTTGAAAACGTAAGTGATTTTATAATTACTTTGCTAATTTTCCTGGATAACAATTGTAGTATTTAATATTATCTTCATATTAATTAGATCAATAATCATCTAAGTGACTGAAGAGGTACACCAACTGGTTTGTGTGTGAAGACATTTGTCCTACAGTTAACTGACAAATATCCACTCTGAATGTGGTTAGTAGGACCTCACAGTTGAGGTCCCAAGCACATAAAGAAGTAGAATAAGCAAACCCAGCCCAGCACAGGCACCCATCTCTCTTCTCTTCCTGATGTGATTTGACGGGGCACTTAACACTCCCACCTCCATGTTTTCCCTGACAAACTGATAGTCACATAAACCATTCCCTCTGTTAAGTTGCTCCTTTTCAGTGGTCACAACAATGTGAACAGTAACTAAAGCCACAGCTATTCGTGTCTTTTAGGAATAACTATTTACTGCAGCCTACTACAGGAGGATGCTAAATAACCCAAAGCTAAACGCCTTACTTTCGGAAGGAAACATTGCCTTCCACTGCTAGCATTCAGTCACATTCAATAAAGATGAATCGTTCTTGCAATTTCACTCCCTTAGGTATTTTTCAAACCCAAAGGCAGAATTTTCTGTGATACTCTCTAAATCCATAAGTTGTGGTATTTTGTCTTGTTCCCTTTAGACACAGAAAAGTACACTGCTTGGTACTTAGACATCAAAAGGGTCCTCTCTCATGTTTAGGCATCAGGAATGGGGGTGAAATTATTGTGAAAAGGGAAACCTTTTGTTTAAGACTCGCTGCCCAGTTTCTTGGATACAGAGTGTGACAGGTTCTGCAGGTGTACAGACTTCTGCCTATTGATACAAATTGAATCTGAAAATAGCAATTTATTCAGCAAATCAAACCAATCACTGCAATACAGTTTCCTCTCTCAACTCTTATTTCCAGCCACTCACTTTCCACTACTCTGAAGGTTTGGTTTTATAGTAACATTTCTTTTTCAGGAAGGGTTTGGAGAGGCTGTCATGGTAAACTCTTTTAACCTTCTTAGCATCAAGCTATTTCTCCGAAAGCCTTTTTCTGTATCTGTTTTTACACCAATAGTAGTTATTTCAGGCTAAAGGTAAGTAAAATAAACTAACAAGTTAGTGATTGAATGATACATGTTCTAAATAAAATGCCAGCCTGCAAGTCCATTTTCTCTTTTCCACCAATTGTTGTTTTCTTTCCTTTAACCATAAAAACAAAGCAATCACATTACACCCTTCTCAGTACAATTGAATTACATCACCTGAAATTCTATAGTGAAGTTATTTCCTATATATGCTAAGTAATCTCCTGACAGGAAAGAGGAAAACATACAACCAAGGAAGGTTTTTGAAGTGAATCTTTTTTTTTCCTTTAACACTTATTTGAAGTGAAGCCCGATAGTCAAGAATTTGAAACAAGTAAATAAAAGATGGCTTGCTAGAAGGGAAGCAACCAGAAGAGAGACTGCTCCATTTGTACCTGAACCTGGGTAAAGAAGTGGTCACTCTCCAAGGTTTGAATCAACACATATTCCTGGCACTTACCCAACTTGACCAGACTTTCCAGGTTCCTGCTCTGGAAGGCTCACAATGCATAACCTCAGGTGGTTGCCATGTCAACAAGCAGCTAGGAGAACGCGGCGGCAGGGATTGTAATAAAAGTTGATAAACACATAAAGGCAAAGAAGTTGGATGGCCCTTGCTATTTAAATGTAACTTAAAGAAAAAACAATCAAGATTTGGGGTTGTTGTTTTTGTTTTTTAATTATTTTATGTCTTTTGGTTGTTTGTCTATTTGTTTTCCTCTTGTTGTTCTACAGTAATTATTGAATTAGTTGGGTAGCATTTTGAAATGTACAATAACAGCAGTGGATCTTTAAGACTTGGGAATGGGAAAAGACGGAAGGAAAGGGATCAAGGAGCAGCTTCTAGGGGAGGTATTAAGAAAGTAGTTGCCCTGCTTGCTACAATAAATGTTCTGCCTCATCTCTTTAGAAAACTGAAGCTAGCATAAGGCGAGGACCATATGCTAGACTTAATACCTTATCAAGAATCCTGCAGACATGACTTGGATGCCTTGCTTTGAGTTGGTGCTTTCTAGTTTATAGAAGGCATGTGGAAGCCCCTGATCAGTTAGGTCAGTCTCTGAGCTTTGCACTCAGTGCTGTGACACACACATGCTTTTTCCCCACAAAAGTTAGTGTGGAAAGAATTTTGTAAAGAAGCACATAATTATAGGATTACTTTAATTTCTTGTTCATGGGTATTAAAAGTTTCATTGTGGAACTTTTAAATTTCATTTTAGATATTTTATATTCCTTCTCTTACATATGACTCTAAGAGCTCCAGAACTATATTGAATATTATTGGAGTTGTAAACCCTATCTTATTCATGATTTTAGAAGAAACACTCCTGGTATTTCTACATTTAATAGTTTTAGCTGTAGGTTTGTCATACTTAGTCATTATCATATGTAACTATGTTATATCTGTTTCTGTGTCAAAGAAGTTTCTCACAAAAGATCACTAATCTTTGGCAGTGTCTTTTCTTAATCTATTGCAATATTCATATGGTATCTTTCACACACACACACACACACACACACACACACACACACACAAAGAGAGTTTTAAAATGATCACTGTAATGAAACCCAACTGTTTGACTTGTTCTTGGATTGCTGAATTAATATTATTTTTAAAATTCTATATTACCAAAAACAATTTATGAGTTCAATGTGACCCCTTTAAAATTCCAATGACATTCTCCAAGAATATTGAAAAGTATTAGAAAATTCATATGGAAACAGCAAAGTCCTCAAATACCTAAAGCAATTCACAGCCGAAAGAACACTGTTAGAGGTGCCCTAATATTAGACTTCATTAGGCTTTTATTTATATGAGACATCACTAATGATTGGGTAACAGTACATCAATGGAAACAGGCATGCAGATCAATTAAACAAATTGGAGGACCCATAATTTATCAGTTATAAACAACTGAGTTTTAAGAAAAATTTTCAAAGTTATACAGAATAAAATGAATTACCCCAACAAAAATTATTTTTATTTTTATTTTAGCTCATAATTTCAGATGCTAGTCCATTATTCTATGGGAGTCATTGTGGGGGGAACTTGAAATTTGTAGTAACACTGCATGCAACCACAGTCAATAGTGGGCGGCCTATAAACTGAGCCAGTTCTACTCTCAGATTTCCCAGAATCCAAAGGAGAAACAGGTATTGCCCACTTTCAGGCTTGAGTTCTCAACATTTATGGGAATCTGAGGAAGGCAACCAGAACAATGTCCCACCGAAAGATCCACCAGAAACTCCTCATCTGAACAATCTCCCACTGAGATTTTCTATCAAGTAACTCTAAATCCTATCAAGCTGATAGGCAAAATAACTAACTGTACTTCTGCAGATAATACATATAAAATTGAAAATGCTGCAAAGAAATCAAACACCAGAGTTGGTGAGAGGGTTCAACTATTAAAAGAGTGCAACATGAAAGCCTGTTTAAATTCAATACCATGAATTCATGGTGGAAGAATGAACTGACTCCCAAAGGTTGCTCTCTGGCTTCTCCACACATGCCATCACATGCTTGCTCATGATTATACACATCACACACACACTCACACACAGACATACACACACACACAAACACACACAAACCTACATACACAAACATATACAAACACACAAACACATAGAGAAACATACACAAACACACAATTACAATCACACACACACACACACACACACAAACTGAGAGAGAGAGAGAGAGAGAGAGAGAGAGAGAGAGAGAGAGAGAGAGAGAGAGAGAGAGGGAGAGATAGAGAGAAAAAAGAGAAAGCATGGGAGTCAACAAATGGGTTAATAAAATGACAGACATATTGAAATTATATATTTTTAAAAGTGTTCAACATTTGAATATTCTTAACAATCAAAAAATGCTAATTAAAATTCCTCCAATGTTCTCACCCCATCCAGAAAGCTCTAATTAAAAATCCAATCAACAACATAAAAACATAAACAGACCATATATATATGGATGTGGTGATGAAGGAATCCTTATTTATTCAATATAGATATCATCATAATTGAAGTCAGTAAAAGTGGCTTAAAAACTTAAAAAGAGAACTATGAAACCTAACTATATCAATCCTGGGTCTATACTCAAAAGATTCTACATTCTATGACAGAGACACATGCACATCTGTTTTTATTGTAGGATTATTCATTAGTGTGGAAAAATAGAACCAACCTAAATGTCCGCCAATAATCAAATGCATAATGAGAATTTGGCAAATATGAAACACAATTTTGTCTTTAAAAAATTAAAAATTAAAAGCAATATTTTTCCTACTATGTTAGAGTAACTTTTCTCACTATATTTTTAGGTACATAATTTTATAATTTTTAAAAATTTTTCCTTCATCTACATGAATAAGTTTAAGGGATTTGGTATATTTTCATTTAACTTCCCTAATAAAATTCAGGCTGTCTTCTATAGATCCTTGTTAAACATTCACTAAATATATCAAAACACCAGATAAGTCATTTCTAATGTAGTCTGTGAGTGTCTAAAGAAATAAGTGTGAATATTTTTCTCACTTCATTCATAAATTAAGTCTGTTGCACTAGAGGTAGGACTTTTTTCTTATGTCCCTTTTTTCTTTTTTCCTGAATGTGCTGGCACATTAAAAAGGATGCAACAATAAATATCCTATTGGCATAAAAATTAAGTAAATTAGATCAGCAGGATTAACATAGCAAAAATGGTCATCTTACAATCTACAGATTCGATGCAATCCCCCATCAAAATTTCAAGTCAACTCTTTACAGAGGTAGAAAGAGCAATTCTCAAATTTATCTGGACTAAAACCCAGGATAGTGAGAACTATTCTCCATAGTAAAAGCCCTTCTAGGAGAATCATCCCTGATCTCAAGCTGTACTACAGAGCAATAGTGATTTAAAACAACAACAACAACAAGAAAAACACACCTGGTATTGGTACAGAGACAGGCAGGTAGGTCAATGGAATAGAATTAAAGACCCAGAATTAAGTCCTCAAACGTATGGTCACTTAACTTCTGACAAAGAACCTAAAACCATCCAGTGGAAAAAAGACAGCATTTTCACCAACTAGTGCTCATTCAAGGGGTGTTCAGCTTGTAGAAGAATGCATATTGATCTATTCTCATCTCTAAGTACAAAGCTCAAATCCAAATAGATCAAGGAACTCCACATAAAATCAGATACATGGAATCTAATGAAGAGCATTTGCGAAAGAGCCTTGAATGTATTGGCACAGGGAAAAATTTCCTGAACAGAACACCAATGGCTCAGGTGCTATGATCAACAATTGACAAATGGGACTTCAAAAAACTGAAGATCTTCTGTAAAGCAAAGGACACTGTCAATAGAACAAATTAGCAATCTACAGATTGGGAAAAGACCATTACCAACCCTATATCCAATAGAGGTCTAAAATCTAATATATACAAAGAGTTCAAAAAGTTAGACTCCAGAAAATCAAATAACCTTACTTAAAAAGGAGATACTTGAATAGTAGAGAAACACTTAAAGAAATGTTCAGTATTGTTAGTCAACAAGGAAATGCAAATCAAAATGACACTGAGATTTCACTTCATACCAATCAGAATGGCTAAGGTAAAAAACTCAGGTGACAGCAGATGCTGACAAGGATGTGGAAAAGAGGAACACTCCTCCATTATTGGTGGAATTGCAAGTGGGTAAAACTACTGTGGAAAACAATCTGGCGGTTCATCAGAGAAGCAGAAATAGTTCTACCTGAATATGGAGCTATACCACTACTGGGAATATACCCAAAACTTGCTCCAACATATAACAGGAACACATGCTCCACTATGTTCATAGCAGCCTTATTTATTATAGCCAGGAGCTGGAAACAACACAGATGTCTCTCAATAGAAGAATAGATACAGAAAATATTGTACATTTACACAATGAAATACTACTCAGCTATTAAAAGCAATGACTTCATGAAATTCACAGGGAAATAGATGGGACTAGAAAATTTCATCTTGAGTGAGGTAACCTAGACACAAAAGAACATATGTGGTTGGTACTCCCTAATAAATTGATATTTGCCCAAAAGCTCAGAATATCCACAACAGGACCCACAATCCTTATGAATCTTAAGAAGAAAGGTCAAAGTGTGAATGCTTCAACCCTACATAGAAGAGAGAACAAATTAATCACAAGAAGAAGAAGAAAGGAAGGTCCTGGGACAGAGGGAGGAGCAAGAGGGAAAAAATGGGGACAGGATATTGTGTGGGAAGGAGTAGAAAGTATATTTGAATATGAATATACAGCAGTCAGAGATAAGGAACTGTGTGTAGCCACCAGCCAGTCTGAGAAACCAGGGAATTGAGAGGCTCCCAGGACTCAAGAAGAATTACATTAACAGAAATACTCACAAAAAGAGAGATAGAACCTGTAAAGACCACCTGCAGTAGATAGACATGCTCTTCAGTTGAAGAATGGAACCACCCACTGATCTCTAATTTTTTATTTTGTATCCTGGTTTCCTTTATCTATTTTTTAAATTTTATTTATTTTTAGTTCCAAAGGAAATAGAAGAATAAAAATGGAAGCAGAGACTGAAGCAAAGGCCATCCAGAGACCACCCCACCTATGGAACCCTCCCACCTTCAGACATCAATACCTGACACTATTGCTAATGCCAATGTGTTGACAAGAGCCTGCTATGGGTGACACCTGAAAGGTTCCACCATCACCTAAATAATACAGATGCAGCTACTAACAGCCAACCATCAGATTGAGCCTGGGGATCCCAACAGAAGAGCTAGGGGGAAGAACTGAAGAAGTAAAAGAGGTTTCCAACCCCATAGGAAGAACAACATAAACTAATTGGAACACCCAGAGCTCTCAGGGACCAACCCATCAGTCAAAAAGTATACATGGAGGGAGCCATGGCTCCTGCTAAATATGTAGCAGAGGATAGCTTAATCTAGCATCAGTGGGAGGGGAGCCCCTTGGTCCTGTGGAGGCTTGATGCTCCAGCATAGGGGGATGCTAGAGTGATGAGGTGGGAGGGTATGGCTGAATGGATAGAGGCAAAGTGGAGGGTGGATGAAATGGAGAGTTTTTAGAGAGAAACCAGGAATGGGAATATCTTTGAAATCTACTGTTTACACACAATACTCTATTGAATACTAGAAATTTTTCAATCAAAAATTTTAATGATTTTCTTAGTTTATCCCACATAGTGTATATTAAGCAAATAAAAATTAAATAGCTTGCTATTGTGTTCATGTTCCAAAGCTATACATTTAAGATATTTTAATGTACGGAAATCCATCAACATAATCCACCATATGAACAAACTCAAAGAACAAAACCACATGGTCATCTCACTAGATGCTGAGAAAGCATTTGACAAAATCCAACACCACTTCATGTTAAAAGTCCTGGAAAGAACAGGAATCCAAGGCCCATACCTAAACATAATAAAAGCAATATACAGCAAACCAACAGCCAACATCAAACTTAACGGTGGGAAACTTGAAGCAATCCCACTAAAATCAGGGACTCAACAAGGCTGCCCACTCTCCCCTGATCTATTCAACATAGTACTGGAAGTCCTGGCCAGAGCAATTAGAGAGCAAAAGGAAATCAAAGGGATACAAATTGGAAAGAAAGAAGTAAAAACATCACTATTTGCAGAAGACATGATAGTGTAATTAAGCTACCCCACAACTTCCACCAGAGAACTCCTACAGCTGATAAACAAGTTCAGCAAAGTGGCTGGATATAAAATTACCTCAAACAAATCAGTCGCCTTCCTATATTCAAAGGACAAACATGTGTAGAAAGGAATTAGGGAAAAGATACTCTTCACAATAGTCACAAAATCTATGAAATACCTTGCTGTGACTCTAACTAAGCAAGTGAAGGACCTCTATGACAAGAACTTCAAACCTCTAAAGAAGGAAATCAAGGAAGATCTCAGAAAATGGAAAGATCTCCCATGCTCATAGATTGGAAGGATCAACATCTTAAAAATGGCCATCTTACCAAAATCAATCTAGAGATACAATGCAGTCCCCATCAAAATTCCAACCCAGTTCTTCATTGAGTTGGAAAGATCAATGTGCAATTTCATTTGAAATAACAAAAGACCTAGAACAGCTCAAAACATCCTCAACAACAAGAAAACATCTGCTGGAATCACTATCCCTGACATCAAGCTATATTACAAGGCACTTGTGCTGAAAACTGCATGGTACTGGTACAGAAATAGGCACGTGGATCAATGGAATAGAATAAGAAGATCCAGAAATGAGCCCTCACAAATATGGTCACCTGATTTTTCACAAAGGAGCCATAAACATTCAATGGAAAAAGGACAGCCTATTTAGCAAATGGTGCTGGTCCAACTGGCACTCAGCATGCATAAGAATGAAAACAGACCCTTTCTTTTCTCCTTGTACAAAGCTCAAGTGTAAGTGGATCAAAGATCTCCACATTAAACCAGGTACACTGAATCTATTAGATGAGAAAGTAGGGAAAACCTTAGAACTCATAGGCACAGGAGAAAATATCCTGAATAGAACACCAATGGCTCAAGCTCTAAGGTCAAAGGTTGACAAATGGGACTTAATGAGATTGCACAGTTTCAGTAAGGCTAAAGACACTGTCAAGAAAACAAAACAGCAGCCAACAGAATGGGAAAAGATCTTTACCAACCCCACATCAAATAGAGGCCTAATATCCATAATCATTTTTTTTTACATTCAAAGGATGTTTTGTTTCTACTCAGACAATAGCTACTAAAGAAATGACAGCAAAATGACCTAAAAGACCAACAATCACCCACAGCCCCTGTGAGGGCTCTAGCATTCATAGTCCTTTGTACAGTTCCTGGAATTCCAAATGTCACACAATTACAGAAACTATCCACACCTGGCAAAACCATGCCTCTACTAGAGTATGTGGCAAATCATAGTCACCTGCTGCAGACAATCCAAAGCAGCTCCATGAACCCCCCACACCTGAGATTAAAGCCAAAACACATCCTTAAAACATTTCCTTGTTTTTAAAGAATGCAAAATTCAAAGCATGTCACTACAACACATGAACATTTTAAGGAGCTATGTGCTCTTGTCAATCTAAATCACTTTCTTGTAATATATTAGAGAGATCCTAAACTTACCTCTTGAAACATTTAAACTTCAACATTGGTCAATAAAGAAATAGCTGATCTGACATGAAGGAATCTGCAATCAGATGTCCAAGAAGGGATAAATGCGCTAAAAATGATTAAAATTATTCTTACTAAAAATTAAAATCAGAAAGATCACTCCCAACAATGAGGGCAACGACAAGGAAACAAGAAGGTGGTAGCCTCCTGAAGTGTCTCCTATAGAAAACTTACATGGAAGAAACTAGTTTAATAAAGACACATTTCGAAGAAGAATGCAGAAGCAGAATTTACAAGCATCCATTTTTGTTATAGTGGCTGTGCTCTTTTATGTGTGTTGTGTAGATGCTTATGCATACCCTGTCCGAAATCATGGGGAGTTGTTCATTTTATTTTCTGTTTTCTTTTCTTTACAATGTCTTTAAAAGCAGCCTCAAAGTAGTTAACCTTTCTTTCCAAAGCTGATGCACCCACCAGTTCCTTAGAAGGCAGCTCTCTAACTGGCGAAATTCCCTGGACATATTTTAAGAGCCTTTACTGAGTTGCTTTGCCTCTTAGCTCACAATGTGCTTCTGAATGATCAATATGCATTATGGAACTATGCTTACTCACCATCTGAGCCAGTCAGAAAAATTTATCTAATATCTAGTGCATGCATTTAAGCACAACAGTATTGTTACTTAATACAACCTCTCATGGATTTTCTCTTTTCCACTCCAAAGTTAAAAAGTTTTGGCTATTTCTCAGCTAGAGGTAAGACCCAGCAAACAAAAGTACATGAGGCCCAGTCGCCTGAGTTTGGTCTCCATAAGAGGAAGAAGAACACTGACTCCCACAAATTATTTTCTGACTTTTATATGGCTGCCATGACACAAGGGTGTCCACACACTTACACAAGAATTATAGCTAAAAGTAAAGATAAACATGGATAAGTTTCACTTTTATAACTTTATAACAACAAATTCTGTCATATAACACACAATGTATTAAATCTTGAAATAATTCATCAACCTGCAAAAAAGCAGAAATCATATAAAGTTACAACAGTGTAATATTTTGAACAATCTTTCTCCTGCTTTTTTTTGAACTCATTTTCAGAAATTGAGAACATGTTACCCAACAAAAATAACGGAGGACAGTTTTCTGGCTCAGCCACTGTAAATTAATGTGAAGTCACATATTATTGGTAAATGTCTTTTATCTTTACACATATAAACGTTTCAAGTAGAAGACTATAGTTGTTCAGTAGATTTAAAACTCTTTAGTTTGCAATGTTTATTTTATAGCAATAAATATCAAAACAGAGGGAACTGGACTCTTACTAAAGAAGCTTACTCTTTGAATACCCAACACTTTGTAATAGCTTGAGACTTTCTCCTGTTGTTCATGTAATTAAAACTTGGCCTATTAGATTGTGATGATTTTAATGCAAACAGCTTCCCTGGGCTCATAGGGAGAGGCACTATTATGCCTTGTGGCTTTGTTGAAGTTGTTATTTTGCTGGAGGAAATGTGTCACTGAGGTAGGATTTGATGTCTCAGATGCTCAAGCCACACCCAGTGGCTCTCACTCTGTCTTTAGATATGGCAGCAGAACTTTCAGCTGTTTCTCCTGCACCAGGTCTGCGTCCATGCCAACATTGTATCACTCGTAATGGCAATGGGGGATGCTCTTAACTGTAAGGTATATAAGAAAATATAACATACATACTTCCTAAGGTATGGTTGTTTGTTTAGTATTTAAGGAAATAAGTTACAGTAATATATTCACATTCCACATCAGACTGATAAAGAGAACTTAGACTACACATTTGTTTAATTTTGTACAATGGTTTAACAGTGACACGTGAAAATAAAATAAAGAAATAAGAATTTCTGCTCAGACTTTCTATTCAAAGCATAAATGAGTGAAATTTTTGAACAATTTATAAAAGGCTTTATGTTTGCTATAATTTTGCTGCCTATATTTTCCAGCTTCATAAATAACTTTGCAAGCAGGTAGCAAGAAGAGCAACAGCAATGAAGGCACAAAATAATCTACAGTTGGACACAATTGTAAATTTGGTAATAATAAAAGAGACAAAAGTTATTTTGAAAATTAAAATATTTGTGTATAAAATAAAGTTGAAAAATGACCTATAATTTCTCTAAATTAAAATAACAATTTTCACTAGGAAGGTTTATTGTTTCTCTATTAGCAATACAAATAGCACATACACAACACTAGTGTAATTGTCCAATAGTCTCTGTTTATAATATTCTAGAATGTATCAAACGTTTTAGACTCTTTGACTACCGTAACTTATTTTTACATTATTTATGTCTGAAACATTTGCCTGATTAATGCAATATTTGAGAATTAGAAGTATTTATTTCGTGCATGATTCACTACTCCGGTCTTAAGTGATCTCTGGAAACTATGCTTGTCAAAGAAATATGGTCTTTTTGTCATTTATTCAATATTTACTTCGAGGCCATAGAAAATGTCAATGGTGAATAAATAAAAAATTAATTTTCCTCCAAAGAATCTTGACATGGTGTTTGTGTGTACGGAGAGAATGTGTGCGTTGCTATCAACAGGAGTCTTTCAAAAGCGGGCCTTGCGTTCAACCTCCAGACCCCATTGGGAAAGGCAGCATGGGTGAGAGGATGAGCCTTAAAGCTTCCTGACCAGCCAGTGTCCCTGAACGAATGAGATCCAGGTTCAGCGATAAACCCTGTCTCAAGAAGGCAGGTGGAGGGCTAGAAAGATGGTTCCGTGGTTAAGGGAGCTTACTGAAGTCTCAGAGGCCTTGGGTTTGCTTCCCTGTATTCATGCCAGGTGGCTCACATCTACCTGCAGCTTCAGCCTGAGCAAAGATGGTCTGAGTGATGCCATCTTCTAGTCTGAAAGTACTTGTTACAAACAGACACTAACACACTAAAAATAACGTAAAAGTCACTAAGAAATAATGAGGTGAAAAGTAACAGGAGAATACAGACCTCTGTCCTCCATAATTCTCATAGCCACATAAGCATGTCTCTCTTAAACACACATATGGATGCACACACACACACACACACACACACACACACACACACACACACACACATGTGCGTGCACGGAGCAGTTTACAATTAGTCACATGCCTTCCAGTGTAAGTTGTTTGAAAAGCTGGCAGTTAAAAATTATAGGTGTAAGAAAACTTTGACTATTTCCATGTTACGTTTTGTTTTACATGTACTTTATGCTCATTGTGACTAGTAAGATTTCAGTGTATACTATCAAACGTTTAAAAAAAATCAAGTACTGACAAAAATATATTCATATAATGTTATGCCAAAATGCTTTGAAAAATCTGTACTTGCATCTCTGGTTTTTTTAAAATAAAGTTGTAAGAAAAAAGAAATTATAGGTGTGAGTGCAAATGCTTAAACACTTTTGGAATTAAAACTTTCAAAAATAGTCTTAATATCTTCATTACTAATAATATTAATATCTTAATGAAGATAACGTACTAAAATTTATTCCAAATTATGGATGATTAAAATTATTTGTATGAACATAAAATGTCTGCTGAATAATCTAGTAAAATCTCCTCTATCCTAAAATTTATTTAAAAATAGAATGTTAATGATATGATGTTATTATAATACTTAATGAGACTTTTTGAACAAATATCTACTTTATTCATTATTAGTTAAAACTATGAAACACATGGACCACGGGTTGTTCCATATTATGGTGCAATAGTCCAGTCAACTTTTGCTAATACACAACAAATGGGTGCTTAGGGATGCAAGTGGCTAAACAGTGATCTGTTGAACTGGTTTCCTTAAAATGACAACCATTGTGATGTACTATAACAGGGTAACCAGACTTGCATACTTGACAATACCCCAGGTAGGTTTTCATGGTTTGCAAAATCTGAACGTCTGATTTCTCATATCAGCCTACATACCAGTCAGTGTGTGAAGTTGTCCTGATTAACTGGATGGGGGGAAAAAAAGAACTCTGAATTGATCCTTAAAACACAGGTAAGACCCACTTCCTTCATCCAATGTCTAGCTTCTCTGCTATTCCTTCTACATAGACTCACAACTAAAAGAAAAAAAGAATTAGCTGAACACAGTGAGACTTTACACTTCTCACACTTTGTTTCAATCAAGTACCTGAAAGTGGCAAATCAGCAATTTTATTAGATGAGGAGGAAACTTTTCTGGAGTTAGGGCTGTGTCTAATTGCAGTGAGAACTCAGTGTTCGATAAGTAGCAGGTAACATCCAACCAAACGGGGAAAAACCACAGGAAGGGTAGGGATAAGCTCATCCAGAAACTGAGTTTTCATTCAGAGAAGCACTAAGAAGACAAAGTTGGAAAGCAACGCCTCCAGCACTGACAAGAAAAACATGGTGTTCATTTGGTTCAGAAAGGATTAGTGGTCTCTGTCAAGCCTGGTAGCAGAGTATGTCTGACAGGAGTATGTTTTAGCTTAGAATTATGGGGTAAAGAAGTAACAGTCAGTGCTCAGCAAAGTCTCACAATCTAAAGGGGAGACCAGGGAAATCTTCAAAGTAGTGCACTCGCTACTTCCATGTGACTGAGCCAGCTGCCACATTCTCGTTTTGATGATATGACACAATGAAATCATTTTATCTCTTATGGACAGTTGCTGGAGTGTTTAGTACACTGTAAACTATTCTGAGGCAATCTCAGAAACAAGCTTTTCAATACCCTTTGAACCCTAGACAGCAGAGGAAGTATAGATGTACTAAACAAACGCACATATACTCAGAGAAGACAGAAGGATAAGGAAAGAAATAAAACCCAAGACTCTGAAATAACTAAAACATTACAACTTCTAACATTCATAACAATTGGGACTATTTTTTATAAAGAAATAATCATATAATTTTAAACACATACACTGCTGCTTGAAATGTAAATAGCAATTTGTGTGTGTGTGTGTGTGTGTGTGTGTGTGTGTGTGTGTGTGTGTGTCTAAAATGTTGTACAGCCAACACTCATCATTTGAAGTGTATGCTATACATTATCTGGCATGTCAAGAGCAGCTGGTACAAATAGATGTAATGATATAGATATAATCTAAAACTAGTCATTCAAATGTTCAAGCACTGAAATTTAAATCATAAATGCTTCATATTCAAAGTGGGAATGTGAAAACAGTACATTCAGTTAACACAAAAGTAATAAAATCACATTGACTTACAATGTCTAATGTAGATCTACATTACAACACAGAAAAGAACTAACTGGGAAGTAAATAACTTGTTAATAACTTTTAAAAATTAGGTTCATATTTCTCACTTTGGTATTTATCTACTTTGTAATATGTGATATTTTGTCATATGAAATATTTTGCAATATTTAATACCCCTGTAATAATATATCACTGTTGGACAGTTTTTCTATTTGTTTTATACAAGTTATTCCTAGTAAATACTATTCTGTTCCTACAAAAAGAAAGCATATGACTGCTTCTTCACAAGTATTGTTGTTCTGAAGTATAGCAGTTTTACAATGATAAGTGTAACTGTGTTAATATGCATATATGTGTTTATGCATGTGTGTGTATATACACATTTGACTTATATAATGCTTTAAGACAGACAAGGGAGTGTATGTTTAATTATTTCCAGGTATTTGTTTCTTCATGGTACTTAATAAATTCTAAGTTGAAAGAACAGCTCAGTTAGTTTATAAGGAAACTGTTTTGCTCAGGGATATTGCAGAGAACATACTGTAAAGCAAGTAAGTATTTTCCTAAATTGGCAAGTCAAGTATGGTGTGTATTGCCTTATTTTATATAGAAAATGTATAAAAATATCTATATTATAAATATGTAACCTGTTTTACTGAGCATGCCATTGATTAATATGAATATTGTTGCTATGTGTTCAAATGATAATGTTATAAAAGTAGCATTCAGTGCTCAATTTCTACATTGACTACTTTCAGAGATTCCTCACAACCTAATTAATATCTTAGCTATAAAACTTTTAAGATTAAACAGAACCTGAACTTGGTTGAAAGTAAACTTCATAAAGAAATACACAGGTAATGAAAGGCATAATTATACTTTACTCAACATATACCTAATATCAAGTCTTTATTACTAAAATGTATATTGTATTTGGCCTCTCATCAGAAAGAGAAACATACTTCTTTCTAACAATAATGCTCTTCAGGTAAACTTGAACTTAGACTTATATGTTTTCTTAAACACAGTAACGTCCCTATCTATCCCCACCACAATCCAAAAGGCAGTAGAAAAAGGATAAATCACACTGCTTGACATCTAGAGTCACAATCAGACCTACCTCACAGAAAGTAAGAAATCACCTATTTGAAGAGAACTAATATTTAAAACTTAACATTTCAGTTGTTACTTGTCTTGGATTGATTTAATAATCTTCTCCAAAGCTATCTGACCATACTCTGATGATAACCTTGACATTTTGCAGATACTCTTTCAAGCAACAACTACTAAAAATGGCAAACGCCAATTCCTATACTTTTCTAAATGGATAGACTTATATTTTCCAAAACTGATTGCTTGTGCTGTTGCCTAAAATTACACCAGCATAGACACATTTGAGTAGAATTCAAAAAGAAAAAGTAAAATGCTCAAAATAAAATGTAGTGCTATGGTTGTTATCTTTGTGTTTTGGGGGGACTCCTGACATTGGCATAGGTGTGGTTGTGACATTTTTGCCTGCTTTTGGTTGCTGTCTCTTGGAAGCCTGCTCTTTTCTGGAGTGAAATGGAGGCGGAATGTATCTGAAGGAGAAGAAGAAGTGAAGGAGAGGTGGAAAAAAGTGGAGGGAAGGGAAAAATTGATCAGGATGTACTGAGAGAATAATTTCCCTTCAATCATAGAAATAAGGGACAAAAGAGAGAGGAGGGGAAGGGAAGGAGGGAGGGTTGGTGAGAGACAGAGACACAGAGAGAGAGGGAGGGAAAGAGGGAAGTAGAGAGAGAGAAAGAGAGAGAGAGAGAGAGAGAGAGAGAGAGAGAGAGAGAGAGAGAGTCTGAAACACAACTGCAGGGCATTATGTCTTCTTTAGGGGTTGCATGAGTACTTGAAGAGAATATTCGGTATTCGGTATTGGGATTTTTCCCCTCACTGTTTTATATTTTATCTGCTTTTATAAGCTAGAATGAACTTGCCAAATCAGGTTCCAGTCATTCAAATCTTTATTCCTTCCTACAGAAAGCTCTGAGCCCTCTAATCTCTCTGGTCTTTGATAAGTCAACACTACAATCAATAGCATGCTGCCTTTACCTTCAGGTCTCACTGGCTTCTGTTGATTAATATCAGCTTTTCAGGAGAAACAAGAAAATCAGATCATGTGCAACTATATCAAGCTGCCACATGACTTCGGGAAACTGAGACATTCAAGGGAACTAGGATAGTGAACTGCAGTATAAAAATGTCAATTTCAGGGGTTTTTGACATTTTGTTATATTTAAATTACAGGCAATGTTATTTCGGTTGCTTCCTGCTCTAAACATGTTAGTTTTTGCTTTCAGGAGATTCTGATAAAATGTGTGATTATCCCTTGCCAACAATTTCAAGTCCTCTTCTATGCAGACAGCAGGGTTTATATGATAAAATTTTAATGACCACGGACCTGCATAACAATGCGAGGCACCAGAACATTTTCAATAAGCCTGTGCATTTGTTAAGACTGGCATGCGAGTTATTCTCTAAGCGGAAGGCTTCCTGGTTTGAGATGCAGGCTTAGCAGGGATAGAAGCAGCTCCCAGGAAAGCACTATTATCATGCGGCAGTCGTCCAGATGAAATGGAGATTTATGAATCTCTGCCAAAGAAGCTATATCACTGGCCGTAAATTAAAACGAGGGGTTAACATATACCCAACATGAGACCAGAGAATCTAGTTTTCAAATTACCCCACAGACTTACTTGAAAGCAGCTTTCAAGTGCCCTTCTATTCCTTCTATTGCTGACTGCAACCCCTCCACTTTCCACAAAACCCTACAGTATTTTACTGTTGCAGTTTCACTGGACGTGGGAGTATCCAAATGTATTCAGGGGAGACTTTTGTTTAACTCCTTTTCAATTCCGGGTTAAGTCGACACTGGAGCTGGACTCTGTCAATGTTAAATCAGGCAGCGATATTGTCTGTTGAGCTCTCTCTCTCTCTCAGCGAGCCTCTGTGGAACTGGCCTCGGGTCTCACAGATGCATGTGCAGCCCGGAGCCTGGGGATTTTTGACAAATATAACAAACGGACATAAAATTTCAATGAAAAACGGGAAAGTTTTGTTTGCTCTGTTTCTGATTTCAATACTCGTGGCTACTTTGTAGATGATTTGAGACGAATGGCAAAGTGCAAATCGAAAATTTTGAGGAATTGTTTCCTGGCTGCCTTGAACTATCTTAGAGAAGAGCAACCTTTGGTGTAGACCATCCTTTCCTCTCCCTGATATGCTATTTAAAATTGGCTGCGACTTGAGGACTTTTCTTGCTGCAGCTATAGTGTGACTACCTCAAGGGAGAATTGTTTGGAAAGTTTTCTTCTGGCTTCTGGCACCAGGAGTCTGGAGAAAAAAACTCGGGGGGGAGACTCTGATGGGTCTTGGTCCCAGACTTCCAATGTCGTAAACAAAAATCTATTACTATTTGTACAGCAGTATCTCCCGTGACACAGTCTGGACCCTCTGGTACCAAAGCACAACTGTGGTGGGAGGAAGCATAATGCTCACCCCATAGGAGTCTGGATTAATGAGAGAAATGCTTTCCTGGGCTATTAGAGCACCAGGATTCTGTTCTATAAAACAAAAGTTTTGTGATAAAAGTGGAAAAATCATAATAGAAACAGAAAGATGTTGCACACATGCTGGGAAGAACATGACAAATGTTAAGATGGGGGGAAATACATTAAAGAAAATAATTCCCAGAAGTTTAGCATTAAGCTATAAATAATCGTTTATATCCAAGGAACAAAGTATCTGGCAGCCATATCAGAAATGCACATTTGCTAAAATACAAACATTTTGTGTCAAGATTTTATATAAAATCCAAGAAACTACCCTTTGATGTTGAAAGTCATTGAAACTTCAAATTATAAAATGAATTATATTTGATATAAATATTTGAGAATTAAAAATACTGTGGTTGATAACACAAAAAGTCAATAGTGTCAAATTTTAACTTTAAAATCATACTTCAAAAATGATTATAAACTTGGTAGATTAAAATTTATAAATATAATTACTCCAAGTAGGTATTTCAGGTCAAAGTAGTGGTAATTCATGCTAGTGTGTGTGATTACTAACTTAAAAACTTTCATTCTAGAAAAGTGTTTAAATATCAACTGTTTAATTGAGTATTTGTAATGTAATAGCACATCAGGTTTCCAGAAAAGGATCTAAATACCCCATTTTGACTTGTATCTAAACTAAAGATACACTATAAATGATATAAAGATACTTCCTTAGGAAAAAATATATCAGACTTAAAAATAGCTAACCAAATAATCCATTTTGTACATTTCTTTTTGTGATTTTGCATTGTAATAAGATGCTAGGTATTGAGTCTAAGTTGAAAGCTTTGATATTTTTCCCAGTGATCAGACAACAGGAAAATCTCTTCCTAAGCATACAATATTTGCCCTGGTTTCTGACATGAAACTTCTTCTTTCTCATTTTTTTTGGAACTTTTTTTGAAAGATTCTTTTGTTCTAATGAGGCTTATGTGGAACATTTCTGCTCAAGATAGTATTAAGATACAGATATATATATATATATATATATATATATATATATATATATATATAGATATAGATATATATAGATATATATAGATATATATATAGATATAGATAGATAGATATAGATATATTTGCAGTAAAAAGGAAGACTTTATTAGAAGCCGCTAACTCTTACCACACTTACAATATCCAGCAATAGGAGTTAATGTTGACCTAACCACATAAACATATGCTCATGTGGTGAAGCCAGACAACCTAGTCCTGTGCTGCATATGTAGCATGGGACACAGACCAACCCATGTACGGCTCTTGGTTGGCAGCTTAGCCTCTATGATCTCTGAGGGGACCAGGTTGGTTGACACTGTTGGTCAGCCTATAGGTTTGCAGTCCTTCCTGAGGATCCATTAAATATGTTCAGAACATCTGGGAATCTGGAAGTGGTGCATTAAAAATCTCAAGCAACATAAGTTACCGTGTCCCAAAGCTTTTTGGAATGTTCTTTATGGACATCTTCAGCTATCATTTTGTTCTTCATGATAACATTTATACTAAGCCACTAAGAGGTAGAATTTCCCTGGATTCTATGATCTATTTTAGCACACAACATTAACTCCTGAGGGAGTCACAGGCTAACTCTGTAGTCTTATCTATGTGTCCTTTTATGCTGTGACAACACAGCCATAAGTAAGCATATCAAGGAAACCTTTATGCATGTTCACAGTTCAAGAAAATAGCTTTGATTGTCTGGAGAAGGAGCAGGAGGCTGCTTGGTCACATTGTAATCACAGGTAAAGAAGATAGAATAGGTATTGGGGGTAAGGGGGCAGCTATAAAGCTGCAACCCCTGTCCCAGTGACCCACTTCCTCTAATGAGTCTCTGGCTCATAAATACTACTTAACTTTCTGAAACACTGTATATTCTGAGGAGCTAGTATTCAGCATACTCAAGTACATTCTTGGCTCAGGCCCTGTGCTTATAGTTGTGCATGATTCTCATCCACATGTTCTGACTTCCAAAGTGCCCATGGTCATTAACTCTCACAACAGGGTTCTAAGGCCGAAAGTCTGTTCCAAGTCTGATGGCAAACTAACAGTAAGCTCTTGGAATATCCAAAATCAATGTCACTTAAAATCATCTTCACTTGATCGGGTTTCCATAGCCTCCCCCAGCGACTCTATCTGTATGATACATGGTTTCTTACCTGAGCTTGTTCCACTCTGTGCATTAAGGTTTTATAAAGAGATGTACTATGGTTCTGCCATCCCCAATATCTAAGTGTTTCCCTTGCATCATGAGAAACTTCCTTATCATCACTTCATGCAGTCCCTTTTTGCGGGGATACTGCCTATAGTCCACACGACTGGTGTCAGATGCTTTCAGGAACTGTGATGGAATTAAATCCTTGAGCCATGGTTGCAATGAGCAATGCATTCCCAGTTGGATATCAAGAAACAAGGATTGGCTAGTTTCAGCATTTACCAAAGTCCATTTATTCTGCACAACAGCGGGAGATACATGTAGAAGAGTGTATCACCAAGATACCTCAAGGTACCACATTCCGATTGATGATATATAGTGGGAGCTAAGTCACAGAGCTCGATACTCCGTTCTTCTACCACTGTCTTTATGGTCTGTCATCTCCGAAGATCAACTGCCGCCACAAGGAGAGGATGAAGGAATATCAAGGATATTACTGGACAGTTACATGATGCTCACTACTTAAATGCAGGCAGGCTACAAGTGCTATCCTGGACCAAAGATACCGAGACTAATGTCTTCCATGCAGCACTCCCCTCCTCATCAGTAGGTATTAGCATCAATACCCAAGGTACAAATAAAATACAAAGGAACTAATAGCTAGGAAATCTTTCAGAGTAGTAGACAGCATTTCACAGCAGCTGTGTAAACTGACAAATCCATTTCCACAGGTGAACATGCTGGTATTACATGTTCCTTTGTGTGGTTTAAAAGAAACATTTGCCCACTTCAAGATGAAAACCTCCTAGATGAAAAAGTTCTTAATGAGCAAGTCCTTGCATTTTTATTTCAGGTAATGTTTTCTATGTAATTAAAAATGAATGCATATGTTCAAATGTGTGACTTCATAAACACACATATATGCCAATATATGAAGTGATATTGGCATAAAGTGAAATATATTTATATATACACATATGTGTGTAGATATGTATGTTTTGTATAAAATTAATTTCTAAACCTTGAGGCTCAAAAGTTAATTGGTATTGATTACTAAAAAGGAACACCTGGATTTTATTCTTTCTCCTTGATACTTGAGAAAAGTCAGTTAATGTTCTGTTTAAACTGCTGTGTTAACTGCATGATGCAGGAATGTTCTGTACATCAGGAGAACATGCTTAATTAGCATCTCATTTACTCCCATGTTTTCAGCCCTCTGGCCCTCAGGCCAGGCTACTAATCTAGATCACTAAATTTTGATCAAAACCAAGTTTCTCACTTCTGAGTTGCGGCTCCAAAGTCCCTCATACCCAATCTCATTTTCTTTCTCTCTGCCTTTGTTGTTGTTCCAGGAGTCCTGCATTCAGCAAAGCCCGTTCTTCTGTGGGTTCTTGTTAGCCTGCACCTCTGAAATTTATAGATTTTGTAAGAATGGTCCTTTTACTCCACCATTTAGAAGTACACTTCGTAGTTTTGAGTTTCTGACATTTTAGGTGGTGGTTGTCTTCTGTAATTACGAACTCCTGTGTCCTGAAGACCTTATCACCCATTCTTCCATTATTTACTTACAGAAGAATTACCTCCTAATGTTATCCCATCTCTGAGATCCTCAGTCTTTTCTTTAGCAAAACAGAATATTCGTTTATTTAATGACAAGTAAGTAATCATGAATTTTGTTTCAAGATCGATTCCATTTGTGTTGCCTAAATTCTTATTTGAGGCCAATCCCACCTAGCTCCTGTCTCTGAGTGGATTCCAGAGCTGATAAAACACTGCAAAACTACAAATTGAGGTTCCATGTTATTCAGGTTTAAAACAAAACAACAGAAGCAAACATGAAACTGGCCATGCATTATCACAGGGACAGTTGTAAACAAAAAACAATGAACACACATAAGAATTTGTCTTTTTTTCAATTGGGTTGATGTAACTTACAGATGGCTTTTAGCCTTTATATTAGCCATTCATTGTCTCTTATTCATCTGAAAACAAAGATTGTTTGTCTGCCGTGTGCCAGGCACAATAAGGAGACTGAACTACAGTGGCAAATGGTGCTTAGCTCTTAGAGCTCAGAGTGTAGTGGAAGAACAAAAGAGAAAACAAACTATTAGAAGTTTTCTTGTTAACATGTTCCAATGTAGGTGCAGAATAACATCATGTGAGTCTTAGGCCTAAATAATTCACTACTTCAAAGGACTATCACATTTTAAAGCAAAACAAAGATAGTCATGAACAATCTTCGAAGACAAAGGACTCCACAGGTAAAGAGCAAGTATAATAGATCAGGAAAAAAAAAAAAAAAAAAAAAAAAAAAAAACAGGCACAATATATTTGACCAACCAAGAAGCATGAGAAAATAAACTTATAGAACTTAAAATATTATCTATAGAATATGAACTTGGGATTCATATGCTAACAAACTAGGTATCATGTAAAACAGGAAAAAAAGAAGAGCTTCAAATTTCATGCATCAGTCTTGAATTTTTATCTTTACATAAAAGAAAAATGCCTACATATTTCAAGTAGGATAACAACATGCCAAATTTTATTTTAGAAAGCTCCTCCTGGAAGCAGTTTGGGATTTGGATTGTGGAGGGAAGAGATAGGACCCTGAGAGGGTGACTGGCATCTATGACAGCTCTCTGGGTGAAGACTGATTGAAAATGAAGCAAGACAAAGATGTGGAATTTTAGACCCAGTGAATTTGCGAGTATGTAAAAGTTTGAACAATCAAGTCAGTAAAGTCTGGGATGGGAAGAATGAGGAATCATCTAATATTGTTGTGCAAAGATGATGACAAGCTTGGTGTTTAAAATGTTTGAGAGGAGACAATTGGGAACAGTGTGATAAAATTATAACATTAATATGAGGAAAGAATTTCTTTGATAGAATATAAGAATTACATGCATTGTTATGTACATTCTTTTCTAAGAACCATGGGGAAACATCAATCTATCCTGTAAGATATGAGATAAAAATATGTGTTTAGTAAAATTATAGAACCACACAATAGGTGAAAAGCTATTATTGTGTAACAAAGCCATTGCTTTATTCAGTAAGAAACAAAGTAAAATAATGAGCAGAGGTAAGTGGTTGAAAATAGCTATCTATAATCTGAGTCTTCATTCTTCTGGGCTCTCTATTACCATCATCAGAAAATAATACAGGTTATAACACGATAATTGTTCTAGTCTATCAAAATCTCTAAGAGAAATAAATCAAAATTCATATCACAGTTTGTTCAGCCATCAGGATGATAGCCCACACGGCCAATTCTACTGTGAATTCTTTGTGTGTCTCAGAAGTATTCAGTAGATTTCCCAGATGTGTGAAAGTGAGTGTTTGTGTGCAATGCATTCATCTACAAAGCAGAGTAACTCACTCATCTTTTCTTTAGTCCCAAGGGAATTTTAGCCCCAAGCTTGCCCTAGGCCATCCGTTTTTAAAACAAATCTAACTCTTACTCTATTGTACCACAAATTGAATAGCAGATGTTAATGCCTATCCTGGGAACTTCCAAAGGTTGCTGACTTCACACTAGTTTCAGAGAGAGGGAAAGGCTGTGACTCAGTCTTACCGTCTTACCGAACATTAATAATTCAAGATTATAAGCAAATTCATGAAGGTGGTGGGGAGTCCCTCAGGGCATTGATGTCAGCTTGCATCAACACTTCAGAAAAGAGGAGAGAATACTCGGAATGAAATGTGAGGGAGACACTGAAGGAGAAGAACTGGAGGGGCATGGCCTCCCAAGTCTTTAGCATAGTTACTAAAAATATAAAACACTGCCAGTGGGTTTTTTTTTTTTTTTTTTTTTTTTTTTTTTGGATTAAAAATAATGGATAGAGAAATTCACCATCCCTTCCTAAGAAGAGAGGATTAAAGACTAACACAGACAGGACAGAAATTTAATTGGGGAGTGGAAATGTCAGCTTTCAGAAATTCACAAATTATGGGCAGGACTGAGACATACACAGGATATAGAATATAGATAGTTGGGGAAAGGGAGTTAAAAACTCTCCAAGAGGCCTCAGAGACTCAGAAGTCATAGGAACACATTCAAAAACTAGTATTTGCCTGGTCCCTTTCTTATTGAATTTTCTGATTGTGGACTATAATGCTTGGTGTGACAGATGTTCTCATATGAATATTTGGATTGGTCTGGAGTTTTACTCAGGGTTTCTATTCTGCTTTTATTTTTCACTGCTCATCACATAAATTTCATGTTCAGACTAAGCCATAGGTTATATTGTACAATTTCTTCTTAGGTTTTCTCTCTCCTTCACAGTGCATACTTTAAATATTGTTACCCAGATCAATGTGTCTGACCCTTTACATTACTCAACAGCTTCCTCTTCCCATTTCCGGTCTCTATTTCTAATTTCCTATTGCATAGTGCCATTGTATTTACCATTCCAAGGGAAATATACAATCTTTCACACAATTATTGATACTGTTAAACTTGCAGACCAGACCCTACCATAACAGTCTTCTGAGAGGCTCTACTCAGCAGCCAATGGAAAGAGATTCAGGGACCCACAGATAAGCATTAGACAGAACTTGGGTATTCTTACTGATGACTTAAGAGAAGGATTGAAAATCCCAAAGGGGACAATGTCTCCACAGGATAACCATCAGAATCATCTAACCTGGATCCTTAGGGAACCCCAGAGAATGAACCACAAGCCAAATAGAAAGTCCAGGCTAGACATAGACTCACCTAATATATGTAACAAATACAAGGCTTGATCTGCAGTTGGGTATTCCAATAACAGGAGCAGGGGTGTCACTGAGTCTTGCCTGCCTGTCTGTGGATCCTTTAGCCCTAGCTGGGCCTTTCTGTCTGGCTTCAGGGAAAGACTGTAGTGACTAGATTGAAGGGGAGGGGCATATAGTGTGTGAGGGGATGAGGAAGGAAAATTGGGCGAAGATCAGCATGAGGGGGTATAGGGAGGATTGGGGGCCCTGATATTGGAATGTAAAGCAAATACATGAATAAATTGAATTTTAAAATGAACAGAAAGGGACATCTCTTTAATTAAAAGAAGTTAGAAGCAAAAGAGAGCTTATCAGGTTACTTTCAAGGTCATTAATTCTTATATTTTAAATTATCCTCTTAGACATAATTGAAAATTCCACCACATTTAGATTTAGATATTACATGTTTTAAGAATTTTTACAATACTCACTGCTAAAATGTAATTGAAAATGATGGGTGTTCTGTGCTACTTCCAAGAGAAATTAACCCTTATTTTATCTTTGTAAAACAACTTTCTTTCAACATTATATTTTTCATTTGCTTAAGTTTTGTATGTATTTTGTTTGGTTGGTTTATTTCTTATTCTTTCTTCACTCATTTCTCATGCTCCTGGCATTCCTTTCTTTTCTCTTCTTCCTGAGTGGTAACGGGAGAATTCTAACAGTGCAAGAAATAATAGTAAATGAATTTCAACTCATTTCAGCAACCCTAAATATAAACCCAAGACACATCAGAGCTAATACAAGTAGATCTTCATTCCAGTTGATTTCACTGGCCAATGAAATGTGCTGTGTTCACTCCATTATATTAGGTTAAGAGCAAAATTCTCTGAGAGTAAAATTCTCTGAGAATAAGATAATGTACCCCTTAGCTATGTGGGTTTCACTAACTACTGTAAAAATGTTGCCAAGATTATAGTCCAGCAATTAGCCCTCAGTGTGGGCTGCTAATGGATTCTGTACTCAAGATACACTAAAAACCTTTTGGAAAATACATTTTAGGAGATGCTCTTAGATTAACAGACGAGAACAGACGAACAAATCTTGTTTAATCAAATAGAATTTCTGTTTGGATAAACTGATAAAACTTAGTAAGATCGAAATATTGGTATCACAGAAATAATTCTAAAAAGCATCAGATACACAGTTAAAATCAAGTTCACAAGGATCAATGCACAGATTACTATGCTGGCAAGCACTGTGGCTTTGCTATGTGCTTTAGTTTGCCAAGGAACTGGGATTTTGTAAATGTTTTAAAACTTTTTTTCACTAGGGACAATTTCTTGAAGCCCTGTTTTTCTTTCACTTTGTCTGGTTGAGTCATTTGTGATCTACATGTTTTCAATTGAAATAGTAAGAACAATAACACTGAAAACATGCATATGCATAACAACAACAAACAAAACACTAGAGGAATGGTCCAAGTGCTGATGGAGAAAAAACATAAATGGATTATTTGACTGAATAAACAGCCATCAGTGGTAGCTATAATACTAATATACTAATAGATGGTTTTCACACAGTCTAGCAATCATAGAGATGGGAAGTATCCTTTGCCAATGCATGTGTGTACCATCCTGCTTGCTTGAGAACCTAACAGAAGCCATGATGTATCTTTTGTTGAAACTGTTAATGTGCAATTGCTGGGGAGGACCTGGCTTAGGTTGTTGATGCCCTTCTAGTGTGAAAACCATCTGTCCTCCAAATCCAACCTTTTGACATTTTCATGTGACATTGTCATCTACAAAGGTTCCAGTCAAGAAAAATATGACCATGTTCCAAATTATCACTCTCTCTTTCCTGTCTGTCTGTCTGTCTGTCTGTCTGTCTGTCTGTCTCTCTCTCTCTGATACTAACTCATTCTCTTCTTATAATGTTTTAAGTAAGTTTATGCTTTTGCATTAGACAGAATTCCTAAGTATTCTTTGATGTATGTAGTTATGAACCACAGCTTGCACAAACCTAACAGTATTCAGATTTCTTGGTCCCCATTTTAATGTCTACTGGCCGTGCTCCCATTACCCACTGAGATTAAGCCCTGGGATGGCACAGTGAGCAACACCTGCTGAAGGGCATGTGCCATTCCGACCCTCCAGGAACCACACCCAAATACAGAGCAAATATTCTCCCACCACTCGTACTGTGTGTTTCTAATTATAGCCTTAACCAGAATGACATCTGCAATAAAAAAGAGTGGCATTTTCTTTTTGATTTCTCATATATAAATAAATCACACAACACTTTAAAGGTTAAGTTATGCAAAATATATGGTTATGTACAAAGGACTCTCCCTCCTTCTGTTCACTGGAAATTGACATCCAGAAGATCTCTATGAGTGTTCTATTTCTACTTCAAGCCTGCTGCCTATCAATTTCCATTCAAAATTTCACCAGGAGGCATCCATGGTGCATTGTCAGGGGGAGTGAGGGTATATGTGAAGACTTTTAGTAAAATTAAGTGTATTAGTTAGTATGTTATCATTCCAAGTAAAATGGGATTGAACAGCCTGACACAAGCTCTCTAACTTTAAAATATGCCTACTTACACCAAAAGCCAGGTCTCGTGACTTTAAAAGAAACATCTTGCATAGAGAAATGCAATGCTAATGTTAAACTGGAAGGTTAATTTAAGGATCTACTTGGATTAATAATTTAAGATGACTTTTCCACAAGTCTTGAAAAACCTGCTATCAGTTTCCAGTCTACTGAATGTATGAAAGGGGTTGGGAAGCTTACTTTTATTTCTTTATTTTAAGAGTAAGTTAATTTAGGGGAATTAATTACCCCAAGAAGAGATGGGGTATTATCATGTAACCTCTGTCACTGCAAGTGCTTTATACCCAGGTCTCAACCTCAAAACTGGGGCTTAGCATACATGAAAGATGAATGTGAATGATCCTTAAGAGAGCTCTCCATAACTCATGTATTTCAAAGGGATGCAGACATGTGTTCATCTGGTGCAGTCTAACAGCAAAGCTCCTCACTCAAAACGTAGCAACAGAATGTGGCATGCAACCCGGGGCTTCATAGCTGGCTTGACTGTACATTTCTCCATTCATCAATCCATCACTCTCTCACATGGTTAACAAACACTGCATTTTGCAAGAAGGTACAGTAAAATTTATATATAGGCCATAAGTGGCTGTGCAGAAAGCCCTGGTCCATATGCTCAGAGCCTAAAGTGACAGTGTCAGGAGAGCAGGGGAGCAAGGCAGTGTTGCTGAGACGGATTAGCAGGCAGCCTGGCCCTTCTGTTTGTTTTCCGTGTAGTTGTGCAGTGAATCAGGGCATCAACTCCCACACAGATGTATATTCTCAGCCTTGGAGGAAAGAGGCCAAGAACAAGAAATCAGACTGCACGGGAAAACAAAAATAACCATAAATGGGATCCAAGGCGGGAGCAACTGTGAGCTGAATGGATTATGCTGGATAGGTTTGCTCACTCTGAAGCTACTTGGCTTGAACAGGGAGATCACCTAAGCCTGTCTTTTCGACATAGGTTTGTCTGTAACTCATGAGTGGGACCTGTGATTACTCATAGAGATTCCCCACTCAATGACTCTCAGAGTTCCTGCACACTGAAGAGATTCACATTCCCTTTTCTAGAGCTGATTTTTTTTTGTAGGAACAGTTCTGCTTTACTGACAGGCAAACAGAAGGACCCCTCATGGTTAGAGTTGTAAATAAAACTGCTGGAAGACATTGCCATTTGGAAACACTTCAATATTTATTGCTCTGACTTGTTCTTTGAGCCCTAGGAGATCAAACTTTTAACCACCAGGGAATGTTAAAATTACTTGTTAAATGTATGTATTTTGTAACCAGATATTTCTGATAGTTTGAAATTGAAAATTGCTTATACTGAACTCAGACATTACATAATCAGTATCTCTTTAATGAAAGTTGTCTTATGTAAATATACAGCTCATAGTGCTTAGGTCATAGGGATGAATTTAAAAGAATCTCAGTACAGATACTAGCACATTGTTATAGAAAGAATGTTGTACCTGACAATAAAACAATTACATATGTTTTATGGGTATAGATTAAAAAACAATGCGGCTAACCAGAGTACTGTTTAAATTAGAGACAATGAAAAAACTGATTTCGAAAATGTCTTATTTTGCTTTCTATTGCCTTGCCAAAATACTGTGACCAACCTATGGAAAAGGGATTTACTTTATCTTATAGTGTATAGTTCATCACTGAGAGAAGACAAGAGAAAGACTTAAGTCAGGGACGGACCTAAGGCCATATAGGAACATGGGTTTCTGAAGAGCTCCCAATGGCTTGCAGAGTGATACTGCTCGCTGCAGATTGTACACACTCACACACAACAGTATATAATTAATTAATCCAACAAACAAATATATGTCCAATGACATGCCTATAGGCTAAACTGATAGGGACATACCTTTATTTGAGGTCCCCACTTTCCAGATGTCTCTAGCTTGTGTGAAATTAAAACAAAGGAACAAAAAGAAGAAATACCCAAACCCACCACCAACAGAAAAATCTAAACAACACATGCACTGTGCTTCCTATGGGAAAGCATTCTGGCTCTTCTGTTTCACAAACAACAGAGCTGTCTCAAGAAGCAAAGTTAGTTGTCTCTTCACTGTTGGAAGAAGAGAAAGCCATGAGCTCAGGTCTCCCCTTCTCAATGTTTCCTTTATTTTAGGAATCAGTGCTTGAGGTCAGGAATAGGCCCTTTTCCAGGAGCCTTGGGTATCCAGCTCCAACCCTAGTACTCAAGAGTTAGAGGCACTTACATTTCTATAAGTACCAGGTCAGCCTAATCTCCATTAAAAATTCCAGATCAAGGAGGGCTACATAGTAAAATCCTTTCCTAGACATCAAACAAACAACCCCAAAACAACTACATGCTTTTAAAAAACGGAGTCTAGTCCTTTCAGTTAGCTTGCCTGTTCTTCAGGGTTAATTTTTTCAAACGAAAATATTCACTGTCCCAGTCTAAGGAAAAGCTTCCAATTTGAGAAATTACTGTACATTGGCAATTTAAGGAATTTAAACTGAGCCTGTACAAAAATGCTGTGTTCAGAAAAGAGAATACATAAACGTAAATATATCCCCTACTATCTTCAGAAGAACTGTGTGCAGCTAAGCATTCCACGGATAGACAAGACAAGCCCTCCGACAGCTAGTGTTCGTTCATCTTCTTGTCTTCAGAGAACAATGGCTTCAGAATGAACAATAGTGAATTCAGAGGGAGTCACAGAGAAGGAAAATGTTATCTTGTTGACCTTAAATGTGTGTCACAAGATTTCCCGCAGTTTCTCCCGAATCCCTGGCTGAAACTATGTGTACTGCACAATATGCTGTAAAAATAATGAAGAAAACCTTGCAGGTAAAAAAGAAAACATTATTTTCTTCACTGGAGAATTGCTCTTTGCAGATGGATTTCACATCCTAATTTTTGTTGCAAGAGGTACCGCATGATCTGACAGTGTTTATCCTGCAGTAATCCTCCTATGAATCTAAGCAATTTGTTGTTCTTTCTGTTTAATCTCCCACAGTTCTGAGCAGTAGGAGAGTAAATCAAAAAAATAAAAGACGAGAAAAACTTTTTTTTTTTTTTTTTAGTTTAGAATCAACAAGTAACACAATCACTGGGCTCAGCAACTAGAATCCTAGTTCGTAAGCCATTCTAAGTTAAATACTCTGCTAGCAGATCCCAATGCGTCTGCCACCTGATCCGGGGGCCTCCGGGCCTACATTTTTGGCCTTCACCTGTCAACCGGTTCAAAAGCAAAGCCTTTGTTCTGCCTCCTTCTTTCTCTCTCTGACCCGGAAGTCCTACCTACTTCTCGCCCAGTGATTGGTCCAACGAAATCTTTATTCATTTGGGGAAGATTTTGCCACATTTCACCCTTTCTGCCCAATAAATAGAACGTTTCCCTCAAATATAAGCCGAGCACAACTATTACCATTCTGTAGTTTACAAAGTACAAAAATACACCTAACACCTAGTCTATCATTTTTGTTCACTTAAATAAAATATCATACCAATATCATGTGAAAATATAGGAAGTGACACAGCTTCCAGAACTGAGACAAGTTGTAGAGACAGCCTCCTACCTATACAGCCTTGTAAATGAGGAAGCTGGTATTTCTAAGAATTAATCCCTTCCAGGTTGTTCTCTACTGTCTGTCTTTACAGACCCCTGAAGATAATGCTAATGGAAGACAAGCTAATGGAAATTAAAACAAACAGAAGAGAGAGTGAAAGCAAAACAGTTTATAGTAAAGTTATCACAAGCTTACTCGTCTATAAGCAGTAGGAAGTTACACATCGGTATTGCACAAAGTAGTTCTCAAATGCGCTGTCATTTGGCTTAAACTTAATGGAAGCTTAGAGTAGCGTTTTAATGATCGGAACAGCCACTCTGTCTAGCATCAGATACAAACTAATGAAACTGGCAAGTTGTCTACTTTAAGCCAGCAAATTCTCTGCTCTAAAAACCATGTCTGTCTGACAAGAAGGAGGCTATGTCTCCCAGCAGAGCCAGGGGCATTTACATACCTCAGATTTCCATATTTCATATTGCTTTCCCTCCAGATACTAAACAACAAGTATCGATTCAATATCACCCTGATGTCTCTTTTAATTGAAATCTTCAGCGTATACAAACATGTCAAGAGTTAGTATTAAAAAGTACAACTAACAGCTCGAAAGCCATAGCTATTGATCGTTGGGGGATTAGAAAACCTATTCTTTTGCTTTGAGGCTTGGGTTGTATTAATGACTATAAATGAAGATGCAGTGTCAGCAGTAGTCAGGATCTGCCAGACAAATGTTGAGCGACTCCTTAAATGTAACCCTCCCCCAATAAACTCAGCATGAGAACACCTAATATGGCAGAATTTGGGTTAAGTTGTTTATCTCCAGAAAATGTAAAAGACAGACTGTGGAAAGGGAATGCATGCTTGCCTCGTGGTTTGGGTTTTTTTTGTCCCTTCAAGAGTCATGTGTAGGAAGTTTGGGTTCTACTGTAGCAATGTGAGTAGAGGTGACTCAGCCCAGGGAGACTTGTGAGAATGTCAGTACACTTTTGGGAATGCTTGCTTTGGAAGAGGCTGGTGTGTAAGGCTGACATATCCATGCTTCTTGGCTTTCTGTCTCCCAGTGGTCTTAATCCCTCAGCCCATGTTTGCTAGCTGTCTGAAGACATCTTAAGACATCTGAAGTGCTGTAGAACAGCTGCACCCTGACCATTTGCGTAGTCAGCCATTCTTCTCAAAAACTGTAAACTATACATGTACACTTTATCAGTGATTATTTTGACAAAGAAATGAATAATGAGTTAAGAAAATGCCATTGAAAAGTAGGATATTTTCTATAACATGTCAATAAATGTAGAACTGTCAGAAATGAGGTCTGAGGAGGTTAGGAGGATCAGGGAGAGTAGACTAGAGCAGGCCTAGAGTCTTAAGCAGAGTATATCAGATGGTTCCTTTAAATGGTTTCAAACATGAGAAGAGAAGGAAAAGGATCTCCAATGAAAATGAGAGTCCACTTGGAGAAGACTGGATTCAGTTTGCCATACCTGTGCCAAGAGGATCACCACTGCCTGTAATTCCTCAGGCCTCTGCAAGCAGACTACCACCTGCAGGTGGAGTACGTGAATGGACCAAGGGACACACACATGTAATAAAATAAAATCTTTTAAGGAAAGCATTAAGAACTAAGGTAGCTTTGTCTGTCAAATACCTTGCCCCTGATATTTTGTTGTAACAAGAAAATGTGAAGCAGGAAGGCCAGTTTGAAACTGGAGTTGATTCCCCATCCCTGTACAAAAACATTTGGGAAGTTGAGTCTGTGTGGTCCATAATAAGAATTTATGGTTATTTCCATAAAGTTCTTGGAGGTAAAGTAATATAGTAAAAAGTTTTTTAGCAAAACATTAAGTACCAAAAGGAAAAAGCAATGAGAAATAAGCTCAAGGAAAGCTTGCTAGTTTTTATAAAATGATAAACCAATATGGTTTTTTTTAAGTTACTGGCTTTTCTATCTTATTCCTCTCCTTCTCCTTCTCCCTTGCTGTCTCCCTCTTCCTCTGCCTTTTTCTCTCCTTCTTCTCCTCCCTTCCACTTCTCTCTGCCTTGCTTTCTTTCTCATATATAAAAATAATGTTGGGAAATATTCAGATAAAAAGAATTTTGTTTAATGTTCTCTATACTCCAGGAACTATTTGATACTACATTATATTATTACAATCTAAGGTAATTGTACTATTATCTATTGAGAGTCTTTGTACATTTGGTAGTATTGTTTATGTATAAAACATGATAACAGCACACCTCAAAAAAATTTATGTAATAGGCTAAAGGCTATGCAACCATGAAAGATACAACTAAGCAACCAACTCTTCTATATTTGACTTAGACTTTAATTTCTAAAATTGCTATCTGGTTTCTTTATATGCTAAAACAATGTCTAACATGCATGTTGAAGTAAATAGTAAGGAAGTATATACTATATATAGCCTGGTGGCTCAGTAGGGTCAAAGGTGACATCTGAATAAATGACTTGGAGGTGAGAGCACCAGTTAGCCTTTTAAAACAGTGTTAAAGAAAGGCAGTGGAAGGTGATGTCAGGCAGGGAAAAGACATGCCCCCGGGCTAAGAGAAAAATGGGAGGTTAATGGGCTGCAAGAACTTAGAAAGAAAGGTCTAAGGTCTACTGGGGTCAATTCTTAAATCACCTTCTAAGCCCAGTTAAGCTTTAGGGAGGTTATTTGAAGGACAACTGAAATGCAATGAAGTCTTTTCCTCAGAATGATCATATTTTC
This sequence comes from Micromys minutus, assembly GCF_963924665.1. Taxonomy (NCBI): domain Eukaryota; kingdom Metazoa; phylum Chordata; class Mammalia; order Rodentia; family Muridae; genus Micromys; species Micromys minutus. The sequence continues at coordinate 19,285,103 of NC_137974.1, forward strand.
ATTATAAAAGATTGCTATGGTTGCAACAACAAAAACATAGGTTCAAAGACCATACAAGTTCAGACAGAATAGAATCACTGAAATTTACATAGGAAACTGTGTGTGTGTGTGTGTGTGTGTGTGTGTGTGTGTAGAAGGGGTGGAGAATTTATAGTAATACAAAAACTCTTTCCTGTACATAGAGGAAGGGGATCACAGGAAAATTCAGGGGTTCTGGTTGCAAGAGGTAGTTCTGTTTTCTTCCAAAACATGTTCGTGAGCAAACAGAAGATGGTCCCATTTTAAACAGGATGAATGGGATGTGCAGCAGATGCCCATATGGTGCCATCCATATGGGTACAACAATAAGCAGTTTTATAAGAGCCTGGAATGGCTTACAGAATGTAGCATAGAGAACACGTTCCACAATCCAAAAAGGGGAAAGGATCCTAAAGGATCCTCTGGGCTATTTGCTTCTCTACATCAAAGGAGCTCCTGGCACCAGGAAAGCACTCAAGGAATAATAATAATAATAATAATAACTCAAAAAATTATTTTAGGCACAGTTTACAAGTGAAAGAAAATGGGAGCATTAATTTCCATTTGGTTGCAGAATCCATCTTTTAGAAAAATTGGACAAGGAATTTGTGGCAGTGCTTCATCCTTAAGAGTGTGCCAACTAAGTGCCATGCAAGTATCTGTAGCTTGCTTTTGCTCTGTAAGAGCACAGAGAAAGTGGGCAGAGCATAGGTAAGCAAAGCATAGTGAAGCACAGGGAAGAAATGCGGCATTCTAGGGTGCAGAGTTCAGTTCACTACATATGAAAATACATTAGAAGAGACACAAAACATGCATGTATACATCTGTATTTTGTAGAATCCCAGAGGGCAAAGAGAGAAAAAAAGAGATGGAGAGTGAAGGAAAAATAGAGAGGTAGAGAGAGAAACAGAGGCAAACACACACACACACACACACACACACACACATACACACACACAAAAACACACACACATCCTCCCCCCACATACAAAGAGAGAGAGAGAGAGAGAGAGACAGAGAGACAGAGAGAAACAGAGACAGAGACAGAGACAGAGACAGAGAGGGGAGATTACACAGAGGCAAAAGTTCTAGGATTTCTAGTCTCTTAGCTTTTGCAAAATGGTGACTTTTTACTGATTTGAATTCTATCTGTTTTTGTGGACGAAAATGAACAAACAAAATAATACAAAAACTCCTTTTTGGATCTCAAGTATCATGAAGTATATAATTATGATTTGCCTTTTCAATGATCTTGTTATTTCTTTAGACAACTCTGTGACATGGATGACCTAATTTAAGTTTATTATTTCAACATTTATCAAGATCCATATTGAAAACAAGCTTCCTGATTACAGAAATAGCAACAACAACAACACAAAACACTTAATCAACACTTACTCTGTGCCATGTATTATCCTAAACAATGTGTAATTATTAATTATTCAGTTCTTAAAATATGAGCTAGTTATTGTTAGCACACCTTTTTAACTGGGAAAGAGAAAAATCCAGTATTCTCAGAGGTTTAAAATTATATGGTATTTAGAAACACTCATCAGTAGAAGGTAACACTACTAAATGTTATACATAAAATCCAATGGGGGAAAAAAAACTAAATCAATTTTAGTGGACTTACTAATACAATAAAGAACAAAGACAAAGGAGGAAGACAATTTTTTTAAAACGACATTTTGATCATATGTGATTATAATTTTGGCTTTCAAAACAGGATTGAGAATCATGCAGGAGCAAAACTCCTAGGTGTATTTGGGTGGCAGGTTCCAACTTCCCAAAGAGTAAAGACCGAACTTGTATATGGGCAGCATCATTTTATGGGTTCAGATTCTGGACTAATTAAAAAGGAAGCAGTTAGATCCCCAGTGTCCTGTGTGTCTGCCTGCTGAATGTGTAGATGTGACTAGCTGTGTCACATGCCTGTGCAAGGTCTTCTCTGGAATGATGCAGTGACCCTCGACATGTGGGCAAAAAATAAGCTCCTCCTCCCTTAACTGTTTGTGTTGGACATTTTAACACCTAATAAAGAAAGTAAATGATGTGCCATCCATGTGAAGGGAACTGATAAAGTCACCTCAAAATATCAGTACTAATTTGCATTAGCTGTAAATATTAGATGTATGGCTTTGTGATTCGATGTACTTAAGGAGACTAAGGCAGTAATATCACAAATTCAAGAGTTAAAAATGTAACATTTGAGACTGAATCAAAATGAGGGGTGGGGGGAGTTTGGACAAGGAAGGAGAATGAAAAAAAAGACCATATTCTTATCTTGGGAAAGGATTAATGGAATAATTTGTTAAAACATACAAAGGATCAAACAGAAAGCTACATGAAGTGGAAACAACTATATGTTTTCAATTTGAAAATAAAGATGAAAACACGTGCATGCATGTTTGTGTGTGTGTGCATACGTTTGTGTGTGTGTGTGTGTGTGTGTGTGTGTGTGTGTGATTATAAAAGCATAGAGACAAATAAAGAACAGGTTATTGCTTAATTTTTCTTGAATCTTGTGAGTGCTTGGATACAGAATCTCAACAAATACTTGACTTGCTGCACTGATTCTCCAAGTCCTGCTTTTGTCAGAAAATAATTTATTTAAAAGCCTTATAAATATAGCGAACAGCCACAGAAGCTGGATAAATTCGTGTCGGTGAAGTTTCAGAGTAGTCCTAGCTATCCTGCTCTAATGCACACATAATGGATACATATTTTTACAGTGAGTATGCTACCATTCTATATCACAGAGGAAAAAGATGTATAGCATTGTAAAATTTTTGCTAAGAAACTAGCTATCGTCAAAAGTTAAAAGTAGAGCTAACAGGACCAGATGCGCCCCCAGGAAAGCCATATTCTTTATCACTTCTGCATCTGTGATCTCATCCATTCTTCTGCTTGCACTCAGCTGATGCTTAGGAAGGAATTGTGCTGGAAGGCTAACTGGGTCAGACATGTTTGCTCAGGATTCCGAGGACATGCATACCTCTGCTTCCAGAGAGGAACAGGGGACTGTAATATCTAAAATATATCTAGGGACAAAAATTCATACCAAAAGTATTAACCTGGTCCATTTAGGATGCCGGGTTCCTTTTCTTTGGTTCTATATCACTGTTGCATTGTGCAGCTCCCTTCTTTACATTAACTATTTTCAGAAGGGCCGTCTCAGTGGTACAGGGAGGTGGGCAAGCCAGGACTTAGTAGAATCTCTGAGTTTCTTCCTAGTGTGCTCTCAAGAGCATCTTGGGACTCTGGTCTCTTAGAAAAGCTGATCTCTGCTTCTCTCCTTCCCATCCAGATATGGTGTGATGTATTTTCCTTTGCTGCCACAGTTCACTGCCCATCACAGGCCACAAGGCAAAACCACTAAGCACAGATGTTCAGAAGTCTCCCAAACTGAGCCTAATAAAGCCTTCCTAATTTCAAGTTGGCTAGCTTTGGTGTTTTGTTACAATAACCAAAAACTGACATAAGTCTATGAACTATTTTGAACACACTTATTTTACTACCAATCAGGATAAATATTTCTTGCATTTATTATTCTATTAAATTTTTCTGATATCATAGTAGGTGTGTCAATGTATTAAATATAATAATGAAAGATGCTGTAGTTTGCATAAGTCAAAATAAATGTTTCTATGTTATTTTAAGATAACATTATGGGTACAGCTGTAATCTTACAATTCACATTTACCAGACATATCTAAAATCACTGTTTCTCTCTCTGTCTCTCTCTGTCTCTCCCTCTCTCTCTCTCTCTCTCTCTCTCTCTCTCTCTCTCTCTCTCTCTCTCTCTCTCTCTCTCTCTCTCTCTCTCTCCTAGGATTTAATGCTAGATTCAAAAGGAATTATGCATCCTATATGACAGCTATTTATGTGCGTCATTGAAAAACATGTAGCAGAGGCCTTGGTAAAGCTATTAGCTACCATTTACTGAAATGAGTAGTTGTAACACATGTCTTAAAACACATATAATTACACATAAAATACAAATAACACATAATCTTTTTAATTTTTATGTTTTTTCCAACACATAAGAAATTTGTGAATTTTCAAGGTTAGATATATTATACACTGTCTTGGAAGCATTATTTCTGAAGAAATTATCAGTCCAAAATTTCAGTTATTTTAAATGTTAAGTACTGAATAATAGTGTTGGAGGTCATATTATATAAAATATTTTTAAATAAAATAATTACCAATAATTAATGGAGTTTATTATTGAGAGTAAATTTGTTGTTCTTGTGGCGTTATTTAGTATATTAACTAACATGGAAACTGATAAAATATAGTTCTTCTAAAGATATGGACTTATTTGTTCAGAATAATGGATGGCACATAGAAAACAGCCTTCAAGAGTTAATTGATAAAACTCATTATTTCTGGATCCATTTACTACGGCTATTTTGTCCAGCCAGCAGAGAAGATAGCATCTATAACTGTACATTTATGGGCTATTTTTATATTTTGCTGTTAGATTTCCTGATCCCAACAAAATGCACAGTGAATAATTAAATATACCAACTCCAAATGGACTAATGCTCAATACTGCAGAATATAAGCAGTTCCACTAGATAGAAGTATGGAGTGTCTTCAGTGTAAAGTGTAAGTAAGACTTCTAGTCTCCCAAGAGTTCCTTGCTTTTAGTGAGGGGCAGCGTTTTCTTGAGTCAGTGTCCATGTGCAAGTCAGAGCCTTGTGTAACTTGACTAAGTAAACTCTACAGCCATTCATTTCTTCCTCTGTCAATTAAATTTAAAACAAGTTCCTTGTTTTTATGGCATCCCGAGATCACTCACAGCTTAGTGGGTTTTATCTAGTGGAAGCTTTATCTTTTTCCCTTCTTTCCCTCCATCTTCTATCCTTCTGTTCTTATGTCTTTCACTCATTCTCCTTCCTCCTCCTCAACAGTGACTAATCATTGTCATCAGCACCATATTCCACTGCAGTGCCACAAACAGTAAGAAAGATCTGACCATTTAATGTATGACTGGCAATGCATGCATTGCTTTACCAATGTTACATAAGTAACTTGGATACAGAGTGGACACATTCCCTAGTCTGTATTTCACAATTATAGTACTATGTGTCACGTATGATCAGACTTATTATGACACACATCTTGAATACATATAATAATTATAAATTCGGTACTCTTGACTTTAAGAATTTCTGATTAAAGATTAATATATTTGAAGAGCAATGGTTATTCATGCAGTACATAATTCTTCTGCAGGACTTCCTAGGATTGCCACCTTATAAGTTTCTATGTTGGCATTCACATAAAATCATACTTTTCTTAGAAAATGGCTGGCTAGTTGCTTAAAGGTATTGATGAGGTACCCTGAATGTGACTGACTGACAGCAGCTGGGGAGAGAGCTTGTGTTTGACTTTGCACATACAGAGCAATGAGACATTTTCTATATCGCCACCCCACTACGATAGTAACTTATATGTAATAGATATGAATACGTGAATTGATAAGACATGATTATTTCTGATCTCCTGGCATTTCGTATTATGACTATTCTCTATGAAAGCTATTTGTGTATGTAGGTTCAGAACATGTAGCAGTGGCCTTAGTAAAGCTATTAGCTACCATTTACTGAAGCAAGTAGTTGTAACATGTGTCTTGAAACTCACATAATTGCACATGAACTACAAATAACACATAGTCTTTTTATTTCTCTATTTTCCCAACACATAAGAAATGTGTGGATCTTCAAGGTTAGATATGATGCACATGGTCTTGGAAGAATTATATCTGATGAAATTATGATTCCGAATTTGATGCCAAAATGATACATTTAAAAGCCTTAGTCTTTTGGCTAAATGTGTTAGTCTACAGAAAACATTGACAAAAGAACAAAATATATAATTACTTAAAAAATAATTTCAAATACAATATAGAATTCTTACCTACCTTTTCTGTTTGTTTGTATAAGACAGGATTTCTCTGGGTGCACTGGCTATCCTGGAACTTTCTCTGTAGGACAAGGTGGCCTTAGTCTCAGGGACACCCCTGCCTCTGTCCTTCAAGGGTTGGGATATTAGGTGGGTTCCATCGCTCATTGCCTGTCTTATCACTTTTGCTTATTTTTAAAAGTCATATCTTACTCTACCACATTCTCAGTACATGGCAAAAACTGAACAGAAATTAATGGCAAGTGTTTGCCTTTATATTTAGTAGGCACCATTTGAGAGATTATAGAAGAACCTCTGTATATACACTCGCCTTTGATATTTCAACTTGATGCTGAAGAACTGTTCTTAAAACATTTATAATAGTGTTTCTGTTTTTGAAAGATCATAGAAAAGTCTGGCAGAATGCCCACCCAAGCAGTGGAACTCACCATCAATTTACTGAATGAATGAAAAAGATATGTGTATATATATATATATATATATATATATATATATATATATATATATATATATATATATATATATGACAGAAACACATGGGGAGACATAGTTGTTTTTCTAATTAACCTCTTTTAGTAAGATTTTAAATCTTTGATTTTATACACATATCTACTGGCAACTGATTTATTTAGTGATATAGCTAATAAATGAAATTCTCAGCGTGACAATCATTACAATGAACATGTTCATATTGTCATAGATTTATGGTTAGCCATTCAAAGCTAAAATGAACTTGAGCTAGACTTGTTAAAAAGGTATTTCATATATTTGGTGAATTACTATGCATTCTCAGAATTAAAGTATGCTTATTCTTTGATACTTTTTTCTGTTTAGAGGGAGAGGGCCCGAGTAGTCCCTGGCTGGTTCTAAATTCCCTGTTAGTGAAGTATGCTTACTAAACTCTTGATCCTTCTGCCCTAATTCCCCAAATTCTGAAACTACAGGCATCATTCACCTTACTTGAAAAACGTTTTCAGGTACTGTTATTATGACTATACATATTGAGGACAATGTAAGTACAGAGAGCAAGATAACATGTTTTATGTAAAGATGTAGAGAACAGAATTGGGCAAGTGTAGCTGTGTCAGTAGACACTGAATTATAAGATGATATCAGTTCAAATTCTACATTTAACAAATGGCTTCCAACACAAATATAGATAAATATTTAGCACCTTAAACTGTGCTTGTATTTCTGTTAAAGGCAATATTTATAAATATTCAGATCATATCCTATACTAGCTAACAGAGCAAAAGATCAATGGCTAAAATATGGCCAATCAGTGTCCTTGGCACAGTACAATTCAATTAATACAGTACAGAGCCATCTTTCTTGTTAATTTACCTTGCACACAAAATAAAGTTCATTGTGTTTTCTGACTGTTAACATTCTTTTTGAAACACTACAATTACACACATGCAAACAAAATACCAAAATTAAATTTTCTAATATATTATTAATATTCAAGTCAAATTAAAATATAACTAAAGTAGCATTTACATCCATGAAGATCTTTCCTGTTAAAATCTTGTATTTCATATTACCTAGTACATAACTTTATTAAAAACCTGCAAAAGCTTTCCCTTGGTGTTATTGTTAAGAGTTCATAAATTTTACTCTACAGTGTCTAAATCAAGATTTTGTTTGGTATAGGCAACTCTGTTTCTACTTGAATACACGTGCATACCAGCATATTGTCTGTATATCATCCACCAATAAGTTCCAGCCATTTAATCATGAGCTACAAAAGAGTATTATACCTTCTTTGCAGGGAATGATTGAACACTCTTTATCTTGCAAACCTGACCTTGCATTCTCTTGAGTCAAGTGTGCAACTCCCAGCTGTGAATATAAACCCAATCTCATTTTAAGTTTCTACTGTCCTCAGCAAGATGTCATTGGGGCCATGATCCAGTTTTGGACAAAGCCACTGATAAACCAGAGACTCTAATTGATCTTATAACTATACATATTTTCCATCTACTGCACAAGTAAGACCGCCAATGAGAGCACAGACCTTTTCGTGTTTTGAAGAACCTGGATACTATAAAATGTCAAAAACAGCATGACAATGACAAATGTTGAATATAAATGCTATGTAGCGAGCTCTCTTCTGACCTACAAACAGTAAAACATAATTGTATTAAGGGTTTGCTATACATTAGCTCACCTCTGGAAAGAGCTTTTATCTCTAAGTGAAGGCATCAGGGGACCCAGAAAAGCCCATGTCTTGGAACGTATTAGGTATACTGAACCTGCAAACAGGTATCAGAAGTTTGACAATGGCAAACATGTATAATGGAATGATTCCCTGTCAGTTTTTAAAGGAATAAACTTACTTTCATGGAACAATGTTCAAAATTATTGGTTTTGTTTGGTTGGTTGTTTTTCAAACTGTTTCTCCATGGCACTAAGTAGGAAATTCAAAAAGTACCTAACATTATCCTGTGATTTTCACATTGTCTGAGCCCTCAGAATATCACTAAATCATCCTTAACCAAAAGTTCCATCAAAGCTCTGCCATTCCTTTTGATTTTTTTCTGGCTTTATTGTCTGTATCTACAATAGTATGCATGGTTGATCTAGTGTTATCCTGTGGTGCTTCCAGACCCTCACTCACTCTCTCAATATCAACCGTAGTTTGCATGACTCTAGGTCTTCTATTCAAATAAGGTGAGGAAAAGTTGGAAAATGGGTAAATTGCTGTCAAGTTCTTTGGTAACACATATTAATAATACTGAGGAATGTGGGATGTAAGATGTGATGAGTTTTGGAGTGCAGTTGTCGAAGGGTTTGGCAACTGCATCAAACACAGAGGAGCGAGGCTATTTTAAGAATTCTATAAGCATTGTGTTTTAAGCATTCTACCTTTCCTATAATCAACACATATAATCAAACACAAGAGAAAAATGTTTCAAATGTGGTGATATATCCTAGCCTCTTCATTCTTTGATGTTCTAGGACATTTCTTTTCAATCTTTAAGACTGACCACTAAGCTAGCTGCTTCTCAAAAGTGACTGCCTTCATTGCATCTAAAACCCCAACACACTGTCTTTCTGTAGATATCATTGCTTTCGTGATTTGCTGTTTCCCTGGGACAATGGTGAACACCTTTTACTCCATGTTCAACAAGCTGTACAATCAGTGCACATAAGGAGGACAAATGCCATGTACTGTGAGCTGTGTAGGAGGGAGCCTGCCTCTGAGGTCACCATCCTGGATATGAATCTCAGTTATGCGTTTCATTATCTGTCTGACCCTGGATTGTTTGCTTACTGTAATTGACCTTCTTCATTATAAGTCGCAAAGGGAAGCAAACATCGCAGTAGATGTTTGAAAGGATGTTAAGAGGTCAGCCTCACAGTATAGTTAAGAGTCTAAGCCCCATGTGGCACTACACAGAGAAAAGGCCACGATTCATCCTATTTCTCCCTAACTTCTTCTGTATAATTTCTATGGTGGCTCTGCATTTCTGTGTTATTGCTCCCATTTTGCTAAGTTGCAAACAGAAGTTCTGAAACATTAGCTAATTCCATCTGATCTTACACCTTCAGTGTGAAAAGTTATATATCAAAGCTAGAACCTTTCCAACCATAGTAGTTGGAGTATCATGTTTGGTTTATTTCCGCCATGATATTTCACAAACAAATTTGTCTGACTCTTTCTCATCAGTTGCCTGCTGTGTCTTTTCCTTTTCTCTGACGTGCATGTTGTTTTTGCCTTGGGTCTGAATGGCTTCCGTCATTGCCTTCACTCTATTTTCAATACCTATAACCATGCTTCTGACAATTATTCTTGCATAATAGATATATAACAGCAAGTCAAATCAGCTTTTTTACATCTTTATTCTCCACTCTTTCCAAATTATTACCCATAAATCTCTTCAATAGCAACATCACAGTTTCAATGCCAAAGAGGAAGTCAAAAATAATATAACCTGATTCTCTTCATGCTGACTCATTCTCCAGGTGACATCTATAATATATCACTGCTAAAATTCTTTATGGATAAAGCACTTATATAACACATATTCCATAACTAAAGACCAACCACTCATATGAGTACAGTCCCCTGAAATTATGACAGAGCTAAAAAAAATAATCTGTCCTCCAGGTACAATCCAATGTCATGGAGCAGCATATGAATTTTGTATTTCTGGTAATCTTATATTTGAAAATGAATACACTATGCTACCAGTTATCAAAGTATTTGGTATACACATTGATGATAAATGACTGTACTGTTGGTTTCTGTTTATTAGTATATGCATGTATGCATGGCATTTTTGGTAGATTCTTCCTTTTGTTCAAAGAAAATACATTGTAAGTACCTCAGGCAGGTTCTCAGTCACTCCCCGAAGGACCCATTGCTATCAGCTGAGTGTCAGCTCTTGGATTTCTATTGCCCCTGAAGAACTTCTGATACAATAGGATGTGGGAAAGAAGGCAGGACAGTGACAGTTCTGATCTGTGTAGTCCCAGGAGAGTAGATGTGATTGCACCTTAGTTTTTAGTCAAAGTCTTAATAAGAAAACGCAGCTTGATTCTATTATAGAAAAAGATATAAAGAAAGATGATATTTCATAAGCAGTATAGTGCACTTGGGCTTTAAGATGCATTCTATTCCTTTAAGAGCAGACCACAGCAAGATGTTAGTAGAGGTTTCTGTCTCACGCTGTTCGGTCATGGTTTGCCTTTATTTGTCTTCTCTAACTTATTTTTATTTATTATTATTATTTGATTTTCATCGTACACATTTTAAAGTATTTCTCGTGGCTTTCAGTGTGTGTATGTGTGTGTGTGTGTGTGTGTGTGTGTGTGTGTGTGTTCAAATGAGTGGGTCTCTGTATCTATATTCCTTTCTTGGACTCTTTTTCTTCTTTGTTTATTTTGTTATATTCCCATGTGTCTGTTTTTTTTTTTTCTCTTATTTTGTTTATTTTGCTGTATTATTATCATTTGGGGGGCTTTTTGTTTTCAAATGAGAGACAGAAAGAGAGTAGATCCAAAAAGTGTGGTGGTAGGGGTGGGAGAAGAAATAGAGGGAGAAAAACACAAAGTCAGAATGCAGAATACATTAGAAGATAGAAAATAGCCATTTTCAAAAAAATATTTAAAGAAGAATGCTATTATAATGAAGCTAAAATTGAACAAATTTTTAAAAATTTTATGCAATAAATCCTTATAGTGAGCTAAGCTAATTTGGTATTAGAGAAAGAAAAGCATGTATCCTAGCATTTCTTCTACTTGCAGTATTTCTAAGACCTACCGGATGTACAGTGCTACCGTGGTCTGCTTATGTAATCACATCTTGATCCTTACTCACCCAGAACCCCCTGTGCTTCTTCCTGACCCACTCATGATAATTTCCCTATACACAGACATCAATTTATAAATATTAATATCACATTTTAGTGTACCAACTTATGTTCACATATCTATGGTGAGAATTGTGTCACATTGGTTGTGAAATTTGATACACTATCATATTTTACATAATTGTCACCTATGAGTCCCCAGGTATACCTACTGCACTACATAGATTGCAGTACGTATGCTTCCTGGCTTGTGAGAAACAGAATGGTGTTCCCACAAAGCAAGTCCTAACAATGTATTTTCTAATATGAATTCTTGTCATTCATGTCTCATTTTTAAAGACTTTTATGATATATACCTCAGGAAGTAATTTAATATTTTGTCATATATACTCTTAAATGGCTTCTCTTAAGATCAATAAAACAAAACACATAGAATTGTCTATAAGCAAAAGTATTTCGTTTGGTAAGACTTTTCTTGACCTGTTTGTGTAAGTCCTTATTAAAGAACTAATTAACGTTATATTTTATACAGCTGACAAATAGCTTACAATTTAAAAAAAAATAATGTAATTCTTTATTATGAAAATGTGTGTAGAATTCAAAGGACAACGTTTTTTCAAGTGTTGGTTCTTCACTTCCACTTTGGGTTTTGGGATTTAAATTCAGCTTTTCAGACTTGGAAATCAAGTTCTCCTCTTCCTGGAGGCACCCTACTGATTGGTGTTAATGTAGAGTTACATTGTGTTGTATAATATAGAAAGAAAAGATATTATGCGTTGTTTTGTAGCAGTAAAACAAACACAAAAGCCAGTGCGTGCTCTTCAGTGTTTCAAGTACCTCTTAGTCACTGGCCCTTCTGGTGTTTCTCAGAATCTGTGGAGAGGTTTTTCCCATCAGGCCCTGGGCATCTTTCAAACCTAGCAATTATGAGCAGGCATTATCCTTTTGTTCATTTGACAGCAGCAACTGAACTGCGGAGTCTCGAAATGCAGGAACAACGTTTTCGTTGTATATCTGTGCATTCTTATGACAAAATGGCAACATTCGATTGCAATGAGGGTATGGTTCCAAGGCTGGCAAGGGCCTGTGCGAAATGATATCACAGTTGATGGGGGCCTTTAAAAAATGCATGCTCCGTACATTCACACATGTAAATACATAGAGATAGACAGTATTTGTTTTTTATTGTATAACATCAGACACCTCTGTCTTCTATAATATTTCTAGTAAAGTTATGTGAAAGGCAAATCATTTAAATTTACTTTCGCGTTTCTGTCAAGTTTTACCTCTCCACAAACCATGAGAGCAAAAGGTTCCCCCTGACTCCCTCCTTTCCGAGTGCATCATAGACATTTTCTGAGTGGTTTTGCAGATAAAGAAAGACAACCTGGCTACTGGCTTAAAGCTTCCAACGTTTGGGGGTTGTTATCTGAAACAGACCTTGTAAGGGCAGAATTCACTTCCTTGAATTTGTCTTTTGGGCAGAATCCAAAAGCAAAGGGACTAAAATAAGGAAATCAATTCCTGCAAAGGAGTGCCTGCGAAGCCCAGCTAAATGAACTGATGCTATCTCAGTCCTGGACTTGCAGGCGGTAACCGGGAGGGAATTCTCATTACTCTGAATCTGGAGGAGGGAAGAGGAGATGGAGTGAAACACTCCAGCGGTTCCAGCTGGCGGAAGTCGAAGATTACTGATAAGGCTTGGGCCTCAGGACTGCTCCCTTGATTCAGCTCTGGTGATGTGTCTTACACTGCTTCGCTTGGCCCCGAGTGACAAGAAACCAAGGTAGCACAATCAATCTTAACTTGCCCCAAATAGATAGTGAAACACAGACAAGAAATTGGAGAGATTAGATGGATAGATTAAAATATGGAAAAAAAAAAAAACACACACACACAACGCATTTAAAATTGTGCCCTCAGTCCCAAATCCCTCAACATATTGCTGGAAAAAGAAATTCCAGTGTTTATCTGAATGAGCACAAGCCTGATACTGAGTCATCTGACAAAAGAAGAGCCTTCCTTGCAGTTCCCAAGAATGAGTTGGCAGGAATTTGCAGAGGATGGAGATTTCTTTCACAAAGTTAACCATCTTCGATAATATGAAACGCTAGCACATCTTCTGCCGTTTCCCTGTACGGTCTGCTTACTGCACGTTGTATATTGTTAGCTCACATTTGCAGCCGCAGATATATGTTAAAAGGGAAAGAAAAGATTATGATTAGGAAGTAGAAACAATTGTGTGTTCTGCACCACATCTGGAGCGCTGGTCTTAAACGAATTGTTCCTTTCTCTTTCGTTTGCAAAACTGTACACAAAGAGAGTTCATAAAGAAATCTACTGAATTGAAATTCTTCTGAAAGCAAAAAACATTGGAACTTCATCTGTATCTCTAGACACAGGAGGAAAAGCTGAAAAGCCATGCTTCTGGCTAATTAAATTGATGATATAGATTAACTGTCCTAAAATGTTCCCCGACAAAAGGACCTAATAGCACTCACTATGTTTCTTTTTAAAAGAAAAGAGAAATGATCTGAGAAACATGTATCAAAATTTCACAGACAAGGGAGTCTAAAGTAGTAAAGAAAGCAGGCTTGGGGAGAGGTACATGACTTGAGTTCTAGCGCTTGGGAGGCAGAGTCAGGCAGACCTCTGAGTTCTGGCCAAACTGAGGAGTTATCCTCCAGCTAGAGTTATGTAATGTTATCCTATCTTAAAAAGAGATGGAGCAGATAATTTTGATATGCAAATATCCTAATCTTTAGGGCATTTAGATATGTAAGTCAATATGGACTAAATAATAGCCCCACTCTTATAATGCTTTGACCAAAAAGGAGTGTTCAGTTTTCTGCCTCCAAGGACAGCATAGCAGTTTGTTTCTTTGATCATTTTGAGACATTAGCTTGCAGATCAAGTATTGTGAGTTTACTGGGGATTGCCATGGTATAGACAAGTATAAATATGTAACAGTCTACCACATACCATCCAATCCTCCAGCCCAGTAGCACTGAACCTTAGTTCTACATGCATTGCATTACATAGCATTAGTGAGAAGCATCTCTCTGAACCAGATCCAAGGAATAGAAAATTAGGGCAGCAGCTGTCGATTGCTAAGGGACAACCATGTACTATGAAAGAAGGCGTTGGACCCATTTTTGCATAATCTTCCTTTACACAATATACCTTGCAGAAATCGATCACTTAGCTTCGGTTAGTGTACGGGTGGATGTAAGGGAGGTTTAGAATTTAAGGTTTGAAAAACCGAGGAAGCTCCTACTACTTGACTTTGGTTCTCCATTTCATATACTGACACCATATCATCAGCTTTTCAATTAAGTCTCACGAGGTACTAATTCTTCATTCTAAAAGCAACCATAAAAATGAATATTGCATATGTTGAGCCATTTGAATTTAGGCTTCTAATCCCATGTCGAAGAGTATCTAAAATATTAATGGAACAAGGCTTGTTGTTTGTTTAGAGAAAAGGAGCTGCAGCTACATAAACATACACTAATTTAAAGTGTTCTCAGAATGTAATTAATGTGTTTAATATTGCTGTAATTAAACACAAAAATTTCAATAAGTTCCAGAACTACAAAATACGCTGATAGTTATAGTGTATATGGTGTGTGTGTGTGTGTGTGTAAACATACAGTATCAGAAAATTTTGATTCTTTGTATAGTTCTTCAAGATTAAAAACTCAGGTGACAGCAGATGCTGGTGAGGATGTAGAGAAAGAGGAACACTCCTTCACTGTTGGTGGGGTTGTAAGCTTGTACAACCACTCTGGAAATCAGTCTGGCTGTTCCTCAGGAAATTGGACATAGTACTACCTGAAAACCCAGTTATTCCACTTCTGGGCATATACCTCAAAGATGTTCTAATATATAACAAGGACACAAGCTCCACCATGTTTATAGCAGACTTATTTATAATAGCAAGAAGCTGGAAAAAACTCAGATGTCCTTCAACAGAGAAATGGACACAGAACATGTGGTACATTTACACAATGGAGTACTACTTAGCTATTAGAAACAATGGCTTTATGAAATTTGTAGTCTAATGGATGGAACCAGAGAGTGAGATAACCCAGTCATAAAAGAACACACATGGTATGTACTCACTGATAAGCGGATACTAGCTCCAAAAAGCTCTGAATACCCAAAAAAATAATTCACAGATACTATGAAGCTTAAAAGGAAGAAAGGCCAAAATGAGGATGCTTCAGTTCTTCTTAGAACAACGGACTCACTCAAGGAAATGCAAGGTCAAATAGAGGAACAAGGATTGAAAAAGAAATGGTTATTCAGAATCCGCCTCAATTTGGGATCCACCACATATACAGCCACCAAATCCAAGCACCATAGCTGATGCCAAGAAGTACTTACTGGCAGGAACCAGATAGAGATGCCTCCTCAGGGACTATGCTAGAGTCATATAGATACAGCTGAGCATGCTTGCAGCTCACCATCAGACTGAACACCGAGACCCAACTGAATGTGCTAAAGAAATGACTGAAGGAGCTGAAAGGGGTTACAACCTCATGGGAAGAACAACATTATCAACCAACCAAACCCTTGAAAACTCTCATGGGCTAAAACACCAACTTTTGAGCACACATTGAGAGACCTATTGATCCAGTTGCATATGTAGCTGAAGATAGCAGTGTGTGGCATCAATGTGAGAAGAGGCTTTTGGTCCAGAGAAGGCATGTTTTCCCAGTGTAGGAGAATGACAAGGCAATGGGGTGGAGAGGGTGATAAGGAGGAAGTGCACCTTTGTGAAGGCAAATGGAGGGGGAGGGGGATAGGATCAGGGCAGGGTGGGGATAACTTCTCAAATGTAAATACAGAGTATCTCATTTAAAAATGAGAAAATAAAAACAATTGAGATTCAGAGTATTTATCTACATTATTCAATAAAAAAGAAGGATGCTTTTATGAGCTCTTAATTTTCAGGTTTGCTTCTTTCTTTTGCCTGGATAATTTTGTTTGCCTTGATGTTAACCTCAGAAAATAGTCCCTTCTGTTCCCAACTGTTAAAGTACTGGAGATCTTTGCTAAGCAGTGACTTCAAAATTGCCAAGTGTCCTATCTTCTTCTTGATATTGGAAAACAGTAGACTGGAAAATTACAGGAGATTGGTTTCCATAGACCCTTGTTAACAATTGTAGCTTAGGACTAGACAGCTTTAACTCATTCTAAAACAAGTGGTTTCTTTGAAAATCTTCAGATCAGAAAAAAACCTGCAGAAAAAAAAATATAATGTGTGTGTGTGTGTGTACCATGCTTTACAGAAATAATCAGTTTCAGTAGCAATATAAGAGCCACAAGATTTTCCAGAATTACTATCAATATTATGAGCACAAGAAATTATTTAAAAGGTAATAGGATAACAAGGAATAACTGGTTTTACAAACCTAATAATCAGTTAGTGTTTTATCATATCAAATGCATTAAACTTCTCTGAACTGAAGTCTTTTCATCATAATATACTAAATTAAATATCTGTTCCTTGTAGAATATGATTCTGCTAAACTAGATTAAAATCAAATCATAAGCAAAATCAATTTTACTTACAATAATCCTAGCCTACCGAGACTTCACTCTAGTAATCACAATAAATGTCTTCTCCTTCCATATTTTTCTAGTTTTATACCTTCCTAAAAGATATAATTTGTTGACCTAACATGCCTTTTTATATTTCATTAAGAACGTGTGAAGAGAAACAAATTGCTTGCACTTCAACAACCCCTTAGAGTATTTAAAGGGAAAATGTGTGTGTATTTGTGTATGTGTGTGTGTGTGTGTGTGTGTGTGTGTGTGTGTGCACAATAAAAGTGATGAATGATAAAGGCCACTAAGAATGTAGATAGATAAATGTTGATATGTATGCATGTAGAAAAGGAATCATATGAACCTAAGGGATTGTTTGATTTAAGAGAGAATTATAACTATTTAAGCTGTCTTGAGGGAAATCTCCTTACCTTGGATCTTTGGATTTTTCTCACATAAAATTCAGGGGATTTGATATATTGCCAGTGAAGCATGCATACATGAAATTACTCATGTATTGGATGCTTCTTTATTATAAGCCCAATGCAAGGGAATGCAGTGAATGAAACAGAAAACAAACAAGAATTTTCTTCCCCTTGCTTGACTCCATTGCACATATTCTAAGATCTTAGATTCATTCATGTGCCCAACTACTTTAACTATAATAATAATAATAATGGAGGAAGAATGTAGTTGGGAACTAATTAATCATATACACATCAGCTTTCAATAATGCTATGGTTTAGGAAATATGAGTACACCTAACTGCCAAATTAATATTTTAATTTATCCTTTGAAATTGTATACATATATACATCATGCCTTGACTATATTCATCCCTCATTCCCCACTTCTAAGTTCCTTCAAAATCTGAAAGCTCCTACTCAATTTCATGCTCTCTCTCTCTCTCTCTCTCTCTCTCTCTCTCTCTCTCTCTCTCTCTCTCTCTCTCATTCTTCCTTCCTATGTTCCATTCAATTATTTTTTTTAATTTTAATTTTAATTTTTTCATAGTCCTTAGTGTCAACCATATGGATATGGGCATTTAGTAGACCACGAGGAGCTCACCAGTGGACTCAATCTTAAAGTAAAGTGACTCTC
The DNA here is from genome assembly GCF_963924665.1 of Micromys minutus. NCBI lineage: Eukaryota > Metazoa > Chordata > Mammalia > Rodentia > Muridae > Micromys > Micromys minutus. Next base: position 19,303,030 of record NC_137974.1, read on the forward strand.
TCTCATGTAGTAGCCTTCAACTGCCACGGTTTCAGCAATGGGTGGGTAGCCATGGCCAAAGAAGTTTCTTAGCATAGTGGATAATGGTTATGGTGGAGACAGATTACTGTTGGAAGTGCTGAGAATAAATGAGTCTGGGGACTAAGTCATGCATGAACAACTGTACCAACCTCTTTACCCACAAAGCTTTGAAAAGACTGCATAATAAGGGATACAAAGAACTGTGAGTCAGTATGCACCAAAGAATATTGTGAAGTGTTGTATTTTAGATATGACTTGGGTTTTATGCATGTGGACTCATAGCAGCTGTGGCTGACAAATTAATTTTTAATTCAAGTATTCCACTGGTGTATGCTGTCTCCTTTCATCATTGCTTGAACGATGATGTAATCTTCTCTTTCAAAAAACTGACCTAAGCATTTATAACGGGATTCTTTCACTTGACATTGATACTGGGAAACTTTGGTCCCATTGTTTGGACTCTACTTTGTTTAAAAATATTTGTGTAATTCCAGACAAGCTACTGAAACAAATGTTAACTAGAATACTTAGCCAAGACATTGGGAAATATAAATCAGTACATGTTTTAAAAAAGAAAACAAGTTTAAACATGTATTTTGAAAAAATATTATCCCCTACATATCTGCTGACAATAAAAACTGAAAAGCTTTTCAGAGAACATGCTGGCAATGGAAATTACAGTTCATAGAATGTTTATCTTATCCTGAGCAATCTGTATCTTAAGATGTTTTTTTTTTTTTAATAAAACAATGAAGGTACTGAAAGGTGTGTGTGGGAAGGGTTATTTCTCATGCACTTTTTGGAATGGGAATGAGAATCTTGTGTCTGATGGACCTAGCCACTCATGCGTACTTGGTAGCCAATAAAAAACAGCCCAGAAGTTTTGGTCAGCGAGTTTTAAAACCAAAGAGTAAGTATGCTTAAATTTAAAACATAACACAAAAGTTTTATTTAGAGTTCTGTATATCAAATCATTACTTGTAAGACTTAAAGGGAAATATTATATAGACAAACTATGGTTAGTGTTATATTATTTTAATAATCACCACAGTTTAGTAGTTTAGCCTGTTGAAAATATGATTAGTATGATTATTATGAAGTAAATATGATATAATTGGGATGAAGTAAAATGAGCATCCTCTTGGTTATCCATATTTGTTCAAACCTATTATATTTTTTCTATATGGCCTGCTAAAATAAGTACAATTTGTTAGCCTCTGTTCAAAATTGTGTAATAAATACTCATTATAAATACATGCACGTAGGTTCCTCTAATATTTTATTCAAACCTGAAAGTTTTTGTATTTAACATTTAGCTATTATACTTTATATACTTTGATTTTATTGTAAAAATTAGATGCTTTAGCTCATAAGCCAAACAGAAAAAGGAAATTAAAAATGACTACTGGATATTTAGGTCAGTGATTGCATGTTTTCCTAATCTGTGAAAACCCTGCAGGTAAGTATAAGTCTTGGTTGTTATTGGTGTTTTTCCTATTGATTGCAAACCCCTTCATTTCTGTAACTCCTCCATTGGGGACCCTGTTCTCAATCCAATGGCTGGCTGCAAGCATCCACCTCTATATTTGTCCTGGTCTGGCAGAGCCTCTCAGGAGACTGCTATGTCAGGCTCCTGTCAGCATGCCTGCTCTTCTTGGCAACTATAATATTTAAATGAAATAAGGTTGTTTCAATTTTTAGTTTACAAATGTAAACTACCCATTTTATCATAAACCAAATAAATATCTACCCTTAGTCACATGTGCCTCCAACATGGCTAAAGATACAAATCATAAGGTTAGGGCTGTTTAAATCAGTCCACACACTGTAGAACTTTTCTTCAAGTGGGAAGAGAAAGACAGGACAGATAGAGAAATGGATGGCTTTCATTCTTAAATATGAAGAGCTACACATGGGATTGTACCCTCTATTATTTGAATCATATTCACTCTGGCACCACATTTGTTCCAGCAAACCTACCTGCAGCATTTTCTCATAATGATTATGTAGAAGAAGGAAAACAATGGGTTTCATGTTGAACTATTTTATTACTTCTAAGTATTTCAACAGCTGTGTTAGAGATGTAATTATACAGAGGACATGCAAAATTATAATTTCCATTCTTAATGTATATTTTTTGTATAAACTATGCATTTCAATAGCTCTTTTTAAATGAACAACATTACAGTCTCTAGTGTGTATTTCTAATTATTTGTTTCATTTAGCTCAAGAAATCTTACAATCACATACAAAGTGGTTCTTTGTGTACTTTTCTCCAACTATGTGTACCTCATATTATATCTTGTATGAGTGATTTATAAATGTAGAGGTCTTGCTTAAAATCTCCTGAAAATTTTAAAATCAATTTTCCCAGAGAAACTGTCTGTATTTTCTTTCTTTTTTTAAAAAACAACTTTATTTTACAAAACAAATATAAATGTACAGATTTTAAACATTTTTTGCTTAAAATTATACATTTTTGTCAGTACTTTTTTTCAGATTTTAACATAATTTTTACATAAAACTATATGAATATATTTTTTAGTCAGTACTTGATTTTTTTCAAGGTTTGATAGTATGCCTTGAAAACTTAATAGTTACAATGAGCTAAAGTACATGTAAAACAAAATGTAACATGGAAATAGTTAAAGTTTTCTTGTTTTGTAAATATTCTTTTTTGTTTTGTTTTGTTTTCTTTATTTCTTGGACTTCATACAGTCTGTGAGTTGTTTTTAGGGGAGTGCAAGCCTCTGGGTTTAGCATCACACTATCAGTGACTGCATATTATGTCTGTTCTTTTGTGACTGGGTTATCTCACTCACAAAAGTTATTCTCTAGATGCAGCCATTTTCTTAAGAATTTGGTTAAGTCATTGTTTCTGGTGGCTGAGTAGTATTCCATTGTGTATATGTACCACAATTTTTGTATCCATTCATCTTCTGAAGGACATCTGGGTTCCTTCCAGCTTCTGGCTATTATAAATAGAGCCGCTATGAACATTGTGGTGCATATATCTTTGTTGTGTATTAAAGTATTAATCTCCTAAGGACCAAAGTAGTTTTTAATATGCAGATTCAAGCAATAATCCAAACACTTCAATTTACATTTTAATTCCTGCTAATATCCTAAACAAAGTAAAAATTTCTCACAGAGTTTATTATATTTAAGAAAAAAAATCAATTTCCTTGCTTTTCAATGTTAGCCAGAGTAAAAAAATAACTAGATTATCATTACATAATGATAGTAAAATTATCAGATTTAATAATTTGATGCCATTAGATCAATATCCAGGCACTGAGAGTGATTTTTATACTTGAAATTAAAATGTCATTACATCATTTCTTCTATCATTTTTACCCCCCATTACCTCACACGTACACCCCTATGTGTTTGTCTAATTTCTGGACAATTTTCTTTAATTGCTGGTAAGCATATCTAGATATATCATTCTCTATATGACACTAATAAAACCAAAGTATTATCAACAGGTGGGTAAGTTTGCCATATCAGAAATCAAGGAGATGACAGAGAAATAATTTATTAATATAGAAAACAATAGTAGCATTAGGTAAATAGTTTTTTAATTCCATTTATTCATTTAACAGCAATATTTATTCTGCTTTAAAATTATACATGAGAAGAAACAAAAATTCAAAATAAATATTAGTATTTGGATTGCATTTTAAATAGCTACTATTTCTGGAAAGATCAAACTGCCAGTATGTAATTACTATCAATAGCCAATAATTTTACTGTATTGTTGTTCATAGATAGAACAACAAAAAAAATTAAAAATTTAATTTCGTCTCTAAGCAAGATTATTTTGTAAATAATCTTGAAAGCTATGAGAAGGAAGTTAAATGAAGAAATCTAAGCATGCAAGGAGCCCAAGCTAAGGTTCATATGTGTGAATATTTCTCTAAGACTTTTTACTGACTTGATACTTGCCCCAAATAATAACACTTCAATGATATGGTGACATTTGGGGGGTTACATTGCATAGTGTTTCAATATTCAGCTGCACATGGTGGACACAGTGGTGATTTGAGTAAAAGTTGTCCTATAGGCTCATATGAAGTCGTGGTATTTGAAAGAAGTAGGGCATGTGGCCTTGTTAGGGTAAGTATGGCTGTATTGAAGCAATCCTGTCACAGAGAGTAGGCTTTGAGGTTTCAGAACCTCAAGGCAGGCCTGTCTCTGTCTCTGTCTGTCTCTGTCTCTCTGTCTCTCTGTCTCTCTCTCTCTCTCTCTCTCTCTCTCTCTCTCTCTCTCTCTCTCTCTCTTTCTCTCTCTCTCTCTTTCTCTCTCTCCCTTATTCCTGCTGATCTGATGAAGAACTCTGAGCTACCTCTTTAGATGAAGAACTCTCAACTCCCTCTCTCCAGCACCAGGTCTCTCTGCATGCTGCCAAAGTTCCTGACATGATCATAATAGACTGAACCTCTTTATAATCCCTAATAAAAAGAGACTTTTAACCCAAATTTATCATATGAGATGGGAAAGGACACTTCATTATCATCAAGGAAATATCCACCTAAAGCAATTAGACAACACATGGAGATCAAAGGGATGCAAATTAGAAGGGAATATATCAAAATACAACTATTTGTAGACTATATGATGGTATGCATAAGTAACTTCCAAAGTTATATTAAAGAGCTACTTCAGATGTTAAGAAATTCAGAAAGTGGCAAGATATATAATTACCTCAAATAAATCAGTATCCTTTTTTTTTCTAAATAATTAAAAGCTGAATAAGATATTAGGGAAACAACAACCTTCACAACAGCCACAAATAGTATAAAATATCTAGCTATAATTTTCTCAAGCAAGTGAAAAATATATAAAACAATCATTTCAAATCCCTGGGTAAACATAATCTTAGGAGACTTCAACAGAGGTAAAGATTTCCTGTGTTCATGGATTTGAAGGATTAACGTAAGGAAAATGGCCATTTTACCAAAAGCAATCTACAGATTCAATGCAATCTACATCTAAAATCCAACACACTTCTTCACAGCCATGTAAAACACAATTCTCAACTTCTTACAGACAAATTCAGGATAACCCAAAGAATGTTCAACAATAAAAGAACTTAATCCTTGAGAGAGGATTAAGGCAAGAGGAAGGTGGAAAAGGATGAGGAACTATGGGAGGAGGACAAGAACGGAGCAACAACTGAAATGTAAATGAACAAAATAATTTCAAAAATTAAACGCATTTATATAATCCTGACATAAATAACTGAAGTAAACATTTAACTTCTCCCGATAAAAATAGGAATGAATGGATATATTTTCTTTTTCTACCTAGTATAGGAATATGTTAGGATTCAGAATTCCAGTGTGATAAACATTTAACTCTTTACAAATAGTAATGGAGACATTACAAGATCACTAATGAAAAGTATCCATCATAATAACGAAGGTACAATACACATACCTCACTTTGAGGAACAATTGGTTGTTTCAAGTTTGACTTTTAACTGAGTATGACAAAGGTATTTTGAAGTCCTAACTCTTTGCTGTCCTCTCTTGTGACACCAAGATTACTAAAATCACAGCTATTTCTTTATAGCAATTAATTGAATTAATTCAAATGTTATAAAATTAAGAACTCAGAATTCTCTAGAGTTCTTCCAAATAAGCATTAGGAAAAATTACATCTGTCTGTATTTTTATGTTTATCTCAAACCAGAATATTCTCAGTTGTTTTTTTTTTCTTTTTATTTCCCTCTTTCCTGACAGAACTGAACCACATCTTAAAACTTATGCAAAAAAATTTTCCACCAGAGTGAAAAATGACTGTACTAGTTTTAGGACAACGAAGAACTTGGGAGGAAAATGAAGTGTTTCAAAAGAAAATAAAGGTGAAAAGAAAGAGACACTATACTTACTTCTGAGAACCTTACTGTAAACAAGGGTTCGCATTGTTCATTTTTATCCATAGCACACTAATACACTAAGGAACTTCAAACACTAAAGCTCCTGACTGCATATTCATTCTTCATGGAAACAATATGTGGAACCTAAATAGAAACAACAACAGAAAATAAAAACTCCCTAGAGTTTTGAAAAAAACACAGAGAGTCTAATAAGAGACCAGTGGATTCAGGATCTCAATGGTAAAGTAAGGACTGAATTGACGTGGGTGTAGCTCACTGGTATAAAGGTAAGTGAGTGAGCATGAAGCTCTAGGTTTGTTTGACTGTACATTAAACACTTACACATTTTTTATCAGTTAGAAAGCCATTTTCTACTATGGCTTTAACATGACCAGTCAGTAATTTGTCCAAATCTAAGAGCTTAAAAGAAACTCCATATCATTAAATAGAAAAATATAGACAGTGCTTATGGGTGATTAACAACATAACCTAGTAAGTTCTATAAATAGTTAAGGATAAATAGTTAAGGATTTTCTTTTTTTGGTTGGGAGATGTTTTATGACTTCTATTTTTTAGGGGTTATGGGAATGTTTAGATGGTTTATCTGGTTCTGATTTCACTTTGATACTTGGTATCTGTCTAAGAAAGTTGCCATTTTATGAAGATTTTCCAATTTTGTTGAGTATAGGCTTTTGTAGCAGGAACTGATGATTATTTGAATTTCATCTATTTCTGTTGTTATGTCTCCTTTTTTATTTCTGATTATGTTAATTTGGATACTGTCCCTGTGCCCTCTGGTTAGTCTGGGTAGAGGTTTATCAATCTTTTTAATTTTTTCAAAGAACTAGCTCCTGGTTTTGTTGTTTCCTTGTATGGATATTTTTGTTTCTACTTGGTTAATATTATCCTTAAATTTGATTATTTTCTGCCTTTTACTCCTGTTGGGTGCATTTTCTTCATTTTGTTCTAAAGCTTTCAGGTGTCCTGTATAGCTGCTAGTGCACGCTCTCACTAGTTCCTTTTTGGAGGCACTCAGAGCTGAGTTTTCCTCTTAGCACTGCTTTCATTGTGTCACATAAGTTTGGGTATGTTGTGCATTCATTTTCATTAAATTCTAAAAAGTCTATATTTCTTTCTATATTTTTCCTTGGTCAAGTTATTACTGAATAGAGTCTTGTTTAACTTTTATGTGTATGTGGTCTTCCTATTGTTTTTGTTGTTATTGAAGACCAGCCTTAGTCCATGGTTATCCAATAAGATAGATAGGATTGCTTCAATCTTCTTGTATCTGTTGAGGCCTGTTTTGTGATGAATTAATTATAGGGTTCGTTTTGGAGAAGGTACCTTGAGTTGCTGAGAAAAAGACCTTCAAATAAGACTTAATAGCATGTTGTTCTATATATTTCACAAAGTAGAAACAGAAGGAACACTACACAACTTGTTCTATGAAGTCACAATTACACTTAAACCTTAACCACACAAAGACCCAACAAAGAAAGAGAACTGTAGACCAGTCTCTCTTATGAACATCAAAGCAAAAATACTCAATACAATTCTAACAAACAGAATCCAAGAACACATCAAAATAATCATCCATCATGATCAAGTAGGTTTCATTCTTGGGATGCAGTGATGATTCAATATACAGAGATCCATCAACATAATCCACTATATAAAAATACTCAGTTAAAACCACATGATTATCTCACTAGATGCTGAGAAAGCATTCGACAAAATTCAACACTCTTTCATGTTAAATACCTTGGAAAGGTCAGGAATTCAAGGATCATAACTAAACATAATAAAAGCAATATATAGCAAACCAGTAGCCAATACCAAACTAAGTGGAGATAATCTTGAAACAATCTGACTGAAATCAGGACCTAGACAAGGCTGCTCATTCTTTTCCTACCTATTCAGTATAGTACTTGAAGTCCTAACTAGAGCAATTACACAAAAAAAGAGGACAAATGGATACAAATTGGAAAGGAACAAGTCAAAAATATCACTGTTTTGCAGATGATAACATAGTATACTTAGGTGATCCCAAAAATTTTACCAGGGAACATATAAACCTTATAAACAAATTCAGCAAAGTGGCTAGATATAAAATTAAACCAAACAAATCAGTACCCTTCCTCTACTCAAAGGATACACAGGGTGAGAATGAAATTAGGGAAATGACACCATTCACAATAGTCATAAATTTTATAAAAATACTTTGGTATGACTCTAACCAAGGAAGAGAAAGATCTGTATGAAAGGAAATTCTGAAGAAAGAAATTGTAGAAGAGCTCCGAAGGTGGAAAAATTCCCCGTGCTTATGGATTGGGAGGATCATAGTAAAAATGATCATCTTGCCAAAAGCAATTTTCAGATTCAAATTTAATTCTTCATAAAGTTACAAAGAGAAATTAGCAAATTCATTTGGAATAACAAAGGACACAGGATAACAAAAAGCTATTTTTAACAATAAAAGAACTGCTAGGGAAATCACAATCTTCAATGTCAAGCTTTACTAATGAGCAATCGTAATAAACTCTGTAGGGTACTGGTCCAGAGACAGAATCAATGGAATAGAAATGAACCTATAAACCTAGGGTCACTTGATCTTTGACAAAGGAGCTACAGCCATCAAGTGGAAAAAAGACAGCATTTTGAACACATGGTGCTGGTTCAACTGGAGGTCAAAATGTAAAAGAATGCAAATCTATCCATTTTTATCACTTTTTACAAAGCTCAAACCTCTACATAAAACCATGTACACTGAAACTAATAGAAGAAAAAGTGGGGAAGAGCCTTAAACATATAGGCACAAGGAAAAACTTCCTAACCAGAACACCAATGGCTTATGCTCTAAGATCAAGCATCAACAAATGAGACCTCATAAAATTGCAAAGCTTTTGTGAGTCAAAGGACATTGTCAATAGGACAAAACAACAACCAACAGATTGGGAAAATATCTTTACCAATCCTACATCTACTAGAGGGCTAATATCCGATATACACAAAGAACTCAAGAAGTTAGACTCCAGAGAATAAATAACATATCAAAACTGTTGGACAAAGCTAGACAAAGAATTCTTAACTGAAGAATGACTGAGAAGCACCTAAAGAAATGTTATAGATCCTTAGTCATCAAGAAATGCATATCAAGACAACCCTAAGATTCCACCACGCTCCAGTCAGAATGGCTAAGAACAAACATTCAAGTGACAGCAGATGCTGACAAGGATGTGGAGAAAGAAACACTTCTTCATTTTGGAGGAATTGCAAGCTGGTACAAGCACTATGGAAATCAGTCTGGCAGTTCCTTAAAAAATTGGACAGAGTATTACCTGAAGACCGAGCTATACAACTCTTAGGCATATATTCAAAAGATGTTCCAACATATAAAAGGGACACATGCTCCACTATGTTCATTGTATCCTTGTTTATAATTGCCAGAAGCTTTAAAGAAGGAAGATGTTTTTCAACATAGAAATTGATATAGAAAATATGGTACATTTACACAATGGAGTACTCAACTATTAAAAAAAAATGACTGTATGAAATTCTTAGGCAAATGGATAGAACAAGAAAATATAATCTTGAGTGAAGTAACCATCACAAAGTATTCACATAGTATGAACTCACTGGTAAGTGAATATTAGCCCTAAATCTGTGCTTACTCAAGATTCAAACTACAGATCACATGAAGCTCAGGAAGTTGGAAGACCAAAGAGTGGATGTTTCAATTCTACTTAAAAGAGGGAACAGAATATTCTCAAGAGAAAATACAGTGTCAAAGTTTGAAGGAGAGACTATAGTAAAGGCCTTCTAGAGATTGTTCCACCCCAGGTTCCATCCCATATGTAGTCACCAAATCCAGATAATATTGTGAATGCCAAAAAGTGCAGGCTTACAGGTGGGTGATATAGCTGTCTCCTGAGAGGCTCTGCTATGAAATACAGAGTCAGAGGCTTTCAACCAACGATTGGACTGAGAATGGGACCTTAGTGGAGGAGTTAGAAAATAAACTGAAGGAGCTAAATGGGTTTTTAACCTCACAGGAAGAACTACAATATCAACCAACCAGAACCCCAAAGCTCCCAGAGAATAAACCTCCAAAGAAAGAGTACACATGGAGGGATCCATGGCTCCAGCAGCATATATAGTTGAGGGTGGCCTTTTTAGGCATCAATGAGAGGAGAGGCTCTTGGCCCCGTGAAGGTTCAAAACCCCAGTGAAGAGGAATGGCAGGAGAGGGAGATGGGAGGTAGTGAGTGGGTGTGGGAACACTCTCATAGAGGGAGGGAAAGGGTGATCAGATAGGTGGATTCCAGAGGGGAATCCAGGAAAGAGGATAACACTTGAACTATAAGTAATAAAAATATCCAATGAAAAAGAAAGAAAACAAGCAAACAAAAATATAATAATCAAGTTGATAGGCTAAGCCGACTCAGGGCTTAACAGCACTTGCAGCCTTTTCCATACACCCAAGTTGAGTTTCCACCACCCACTGAGAAGTTCATAAATGTCCAAGTACAAGGTATCTGCCATCATCAACTAGCCACTGTAGACAAATGTCAGCTGTGACACCGTAAGGCATACTTGCTAGAAAAAGCAAAAAATAAAAAAATAAAAAAAATGGATGTGCAGAATCCTGTTGTGTAAATTTTGTTTAAGATTCTATTAATATTGTATTTGTGATTGATATGTGACATACTATATTTGCCTTATTTTACTCTACAAAATATTTGTTATTTCTCAACCTGGAGTGCAGTGTGACATAATAAATTTAATGAACTATATTGAGGTGTGATGGTAACCCAAGATTTGTTTAAGCAACACATACAAATATATGTTTATTGAGCTTGGAGACAAGTCTATACCCATGCCAACATTGCCACTGCCATGGGAGGAAAAAGATTAGGAAGAAAGGAAATAAGTAAGATAGAGAGGGAGGGAGAGAGGGAGGAAGATAAAGCAACAACAGATAGAAAAACAAAAATAAAAGAGAGGAGAAAGAGAAACCTTATTAAAATGTTTTAAAAGGCTGAAATAATATCCAGGTAATGTACTTCTGGCCATTTTAAAATGCAGTGTAATGATGTAAGAACAATGTCATTGCTGAATTCTATGGGAGGAGACTTATGAAAGAAGTGTGAAAAAATGAATTGTTCTGTCAGTTAGCAGAAATGCTGACAAGCAATAGTAAATTAAATGTGAGAGGTTTTTTAAAAATTTAAAGATAAATTGATTATAATAGATGTACTTATTACCTTTAAAGAAATAGTTCTCTCATAGGCAGTGCAAAACAAAATACCACAATATATTTGTTTGAGTTACAAATATGTATTAAGTCCTAACCCTTGGATTAGGAATATATCTTTATGCCGAGTACCTAGTCTACTGCAGGCACTTTTGTATTATGTACTTCTTAATATTAGAATTTAAGAGGTGGGGGTAGAAATATCATTAGTTCATACTTATTCATAATTAAGTACTGATCTAGCATGGACTTGATTAGATTCTGTATCAAATAAAAATGAGAACCATAACTTTGAAATTCACTAATTCTGTGGCCATAAAACAATATCCTAAAGGATTATTCTCCCCTAACTTTAGTGAAACTGATTTAAAATAAAAAGTGATATTTTTCAAATAAAGAAAAGATAAATTTATAACACAATTCTTGTTAGTATTTTCCTATTAACACCATTAGCAAGAATGGGTTTCGAACATTGTAATAGATTTTTCAGCCAAGTCGGTACTGTGGGGTGTTAAAAATTGTAAAGAGGAAAAATAAAATCATTGACCCCAAAAGAAGTTGTAAATAATCCTACGAACCTAAGGTTGGTATAGCTTAACATTTTCACTATATTTATAAGAAACTAAAATGCTGTTATAGTATTTTTACACTTGTAACTTACTTGAAATAAGGCATACACCCTTCATATCTCAGTATTTGCCTTTACAACAATGTAACAATAAGGATTTTATTTTAAATACAAAGCATCTTTTTATGTATTTTATTTTTAATTAGATACTTTCTCTTTTTACATTTCAAATCTTATCAGTCCCCTCCAAATTATCCCTTCCTGTCCACTTGTCTCCACAAAGGTGCACCCTCCCTCAATCACCCTCTCCAACTCAGTGCCTTGGCTTTCTTCTACATTGGGAAAATGCGCTCTCACTGGACCAAAGGCCTCTTCTCAGATTGATGCCAGACACTGCTATATTCTGCTACATATGCAACTGGAGCCATGAGTTTCTCCATGTGTGCTCAGTGGTTAGTATTTTAATCCATAGGAGTTGTAGACGGTTTGGTTGGTTGATGATGTTGTTCTTCCCATGAGGCTGCAAACCCTTTCAGCTCTTCAGTTCTTTCTTTAGCACCTTCACTGGGGTCCCCTCATTCAGTACTATGGTTAGCTCCAAGCATGCTCAGATAATACAAAGCATCTTCAATTATATGACTCAGTAACTATTCAACTATAAAGGCAGTGTTCATATATTTTTCACATCTGAATTTGTCAAGCATGAATTAAGTCAAATAAAAATATCTTCCCAATAACACAGCTAAGATACCAGTGAACATAAGATATCAGCGACACAGCACATACTTTGCTATTATCTTCTCAATTCACAAATTGCTGCATAAATGTCCCTGAACATGTGTGTGACTTCTTTCAGTATCCCTTGGAACATGTATATGTATATTACCTTCTGTCTCCTGGGGAGAAACCCATGTGGTATTTTATGAAAAATAGTAATTAAGAGAAGTAAATTTGGGCAATAAAAATGATATGTTCACCAAAGGAACTAAGAAACAAAAGAAAGAATAAACAAGAATGACCGTCAGAAGTGAAGGGTGGCTGAAATACAGGTCCATTATATGAGAAATGGTTGAATAAGATTCTGCTGACACATGAAGCCATGCAAGAGACTCCAACCATGGCCCAGGAGCTGAGCAAAGGCAAAGTTTCAGTATAAACGACCAAAGTGACTGTGGTAGAAAAAGATGATGATGTCCCAGAGGCAGTGACACCAGTGAAAATCTGTACTATAAAAGGACTCTCTCCGACACTTTGAAACACTTCAACATCAAATGATGAAGTATAGCAAACGGACCCAACAGAAGAGAATGACGATTACTAAAGCAGGGAAGATGGATGTGCCGTAGTGGTGCCTCCAGTGATGCTGAAACGCAAGTCTTGTTTAAACTCTGATAGTTGTTTGTTTTACAAAGAAATGAAAGTTTATCTTCGGTGTTTCTAAGCTTGTAAATTACAGTGTAGGAAAAAGGTAGCAGTTGCCCATTTGTTTCAGCAGGAAACAGATTTGCAATATATGAGGAGAGGGAGGAGAACAATGTTAATATTTTTAACTTTGAACTTTGACTTCTAAACATTTGATTTCTATTACACGACATTAGCTTCAATAGCCATCACCAATGCTGCCACTGTGTGACACTTGGGAATTGAGTGAGTGCAAGAAAACCTGAATGTGCAAAGCCTCCAGAAATCTTCTGAATGCATACCTTAAAAATGCATGTTCTCTGCTCCATGAGAGAGAAAAAAAAAGATTGAAGAACACAAGAATAAATCTTCTCACTATCAATTTTCCAAGTATGTCACAAACCCTAATGTATTCTAATCTACAGAGAGAAAGGTTTTACTTCTAATCTTCATAAGAAATAATTTGAATGAAGGAATGGTAACATCACCAGCAGATACACAGTCAAAGGAAGCCCTCAGTGGTTCCGAAAATGCTCATCTCTTAGTTTCCATAAACTGAAACATGAATGGAGAGCTGTGAAGCATTCTTTTCACAAGCTTTGTTTTTCTCAATTGGCAAACACCCCGTGCCCATGCCCCTTTCTGTTCTTATTACGCAGGCAACACGCCTTTCTTCTCATTTCCTTTGGATCATCATCCTAAGAATCATAGACATTTTCATCAGTGAGGCCAAGAGTACTGGGAATACATTGGTTTGCTTTTGCTTCCTCTGTTGCCTAGTTGGCTGCTTCTGTAGCAACAGAACAAAAAGAGGATCATGCATGAAATACAGCTATTATTTATGAGAGAATGGCTCGTCTTAAAACAAGATAGATGTTTAATATTCCATGGATATTCCCCAACCAGATTGTAACACTTCTGAAGGAGGTTAAATTGTGAGCCAAGACTGTCAAATTTTTCTCTTGATAATGCACCAGAATAGCCTGATCAGCCCAAAAGCTGCTGAGTTTGCCTATTAGGATTTGCTACTGCTCTGCAATGTGAAAGCAAGGGGATTTGGTCTATTTCCTGGGCTGTTCCCCCCCCCCAAAGGGGTGTTCGAGAGTTATTGCCTAAAGAAAAAGAATTTCTGCCTGAATGGCTTGATGTGACATTTATCTCTAGTTTTGTGAATGAGGTCATAGTGTTGTTTAATGTACTACATTAACCTGGGTCTCTGGGATCTCACATCACTTTAGAGCACAGTTTAGTTTTGTCCAGTTCCAATAAAGAGAAATGCAAGGAAGTTCAAATGATATTCTAAATCCAGTCTATTGTTCAGGTCACTTGACATTGAGAAAACTTTATCAATCGTCTACTCTCTACAAGGATGTATTCTTCTATAGAAAATTCAACAAGGAAAGAGGTATTACCTGCATTGTGTGTGTGTGTGTGTGTATGTACATATTCTTGGCCAAAAAGATACAAGTTTCCTGAAGCTGAGCTAAGTATTTCTCCTATTAAACAAGATTAATATTCTGGCATACCATCTGCTTTGTTTTCTCCTAAAATTAATCACTAACAATCTATAGGATGCCTTGGGAAGACAAAGACAATACTGACTGTTACTAATCTGTTAGAGAAAATGTTCAAGTTTCACAAAACCTCAGTGCTGCTTGATTTAAGAAATCGGTGTTGTATGTCTATTTGACCTTTTATTTTATCAGACAAATGACTTTCGGTAAATTCTGAAGGTATGACCTCTATGATTCTAATTTAATTTCAAAGACGTGCAGTCAGAAAACATAATTAGAGAGATGACAGATTTTCCTCCTTTCAAAGGATTTAAGCAAACACTATCTTAGTTCATATTTTATTGTACCTTTCACTCGAAATATTTTTTAGTTAATGAAAAATTTAAGGTTGTATCAAATGAACAATTTAAATTACTAATTAATTGATAATATCTAGATTATTTTCTAACATTTAATTTTCAGGCATTGGAAGACCAAAAAAAAAAAACCCAGAAAATAATACTGTGGGAATATAAATAATCAGAAAAACAACTATCATTTTGGTCACTCTTATCGGAAGCAAAACATAGAAATATAACCATGCTTTTATATAAAATTATAATTTTATTGGCCTCATTAATGTTTGCAGCTTTATTAACAAATCTCTAAAATGTCACTCCAGTGTTCCTTGCTCTCTGGATAAAACACTGATAATTCGTTTAATTATAAGACTCTTATGAATAAATTCAAAGACTTTGAGGTTCATCTATCCATTTCTATTGAAAATATTTGGTGTTGTATTTTAATATCTACCGAAAACAGATGTTGAATTAGGCCATTGATATATAAGTGACTTAAATTATTTAAAATTTTGAATATATCTTATTAAAATATGCAGATGTATAAAAATCATAAGGCTGTTTAAAAACGTTTTCAATGAAAAGTTTAGCTGTAATAAAATAAAAGCATCTAAAATATAATTATAGACATGTTGTATTTTTTAATGAAAAGTATTATAAGTACAGAAGGAAATGCATGTTTTTCTTAAAGAAGTTTTTGTCAAATAATAAATTCTCCAACATGTGGGGTTTTATCCTAACGTGCTTGCATTTAACAGTAGATTACATCTCATTTTCTGATGGTCACCATAATATTTATGTTAACAAACACAATTTTTACAGTTGTGATTATTTTATCAAAGTGCTATTATTATTGTGAGTGAACATAAAATTACTTCCAAGTTTCATTCACAGTGAAAAACCCCAAATGCACTAAATGTCCTTCATTGCTTTTTTTCCTTTTTTCCAAACTTAGAATAAGGAATACATCTGTCAGCCTCATCTAACAGTCTCATTCAGAACCAACATCTCTTCCTTTGTATTGACCACAACCCCAAACCACTTAGTGGAAGTATTTCTGGAGACAAAAATAGGCCTGTGATAAGTATCTGTTGAGTCATGGCATGAAATATAGTTAATGAAGAAGTTATTTGGATAGAAATAGCCCAAGCAGTCTTCTTCCATTTTAAAATAGATATTATAAATGTGATAAAATGCAACCTGAATTCTTCTGTGTGGGAAGAGAACTGGTCATCTCCATCATGGAGGAAGTTCCAAGTGCTGACAGGGATTTTGGTCTTTAGAAATGTCTTTGCCTACCAAGATTTCAGAATCCTAGTATAAAATATTCGCTAATGAACACATGTTTCCAGATCATACATGCTTGAAAGAAAAAGATCTTGGAAGGGGTGATCCATGCTGCATTTAAAAGTACTCCCATACTTAAGTCTTTGTTCAGTGCTTACTATATCATTTTTATATGACAAAAATTGTTGGATTATTAGTTTCTAAAATCATTAGTGTGTGTTCTATTTTGTTTCTCTATTAGCTCTGACCAACACCAACTTGGAGGAGGAAAGGGTTTAATTGGTTAACCGATTACAGTTCATCACTGAATAATACCAAAATGAGAAAACATTGGGGAATATTCCTTCCTTTCTGGCATGCATTTGTGTTGCTCATCTACCTTTATTTCATGGGCAAAGGCCAGATGTCTAAATATGAAACTGCTTACAGTGGGCGGAGTCATTCTATATCACTTAACAGCTAAGGAAGTATGTCATGGACATGGTGCTAGCTAATTTAAGATGATTCTTCAAAGTTTCTCCTCCTAGGTACATGTTACATTTGTGTCAAGTTGACAACTAATCAACACAGCCAGCAAGTAAAGAAAGTAAGAGACCATAAAAAAAGAGAAAGATAACAAAGACTGTTGCCAGCTACAAAAGTAACTGTTGCCCAGAACAGCAAGAATATTCTGAATCTTGTAAGGTTAAAATGCAGAAATTGATAAGCTTCTCAATACATAAGAAAGAAGTTGGAGTATCCCCTTAAGGCTTAAATACTATCTCAGAAAGACTTGAATCAACCTACATTTAAGATTCACTTGTAGACTAGCTCATATCAAGGGATGGAAACTATTTAATGGGGCAAGATAGGTTGCCATGGGTACCGTGAATGACTTCCTGTGGACACTTGTCTAGGATCTGGTCAAATTTTTTAAAACTCTTCTCATAGTTTTTATTCCCCAAAATCATTTTTGTTAATTCAATGTTAGGTTAGAGATTTAAAAGTATGGTGTTGTGTTTTGAAATTCATTGTCGTTTTCCTCAAATGTTCTTGTTGTATTTGGCAGTAAGTATTAAATGACTCGATTTCAACTCATATCTCTTTTCAATGCTCCTAAAATATTTCCATTCTTTCTTGTCATTTGAATTTTTAAATTCCTAGCACGTTTGAACTCGAGTATTAAATTAAATGAATGCCATCTCCCTTTGGAGCAAAGGAATTTAAGCTCCCATATGTTCTTTATTCAAATGACTTAAATATTATAAATGTACATCACACTGAAGTGCAAAATAATCTCTGTGTTTTATCTACACAGAAATCCACATGAAAAATGCAGAAGATAAAGTTAATGCAGTATAGATTTTGCAAACTTAAATCTGTAGTCGTGAATTACAAAAGCTAAAGTTTATAAAACTCCAGCTACAAATATTATCATTTTTTTTGTTGAATATGTGGGTTTCTACAACTTGTAAAATTCACTGCCAATGTTGTTCTCTTACTGTTATATGCAGATTTTAGCTTCCCTGATTGAGAATCTGAGGCAGCAGCCATAACTTTTAAATTTGTTTAGAATGTACTCCACGAATATGCAGTGCTGTTTTGTGAGAACCCGGGCTTTAAGACTTTACATAACTGACTGTCCTCTACAGTTTATTAGTTTCCTTATTTGTGTAAATAATATTCATATAAAGATTAAACTTATAAAATACAGTCATAAATCAATGCATTAAGTTTCACCTTTATTCACGGTATTTCAAATTCCCAGCAATTTACAGTGAATATTTCCTCAAGTATGTCAAAGGCAGTGTTTTCTTTACTTGATATTATGGATAGTCATGATTTCACAAGTCTTTATTTGGGTGTAAATAAAATCCTGTATTTTCATCACCAATAAGATAACATTAAGTTTACATATTAATTTTTTAACTAAGAAATGTGTTTTGAAATTGAACTATTTATAAGGTAAATGCTACATTTATGTCAAACACATGCCCTTCAAAAGAAACTTATACAGAAAAAAAGAAGTGAGATTTACACATTTTTAAGACCATTGCTTGAGCTTCTACAATAATTTAGTTGGAGCCATGTGAAAATCATTTATTTAAATTAAACTTGTTTTCATTCTGGTCTCAATTTTCAGAAAATATGTTTCCTATTTGTGAGTATATTACAAAATTACTTTATTAGATGTAAAATATCTTATGTACATTTTAGATAAGCGCATCTGGATACATAGAAAGCTATTGCAGTTAAATAAAAGTCTGAAAGATGGCCCTGGAAATTTACATTTTACAGGGTTGCTGGAGACTTAAACTGCTGTTACCTGGAATTTAATCTTCCTGGTATTTTGTGTCAAAAGATAGAGGCAGAGATCAGCATTGCTGCCTGGCCCTCCTGGGTGCAGAATAACATCTGTAAAGGAGTTGTCATGTCAACAGCTCTATTTTTTTTTCTCTCCTATTGTTGACTTTACTATGTACCCTCTATAAAGAAAGAAAAAAAGAAAGACAGATAGAGAGGGAGAAAGGGAGGAATGGAGGGAGGGAGGGAGGGAGAGAAAGAGAATGCCCGAGACACAACTTCAGGGCATTATGTCTTCTTTAGGGGGTGCATGGGTATTTGAAAAGAATATTCAGTATCGGGATGATTTTCCCCTCACTGTTTTATATTTTATCTGCTTTTATAAGCTAGAATGAACTGGCCAAATCGGGTTTCATTCATTCAAATCTTTATTGCTTCCTAGTATCCAGGCAAAGTTCTAACCGCTTGTGTTGGAGTTATGAACCTATTTCTATTTCCTAGCTGTGACATAAAGGTGAATACATATGTTTAATCATATCAGATAATGTATTGTTCATGGTGAACATATGGAGAGAAAGGATGGAAAATACTCATACTTTATTCCTTCATTCACATGGAGTTGCTGCATTCCATATTTGACACCTACCAAGGGAGTAAATAGAACTCAGAACTCCTTGTCTCTCTCTGTGTTTCTTTCTCTGTCTCTCTATCAGAAGTCACTCTAGGTAAAGCAGGAATATCTTTATATGTTTTAAATTTGTTTTTGTTTATCAAACTAAGTCTGAAAGCATGATTCTCTCTATTAATTTCCAAAAATTATCACTCTTAGGAATTAACTACTTGGGATAAATTAAACACATAACCAATCGATCTTTAGAACCATACATGTCTCCTCTATTTAGTGAACTTATAGGAATTGACGTAAAATACCAGGTTAAAGTCAAGAAGCTGTAGTATTTTTAAGACTGAAAAGAACCCATAGTTGACAATCAAGTTGTCTCCCCTATCTGATGGGAAAATATAAACCATTTGGCTCTCTTTATGGCATATATATTTTGATTTAAAATCTTGAGAGGTTGTTTTTTTCCAAATGACAAATATTCTTTCAAATTGTTTTGTTCATTTTTACCACCTTCACTCAAGCATGAATGGAGCAGAAGTAGGCATTAGTTCTTGGCTTGTGCGTGATTCAGTGGAGTGTTACTGCATTCCAATTACTCAGACAGCAAGGAACACAGCTGTGTCCAAGAAGGATTTTAGAGTTTCTTAACAATCTCTGTATACTTCAATTGAATTCAATGCAATTGTATGTTAACTGGGACAGGGGAACCTGCACTGAGGCAATCTCTGGGTTGTCAAATTTAAAAGCCTGTGATACTCATAGTGAGTCATCATATTCATATTTTAAGTTGTTTTGAATATGTAATATAATTAAGACCCTTAGATTCGGTCTGTACAATCATCTGGCATAAATTAAAGATCAATGATGTCACATAAAACTGAGCAGAGTGTTGACTTCTCTCTTCATGCAGAATAGATTACATTGTTTGGCAGAGATGAGCCTATCAAGATTACCACGAGAGTGCTAGGCCAATACTAGCATTGACTTTCCCACTCAGAACAATATGACTCTAGATTATTTCTGGCTTTCTATTCTTTCCTTTATACCAATGGTCTACTTCCTAAAATGAATAAATGAGTTTGCATATGTAAAACACACATCAACATTTTCATCACCTACAGAATCTACTTTCAACAACTAACCAGTCTTTCCCTAACCTGGTTAGATAAATCCAAACCATCACTTTTTATTTTTCCATACTACCAAGTTTGCTATACAAGTGAAGAGAGAAATGATTAAAGTTAGAATATTGGTGATCCTTTGAAAGTTACATTCCTCCATGCCAAAACTAAATCTTCAGTTATGTGAGATAACCAAGAAACGGAATACTCACATTGATAATTATATACATTATATTGATAATGAAAAATATATAGTAGACAAATTTTCATTTAGGTAAAAATGTTAATATATTATAGAAAATATAATTATGGAAATCAGAATAGGAACTAACCCAGTTTAAAAACTTTGCAGTATTTAATATGGCCATAACTAGCTATTAATTAAGAAACAATATAAACTAATTTTTTAGTGTGGTGTGTGTGTGTGTGTGTGTGTGTGTGTGTGTGTGTGCGTGTGCATGTGTCTGTGTGTCTGTTGTGTATATACATATACAAATACTTATACAAGCAGGCACTGGAAATATTGTTCCATTTAAATTTTTATCAGTACAGGATATAGGTGTCATTGTTTTGAGCAAATTATCATACAACAAGTATTTGACAAACAAAACTGCAAACCATAAAATTGCACCATGTCATTTGTGAAACATTTTTATTTTTCTAGATTCAGGATACTTATTCCACTTACATCTTCTGTCATAGAATCGATTTTCATTGCACCAACCAAGAAATAGGAAATCTGAATTGGCCATGGGACTGATAGTGTTCTTAGTAACTCAGAATTCTCAGCAAGACAATGAATGGGAATTTGACTCATTTCATCAGGGTGTTAGAAGAACTTTAAAGAGCTGTTCACAATTGGCCTTCCATGCTTATCAGCTCAGCAGTTCTTTTTTTTTTTCTTACTTTATTTTTTAAAAAGGAGGGATACATATACAGATTTTTAAAGGCATTTTTGCATAACATTATATGAATATTTTTGTCAGTACTTAAATCTTTTAGAGGTTTGATAGCATGCATTGAAATGTAACCATCAACAGACTGAGGATAAAGCCAGGACACAGTCAAAATTCTCATTTCAGATCACAGTGCTACAGATTTGCTGCTACTCAATTAGTTCACTGTTTCTTACATAACAGATGTGGAGTATGTATAGAATATATTGCCAAATGAATGAACTTTATGCATAGGTACAAACCAATTTGGAAACGAGTCATCACATAAAAGACAAAGCATAGTAAAGGAATGAAATAGAAAATACACTTTCCTTGTTAACATGTTTGTCACGAGACAAAGAGGACTAATTATGGCTATAACAGGATCTGGGCTTTGATGATAGAAACTGCAGGAAAATTTCTACCACTTCCCTGTACATGAACTTTTTGATCTCATAATCATTTGATCTATGGTTATGCCTTCCAATAAGGAAACAAATAAAAATATGATATTTATTTTAACATTCTAGTACCCACACTAAAGCAGAAAAAGCATGTATGCATTATTGTTATGAAGGAAAAATAAATACATGGAACTCCTAGAAACAAGAAATAAAGCAGTACAAATCTGAAATGCTTCCTATTGTGGACAAACTACCAGATCGGGGCTCCAGAGTGTTGTACAAGCTTACTTTCTATATGTTAATTGGATACCCAGAAATAATGTCAATGTGTGTATGTGTGTGGGGAGGAGGCAGGTGTTTATATATGCTATTCACATTTATGAATAAAAGCTTACAAGTGATATTGTAAAAACTAGAATAATTCTTCAAAAGACATTTTGTTCTTTGGTTCAGAGACACAAGGTCTCATATACACAATACATTTAAACAATAATTAATCGTTTATTCTAAATCCTAACACTAAACACCCCCAAATTGTTTTATTGTCAAGATTAGAAAAAGCACACAAAAAAACCGTTGTGGACAAATAACTTTAAAATATTAAATGATTTGATAGACTAGTGTAATATAAGAGAATGTGAGCTCAAGAACATGAAATATGACCTGTGAGTAAAAATTCTATGAGCACCAGTTAGATGTTTTGGGATGTTGGAAACACTGCCCAACTCTACTGATTTATGTGTATAGAATTCAACGGCCATCCAGCTTCTGATCAAAATCCTTTTATTCTAACAGTTGTTTAAGTTTCATGGAATTCATAGTCACTACCTACTAACAACAACAACAAAAACTCTAGATATTTAAGTTTAATTGGAATAACACCATCAACTGTCAACCATAAAAATGTTATTTTAAAAACATTGTATTTCTAACATGTTATTGATAATTTAGGGAGACATAAAACATAATTAAAATATGTTTATCAGGAAATATGAAGTAGACCAACTATTCTCTAAAAATTAAAAAAAAATGTCCTCAAAGAAAATAATAAAAGAGTATATTAAAAGCCATATAGTAGGATTAGATGGATTCTTTTTACTATTTTAAAGTCATATAGATGATTCCATAGAAATAGAGAATATTCACTCTCTGTATACTATGTGTTTCATATCATGATATTTCTAGTAAAAAGAAACTGCTAAAATCGTCAAAGAGGAGAGTCACATAATTTCAGATTATGGTGTTTTTGATGTTGGAGCTTTCATTGATAACTATCTCTGTCTCTCTCTGTGTGTGTCAACCTCTCTATCTCTGTCTCTCTGTCTCTGTCTCCTTGTCTCTGCCTCCGTCTCTCTGTGTCTCTGTATCTTTCAGCATTTCTCACTGTGTATTTCTCTGTGTTTCTCTCTCTCTCTCTCTCTCTCTCTCTCTCTCTCTCTCTCTCTCTCTCTCTCTCTCTGTCTATCTCCTTGTCTCTACTTGTCTTTCTGTGTCTCTGAATCTTTCAGTATTTCTCACTGTGTGTTTCTCTCTCTCTCTCTCTCTCTCTCTCTCTCTCTCTCTCTCTCTCTCTCTCTCTCTCTCTCTTTCTCTGATATTCTCTTTAGGTATTGCATTATTTTCATATAAGAGGTAATGGAGACCTGGTTGAATAGGTCAAGTTCCCTGATTTAGATGATCAATACTATATACTTCATTCTTTTATTGCCTTTCACATTTCTGGCTTTCAAACATATGAGTATCATTTTGCATTATTTCTTTCTTAATCTTGCTATACCTCTCTCCCACTCATTTTCAAATTTATGACCCCCTTCTATTAAATTATAACTTTTACATATATCTATAAGTACAAAAGTGTAACCTGTTGAGGTAATTTAATATTGCTTCTATGTGTTTAGGTAAAAACTTTCAAAATGACAACATAAGTTGGCAAGACACCATACATGAGAGAATTCTAAAAAAGTATCACCCCTACAAGAAGAGCTTTACAATTAAGGGTTGCTGAAGGAGGGAAAATTGTCACCTCCAAAGAAGATTCCCCTAATGTTTTATCAGATTGTAAATCATTACACATTATTGTTGGTCAATAATTTATCTTTCTTTAAAAGGCCAAAGAGTACAAAGGCTATGTGATTTTTGTCAAAGCTAATTTTACGTTAAATTTGAAAAAAAAATTCAACCAAATAAAATATAATTAAATGGCTTGCAAAATTGTGTATTTTTGTTATCTGGACTTGTCACTTAAATTAAGGGAAAAATACTACAATCAGTACATCTAAAACCTGATTGAATAAATGCGAATATTCTAGGAAAAAATAGCATGCAACTACTCCGTCAATATTCAGTAATGGATATTATTTTGTTTGTGAGCAGAGTTTCTCTTAGTAGACTGCACAGTGGGAACTGTTAACTCATCTACAATACATTCCAGAAAGCAGAGTCACTCAGGTGAAAGGGCCTATGGTGACTTCAACAGGACAAAGCAGAATGTGATGCCAGGGTCTGACACCACTCACTGGGTGACACACAAGCCTGGTAGTTGCAAAGGGACAGCAAGTGAGGCGTCTCTCAGGATAATAACTTCGAAATACCTTTCAACCCTTCCTCTTGCTTCTTCCTCTAGCAAAGGTTAAAGTGAGTTTGACACCTTGGTCTATTTCCTGCCCTTACCCTCAGGTAATAAAAGAGACAATGTAATATAATAGTGGGTCCTGGTGTTGCATGGCACTGTATAACATCTATTACACATCGCTCAGAGTTCAAAAATCCTCTACCCGGTGATTTTAAATCACTGAACTACATTTAAAAGAAAAGAAAAGAAAACATTAGAGTAGACAAGTCACCATGTCTATAGTTATTTTTTTCCCTTTGCCTTTCAATTCATGGATATCCATCTTAACTCTTCTCTTTGCAGTTTCTCCTGAACCAGACATATTCAAAAAAGGATGTGGTGGGAACTAAGAAAGAACTTAGAATTCTACTATTATTGCAATGATTCTGTAGAATTTGTTTTTCTTAAAATTCAAAGTCATTTTGGGAAAATAGGATAAATAAACTTAAAAAAATATATAGCTTCTTGTCACACAGGATAGATTTGTTCCATGAACTATTCTTTCTTTCTTTCTTTATGTAAGTCATCCTGAGACATGAAATTATTCTCTTATGAGTAACGTGTACATAGTAACTACCATAAGTGTATGTGATAATACAAAAATTTTAAGTAAGTATAATGTAGTAACCATTGGTATTTTTCCCTTCTGCCACTCATCTTTATCAAAATATTTTACAGTAAAACCTTTAATTGATTCTTTTGTACTTTATGCTGTTGAGAGGTATTTGGAGTAAAAAATATGTAAGGAAGTAACACAATACAAAACTTAGAGAAGGATAAGCAAGAAAATGGATGGGAAAGATATCATCATTAAAACATGAAATTTTTCCCCAGAGGGCACAGTGAGCCATAAATGGAGTCCCTGAACAATTCCTAAAGGATGTCACAGCTACTAACCATGACTCTTCTATCAACAACGAAAGCATGATCTTCAGAAGACAAAGTTGTCAGGGCCAAGTAAGTGTCTGACAGGCACCCAGAGCAGTAATATTCTTTATTTTATTCTCTCTCACTTCCACCTACCATTGGTGCTCTAACAGGACACACACACACACACACACACACACACACACACACACACTGGTTTCTACATTCCATTCGTGCTTTCAGAGACGTAGCCTTTAGATAAACAGATCCTAACCTGACTTTGTCTTCTGTGCAGCCATTTATCTACCATTGAGTGTGTCAGTAACCATTTTCATACAACTGCATAAATCTGAAAACTACTAAATAAATTGCAAAAAAAAAACCCCAAAAGCAGGGCTTCACATTTCTTTTCTTTATGTACAATAGTTCCCTATTCATTTATAATAAACTTGTGTTGTTTGTGGAGTAAGAGAAGCATTTGGGCTCAGGCAGTGGTGATTGAAGGATGGATCACATTTAGCTTGCAGGCTGGGTATGCAGAGGAGGGTGGTGGATCGCATATGTACTTAACCGCCTGAGTAAGTTTCTATGACATTGAGTGGGTGGTGGGGAGTCATTGAAGGTCTCTAGTTGGGAATTCACACAGTCAATTTCATATTTTCCTGCATGGCTAAGTGAATGTCTTGACATCTAGTTTTAAGGAAACTAATTGCAATTTTGTGTCCTATGGTGTCGTGAGATTTTAGCATTTTAACAAAGAATCTTCAAAAATTATTCTATATGCTTACCACTTTGGTAGTAAATGCACAATGCCAGGCCTGGCTGCCAATACCCATATGATACAGTAAAATTCTATACTCTGATTTCTGTCTCTTGTTTTGTGGAAATATGGGAAAGTTATAGGGAAGGGCAACTGACACATAAAAGAAGGAACTAATAGTCCCAGATACAAACTATGTAGGCTTGAATTTAGTTGTGTTGGCTTTTGGCTGCTTATAACTAAGGCAATATTGAGAAAGGTAATTTTATCTCTCTCTTCTAACTAGTGATTCTCAATAGGAAAGCACGGAAGCCTGAAGTTCTTCAAAACTTTACAGTAAAATAAGAATTTACTTGCATATTTAGAGTGTTGGCAGATCAGCAGCATCGGAGGTAGAGTGGAATGTGGTATTTCTCATGTCCCACTCTTGCCCCATAGTGCCTTGCAATGTGACATTCATTTCCCTTCATTAATGCGCAGCTTTGATTTCTGGCCTATGTTTATAACACAATTTTCAATTTCTTCAACACAATGCTTGACAAATGATCCAACTCCATGGCAATTTATAATTAATAACTGGTTATATAAAGAAAAGGATAATTTAAACATCGATGAGTCAGCTCTTTCTGTACAAGAATTTATGATGCCATTTTTGTAAGTTCTACTTTCATAGTGTAATATGTAATTTTATTGTTTCTTCCCAATTTTCTTTTCAGATTTTTCCATTTTAAGGTCCCACTTTTCAAAGAAACACCAATCACTTTCCCTCAATCTCACACCCATCTACAGTCACATCTGACTGCATAGAATCCTTTTCCAAACTGAAACCTTTTGGTTAGGCTGTTTCTGCCCGATTCTTTCAAGATCCACGATCTGTTACTTTGTAGCATTTGGAAAGTGGGTGATATAAAGTTGCCTCCACTTTTACCCCCAATTCAAAAGTACACAGAGTCTTGTTGTGTTAAAAATAAAATGTAAAGGAGCTTTTATTGGCCAGAACCTAGAAGATTAATCAGATGCCTCGGCCAAAATTTCCTAAACTCTGCAAATAAAAACACAAGAAGCAGAACATGTATTTCAACCTCATAAAACACCATGATCTTTGGCCACCGGTTTGAGAACCACACTCCAGATTACTGGAAAAGAATGGGTCATTGACAGGAAAGTCCTTAAATAAATAATTCTGTGTACCGAGAGATGAAGTGAGCACATAAATTAACTCATAAAACTTGCCTACTTTTGAAAAAAATGTACTTTTAAAAATTGAGTCTTAAAATGCTATCATGATTTTTATGATGTTTTTGACATCTGTTCAGAAACTCTCCAATCTCGTGTGTGCAATGTAGCTTTTTTAAAAGGGGTATGAAAGCACAGAGAGGCAGCTTTGCTGGGGATAAATTACAAAACACCACCCTTTATCTTTCTATTTGTATCACTTTTGAATGTTTCTATTTGTGGCTTTACTTTGTATTTTCTGTTATGTAGTGTCTTATTTATTTTTGGCTACTGAGTTTCCTTTTCTGTTTTATTTACAGTTATGCAGTGTTTTGTTTATTTTTGACCACTGAGTTTACACATATCTGAAGAATGATGAGTCTTAAAGGTTGAAGGTTATGTTTGACAATTCTGTATGTATACTAATAAGATTTAATGTAGATATTTTCTAGCCTATGTACATATTATTTAATGATCTACATCATAAAAAATTTAAGAAATATATTTATATTTCATATTACTTTATATTTATTAAATGTAGCCAATATTTTCCAATTTATGTTTTATTTCTTTACATCCAAACCTATACCTACATATTAGTTTAAGGTATAAGAACGTAATTTTTAAAATGTATTCATTTATTTCATATTTTGACCACAATTTCCCCTCACACCTCTTTCCTAGTTCTTCCCTACAATCTCTTCTCCACCTGCCCCCATCCACCCTGCATTTCTCTTCAGAAAGCACAGCCCTCCCTTGGATATCACTCGGCCATGCTATACCAATTTGCAGTTGGACTAGGCACCTCCTTTCCTATGAAGGATAAACAAGGAAACCCAGTAGAGAGAAAGGGTACCAAAGACATGAAACAGAGTCAGAGCAAGCTTCTGTTCCCAGTATAAGGAATCCCACAAGACCAAGCTACACACCAGTAACATATATGCCAAGAGCATGGGTCTAACCCATGCAGGCATGCTGAGTCAGTCTCTATGATTCTCTTATGGGTCCGGTTAGTTATTCTCTGGGTTCTTGTAGTGTCCTTGACCTTTCTGGCTCCTATGACCCTTTCTCCCAATCATAGGCAGGGTTCTTAGTCTCGGCCTAACATATGGCTATCGGTCTTTGCATCTGTAGGAAAACATTTTTTATGGAATTCAAGTGCTGCATATTTATCACTACTATCCTGGCCCTGAAAAAAAGATGCCCTTCAACAAGTCATCCAACTTCCAGGTATTTTTATTAGCAAAATGAAAACATTTCTATTAGAATTAAGGGAGATTGATTATGCAAAGAGCCTCTACTGTACAAACAGCCAGCAATATAAAAGTTGCCTTGCTTATTTTAAATTCTTGTACTTACTAAATTGGATAGCTCACGAAAATACCCTGGACTTTATTTCATGTTTTTGGTATTTCTCCATCCACTTATTCACCACTTGAATATTAGATGTGTGTCATTAAAATTTTAAATGTTCTTTAGAAAATGGAAACAAATATAAAGAATATTAGATATTCGTGTTTTTTTTTAAATGACCATATTTTGAGGTTCGGTTTACATTTAAATAAGAAAGGATTATTTTATCTTTAAGTGAAAAACAGCAATTTAATAGTTGAGATTTCATCTCTAAAGTGAACTTTAATTTACCCGAACTAAAATACTCATTTCCATATGGTATTAAAAGATAATCGACTTCTGATTCAAGAAACATAATCATTAAAAATAATTAAAATAGCAAATATGGCACAGAGCAGTCATTGAGCAGTAAGCTGATGGGGTAGCTACACTGAGAGAGCATCATGCATCAAAAGGAAGAAATAATGTTTGGACTCATGGTGATTAGTGAGAATATGACAGATGCACACAAAATGCTACCTATTCCAAACTTGTTCTGTAATTTTCAAGGTCAGAAATGCCACATAAAATTAAATTTAGGACCAACTTGTTTTTGCAGAGAAACTGCATTTTGCTTGCACCATTAGAAAAAAAGTACAGCATATGTCTTCATCCATGCAATTATATGAGCAGAAAACATGAACATTTTGTAATAGAAACTAATGAAGTACACACATACAACAAAGAAATGGCTGGATCATACATTAAGTAGGTAGGGTAATGACAAGGTGATGATAAGGGTACACTGGAATAAATATACATTAGCTAAAATCCAACATATATTTATATCTGACAAGATACATATCATTTTTATCTAACACTCTTAGACAGGAAATGTATAATTTCATTCTCCAAAATATTCCAGCACAATTTTTTAACTATCTGACTTGTGCTATTGATTGCTAACTTCCATGTCTGGAAAATGTCTATGTAAATAAAATCTATGTGTTAACTTTGCAAAGTTCTCCTTCATGAAGATCTTTGGAGCAAGAGATATGACTCAGCAGTTAATGAGTACTTGCTGACTTATAGATCTAAGTTTGGTTCCCAGTGCACAGAACCGGCAGCCCCCAACTACTTGTAACTACAGCTCTAGGAGCCCTGACCTTCCTTTTCTGGATGGTATGGAAATTCTCATAGCTGTGATCATGTGCACAGGCACACATGTAGATGCACACATATGCATGTAACAGTGCATGAACAGACATAAAAGAAGACACATTTTAAAAAACGATCCAAGGCTTCACAAATTCACACAAATTATAAGCTGTAAAAAAAACTTAATTGAGATTATGTTTTATTCAGGAAAGGTGACCTTTAACCTTGTGTCTTCCTCTAGCTCCTCCCAATAGTAGCTTTTTTTCCCAAGCTAACTTTATAAGCCAATATGATTTTATCCACTGTTGTCTTTATTTGTT
The DNA here is from genome assembly GCF_963924665.1 of Micromys minutus. Taxonomy (NCBI): domain Eukaryota; kingdom Metazoa; phylum Chordata; class Mammalia; order Rodentia; family Muridae; genus Micromys; species Micromys minutus. The sequence goes on from NC_137974.1 coordinate 19,332,925, forward strand.
CTGAGGTTATATTTTTGCCAGAGATGTTTAGGTAATTCTGTGTTATGAAAATGATCTAATATGGTTTTGTAAGTAAGACAGTAATGTAGGTTACTCAAGTTTTTACTTTTCATTTTCTTAGATGCATCTGGCTTCAGTTGATACTCTTATAGGCCCAGTCCATCTACAAACATTTTTTTCTACTTCATAAGTATACAAAAACCTTTCCTGCAGATTTTTACATGTTTTTGGCCTCTACACAATTTAGTCATTTTCAGCAGGTAATATCACTGACAGGAAATAAAATAAAATATAAATGAAAAAAAAAGTTTCTGTAAAATTGTTCCTAATGCTTTCTAATCCATCATCAATATCTTTGCTAACCATGTAAATACATGTTCTTTAAAAAATCTACTATTTTGAGTCCTAATAAGAAAAGAATTGTTTTAAAATGCTTCCCTATTAAATCTAAATTGACTTACAAAACTAATCTTAAAACTAGTAAAATGTTTGGTTCAAATTGCTGTCATAATTCTCTATTTGATGTTTGGCAAGCTATTTTACGTGTTGAACATCTTTTAAATAATGAGATCTAAAAGAACCAAATCATTTGCTAAGAGTTACTATCAAATGAAAAGATGCCTTTGAAGGACACTATGTAATGCCATTATCTTTGACCATAACAGATGAACACTTGCACTGTATGTAATACTATGCTCTGCAGCATTTTGAAGCCAAAGGGCTCTTGGTTTCAAGTGTCTGATAATTTAGCGGAGGAGGCTTTACCCACAAGAACGAAATTAATAATAAATTGACAGGTATGTTGACATATCTGAACTAATGACTTTCTAAGAAGTTGCAATACAGTTTTAAGCTCATTATATGTAAAATTGTTCCTTTTAAAGAAATTAAATTGATGCGCTCTAGTTTTTAAAGTCACACAGCTTGCTGCACAGATGACCTCGGGTAACCGCTGCACAGGCAATGGGAACACATTTCAGTCAGGTAAACAGATTAAGAATATTCTGCATACTCAATTTCCAAAGACTCCTACTTTTTACCTTAGAAGGTGAACACATTCTACTGAAATCCACAAGCTCAGCTTAGAAACAGGACTTCATGCTTTCTTTACAAGGCCATTAGAAACACACAACTAATAAAAAGCTTACAGAGAAAAGACATGCTTCATGAGAGATTTGTTTGGTTTCGTCACAGGGTCCAGATGACGGTTAAAGGGAATAAAGGCATTTCATACACCAGATGGTACCCACATACTTGAGGCATGGGTACATCCAGTAGGTGTGGTATGACTCTGACTTTACATAGAGAAATTAAAAGTAAAGGGTGTTTCCACATAAATAATACATACAAATGTAGAACTGTGATTTACACGTTTCTTTACCCCCAGCACTGAAACCATTTCCTTTTAAAAATATTTTTGCAAATTACATCATCCTCATTCTGTATTTTCATCCTAATAAATGCTGTAGTTCCTTGACCGGATAATTTACCTTCTAAAATAACACAATTAATTTGAACACGCATGTATAAGCATGTTGTACAGCAGAATATGCATTGCATGTAGTCATTGCCCTCTCTTCACCTAGCATTTAGAACATATTGATGATGTGCTTGATGCATATTGAGGAATTAACTCTTCCAGTTATGGGATATTGTCCTCAAAAAATTACTCATTGGAAACCTTTGTAATTTTCAGAAAAAAGTGACTTAAAAATATTATTAGGCTGTGAACGCACAGGCTGAAATTCACATGTCAGAGTTTCAAGTCATAAGCAACGTAGGGTAAATTAAATATGTGAAGACAAAAGATGTGCCTAGTGATGTGAGAACCAATGTATAAGCTTTATCGTTCAGAGATGATGTTATAAAAAGATTTCACATGTCATTCTTTGGGTAAGTGGTCCCTAAGCTCAAGAAATCTTCCAACAAACAAGCAACAAAGAAGCTTCTTTCCAGAGATGAGGGAACCAGGATAATGAATTGTACGGCTGTCCTCCGCATGTAGCAGCTTCTGCTGCAGAGTGGGTATCAGGCTTTGTAGTGCTGAATTATTTTAATACAATTCTTTGTGATATGGCAACCCCCAGCCATAAAATTGTTTTTGTTGCTGCCTCATAACTCTAACTTTGGTACTGCTATGAGGTGTAATATAAATATCTTTATGCTTTCCCATGATCTTATGCCACCCATGTGGAAATACCTCAAAGGGGTCTCAACCAATAAGTTGAGAACCACTTTGCTAGAGCTCTGTGGAAATCAGCCAGGATGGGTTCTTAAAGAAACAGGTTCTTTATCACTAACATAGCACTGAGTGTTTTTTTTTTTTTTTTTTTTCAAGTAAGTTGGGTACATTTTTAGTTCTCTATCACTTTGCTTGGCTTTGATTATTCCATGTGAAATTAATATGATTTATTATTCATTATAATTATAAAGGCATAGCTTTAACAAATCCAAGTTGTGTGATGTCAGGGACCTTGGATGGCAATCTACAATCATCAGTTGAATAAAAATCATACAAATAAAGGTAAAGAAACCTATAGAAAATTAACATGCCAATATTAATTTTGCCTCCTCCCATTAGATCAACGATTACAAGACCAAATGCAAAAATGTAAAATTCCATATAATTTCCAGATTTTTTATGCCAGCTACACCTCTCATGAACCCATTGTCATGTATTATCAATAAAGTCATTAATTATATGTAAGTAATAGAATTATCACCCTACTTTGGAAATACTTTTCATTGAATTCCACATACTTTTTTATATCCACTGAATTTATCCAGCCATTAGATATTGGTTCTCAGTCCTTCCTGCCTTATCAGGAAGTATATGATTGGCTCTCATTTTTAACAGGGAAATTTGGTCGGTATGATTCAGTCATATCTTACTTTCATTGTTGTCTGCACTTAAGTTATAAGAAAAGAACAACTAAGATTTAACTTACATATTTTTCTCCTGCTCAGTAATCCTCACAGTACTTTCTATACACATATTATCCTCATATTTAATATTAAAGCTTTGCTACACACCTGCTTTATTGCAGTATATTTCACACTTTTTTTAACCTTCAAAAAAGCTGCATAACAGCTACCCTGACTATTATTCAAATGATAAGGAATATCATCCACAACTATAAAGACACTGTGTGGAGGCTCCATCTCAATTAATGTGTAGTATTCAAAGCCACACCGTGCTGATTTCAGCATTAGGATGTTAACCATAAAAGAAGATTCTAGTACGATGTACTGTATGCCTTCTTATCTTTAACTCTCAGCATAAAATATTTTCCAGAGTTTCTGTCTTAGATCTTTTGTGTTCAAGAGACTATATAAACAGATTTAAGTACTATTAAATAATTAAAATTATTAGTAAAAATATGAATTTCCTTAGTTGGAACGTTTTTAAAAATTAAAAAGTAAAGGAATAAAATCTGAAAAGCACATTTTTTAAATCATTGTATTTTATTATATGTAATGTACTTTTTAAAGATAAACTCATGTACTGATTTGTGTTTCATTTTCCCATGAGTTGAGGCCTAATATTTCTAAAGCTATTAAGTTTTTAGTTAAAAATCACATCATTTTTAGGGATCTGCTTAAACATAACCTGAACAAGGATAACATTTATAGACATGCTAAAATGAACAGAGGGAATCTTGAAAGACATAAAATTATAGGGAAATAAGGAATGTTGAGAATGAAATAATGAGATTTCTCCAGAGAAAAGCACAGCAACTGGTTATTCAGTAGCTCAGCCCTGAAGACATACAAAGAAGTAACACTATGCAGACTGAGTGCATACTATTATAGTATTCTTACATACATGCATACATACATACATACATACATACATACATTCTCTCTCTCTCTTTCACACACACACACACACACACACACACACACACACACACGCACACACAAACACAAACACACAAAGAAAAAGAGGCCATGGATTTGAAAGGGAACAAGATGGAATGGTCATTGAAGTTTTTGAAGAAAAGAAAAGTTTAGGAAATTGTGTAATTTAATAATAATAATAAAAAACGTGATTTTATTTTTCTGTTCTTGGAATTCATTTCCTTACTAATTCTTTGACTTCACGTGTAAACATCATTAAAATTAGTTTTGAGCTTACAATGTCTGCTGAGTCAGGTGCAGATGCTGAAGGTGTCATGGCACATCAAGGGAGCCTTCAATGTTAACTAGATGATTATAACTTTTCAAGGAAGGGGCTTCTTCAGCAGCTACAAGTAGTGAGCACACAGATTAAAAACCTGGTTTTTGGTGCCCCTGTGACCATATTAAAGACAGGAGTTGCTGATACCTGTCATCCCTGTGCTGACATGGCCATAAGGATATTGGAACAAGAGGTTCTTTAGGCTTTAATGGTCACCAGCATAGCCTCAAACAACACAATTCAGGTTAGGTGAGAAAGCAGTTCTTAGGGGAGCACATACAGGAACAGTGGAGTGGGATACACAATAGCTGCCTGTTGAAGGAACTTACATATCCACAAGTGCACACACACACACACACACACACACACACACACACACAGCTGGCCACATTAAAATATTCATCTATCTAGGAAAATGTCAAATCACTTTGTTTTATGTGCTTCTAATGTATCTGATTTTTCGTGTTGTATGTCTTATAACTCACAACTACAACTGTTTGCTATAACATTCCTCAGCAAAGCCGCACTAAATATAATTGTTGGTATTTTCATTATATATATATTTTTTCTCAAATACAGTATCACAGAAAACACCTTCTACCATCTCATGCTTTGCCCTTGAATTCTTTGTTCTTACACAATAACTGCTGAACCCTCACCCACCTAGCACGTGGAACACACTGAGAACCGCAAGCTCCGAAGCAGGCAATAAAATGCAGTTTGTTTTCCTGGGCAGAGCTAATTAAAAGTCAAGATGTTCAGCTTGGTACACCACAAAGAATAATTCTGTGCTTTTCTTCATCAAAGTAAAGGGCACGGCTCAGCTTCCTTATAACTCAGCAGAAAATTTCAGCCAGCTTGAAGTCATTGTAAAATGAAAAGATAGATAACATTGGCTGGCTCTATTGTAATTCAGCATTCTGTGTGCTATAGGAAATTTTGTTTGTCAATGTTTAGCTTCTCCACAATAGTATTTTAAGACATTTAACTTAATTGTCAGTCTAAACTTTTAATTTCAAAATGAAATATACAGGTATGTTAATGGAAGATATTTGTGCTTATAAAATATGTCTTTCATCATTCCAGAAACCAATTTAGATTCCATGAAGAGGCTATCTTCCTTGGCACCGCATGAAGTGAACAAAGCAAAAAGATGAGTGAAAATAAATAATGTTTAAAAATAACTTCAAAACAATCTCACAGACCCTTTGTATGGGTTCTATGTTTGTAATCCAAAGACTATAAAAGTTGAGGAAAGGGAAAAAAAGAGAAATTCCATAGTAAAGGTGACATAAATTGGGGAATTTTGTTAACTAGAAGTAATAGGATAAAAGTACTATCGTTCTTAATTTTCATCCAGAAAGACTTACATTATGTAGATACACTGACCCATAAATACACATTATATTTACAATACTGTATAAGACTATGGTGTTCTGAGTCTATCTGATTTCTTACTGTTTTTGTTTAAAATCTTGTTTTCCTCCTGAAATTGTTTATAATATTATTATTACCATATTTATTTTCAGGTGGAATTTAAATATTAGAGATTTAAGAAAAAATACCTAATGTAAGGTAGGTAATTCAGGCTGGTTCGCATTTATGCTACCAGTTCTCTGGAGATGTGAAGTCTTCATTACGGTATCTTTCAGCCATATCCCAAAAAGAAAAATATGCACTGATAGTACATTCATGTCTGAATAGCACATGTCTCATCACGAGTAGACAGTGGGTTTTGATTCACTTTGCCTATATTAGCTTTGTGGTTGGAGTTTTGGAGACACTGTATGTCTGCTGAAACTCACTCAGGATGAAAACACGAGAGAGAGGGCTTATGCCTAATGATCCTGGGCAAAATTATCCTTTGGTTATATTTTTTATTTTTGTCTCTAAAAAGGGGAACAGAGAAAGTTTCATGAGAACTGAGTAATTCAACACCCAAACACTTAAGATGATTAAACTTTATTTAATACAGTTAGTAATGCAAATGTTGCCTCTTTCTTAGGGTACAGATTTTGCCCAGTAGAAAGGAATTGGCCATCTCCCGGTGGATATTGATTTCTAAACAATTTACATTCATGGTCATGTTATTTCAACATCTCTTAGCTTATTTGAATGTGCAGCATTTTGTGTCCTGTTTTGGATCAAAAGTAGTAACTTAAATGATTCTCTTATTATTTAATCAATTAACTGAGATTTGATATATAGAGATGAATGAAATTATTTGAAAATTTTGGTAAGTTATAAATATAAGTGCATAAAAATGGAGAATCTCAGTAATTAGCTGGAATCTGCATGCAGAGTGTAGTCTTTACTGTATTCTATGCATACACTATACAAGTCAACTAAAACGTTCAGTGTCTCACTGAACTCAATAAACATGAATATACACAAACTCACACAGGTAAACACACACATACACACACAAACACACAGCAAAACTAAGCTGACCTCAAGAAAGCAAATCAAGGTATAAAACCTATGTTATACTCACAGCCAACCTTTGGACTGAAAACTGGATCTGAAATAGAGGAGTTAGACAAAGCAATGTGGAACTGAAGGGGTTTGCAAACCCATAGGAAGAACAACAATATCAACCCACCAGAACCTTCAAAGCTCACAGAGACTAAACCACCATTCAAAGAGCACACATGGAGGAATCCATGGCTCCAGTTGTATATGAAGCAGAGGATGGCTTTGTCAGGCATCAGTGGGAGGAAAGGCCCTTAGAGCTATGAAGGCCCAATACCCCAGTGTAGGGGAATGCAAAGATTGGGATGCAGGAGAGAGTAGTTGAGTAGGTGGGGGAGCACCTTCATAGAAGCAGAGGGAGAAGGATTGGTCTAGGGATTTTCTGGAAGGTAAGCCGGAAAGGGGGGTAGATACCATTTAAAATGCAAATTAAAATGTCCAATAAAAGGAAAGGGAAAAAAATCATGCTCTAAAATCCATTGTTCCTATTACTTGCTACTTCTTAGAGAATTTTCATTTTCTTTAAACCAGGGTCAGTTTTTATTTAAGATAGCTAATATTTTCAGATGCTTACATAGTCTATTGCAAAAGAAACATTATGGGAGAAGATGAGTCTTAAGTATGCTTATGGCATAGAATCAATAAAAAATGTAAAATGTGTCATGGAGTACTTGCAAAGAGTTTACAACAGTGACACTAATTGGTGGCAAAGCTGACAGGTTACGGATAAGTGAGTTGCCTCTGTGGAGAAGAAAATCTGTAGATCCATTTTCTGTATTCTGTTTTCCATGCCAATCACTGAAAAGGTTGGTGAGCAGGCTTAGCTGAATTGAGTCATTGAAGGCAAGAGTGGGGAATTAATTGTGTTCTCTTGCATCTTTTCCTGCTGCCAAAGAAAAGGACTATTGTCCTGCTTCTCACTCAGCCTTCAGAGTCTCTGCCAAATTCATTGAGAAAGTCAAACTGCATATCCAAGTGGAAGTAAGAAGGGGGTTCACATCCAGTTTGTGCTCAGTGGGGGTTGCAATGAGGTCTCAGCCTGAGAGATTTTGGACATCATGCTTTCATTTTATGTTGAATGGTGTATGACTCTTGGTAAACATAGGAGTCAGGGTTAAAAACAAAGGATCAAGGGGAAGGCAGACATTTGCAGCCTTAATAAAAGGTACATGTGCTGCTATTAAGTGTTGTCTATGTAAACATGGTTAGAAACTGAATACTTGCTAAATGTATTATGTGTTCTGAACTACAGTGAGAGGTTTTATCTGAAGTAATGCTATAAATGTCCCCTTTCACAGATGAATGGGGGCATTGGATTTTTTTTATAGCACTTTCCTTAATGTGACCGAATTAAGGCTGTAAGTTAAAAGAACTCAAAGTCATAAATATGTCAGATCTCAAATATATTTGAAGATCTGAAAATAACCCACATAAAATGCATGAACCATGTAGTCCCTCCCTGTGCAATGTACATGTCAGCATGATTTTCATGAGGGGACATAGGAAAATTACATGGATAGAGAAATCGAATAATTGAATTTTTAGATAAACATAATATCACTTGGTAAATGGTATAACATTACATTTTCAACACTGTGAGGTTTGAACTTCAGCAAAAGTTTTTAACTGTTAGTTGAAAGTTTACATAGGCAATGAACTATACTTCCTCTATAAGAACAGCAGATTGTGCTGTAGTTACTGACTCTATGGATATATCTACCGAAACCAAACAGACTGTCCTACTTACTGAATTAAGTCTCTTCCTAACTTTGGCAGCTAAATCAACAATCAGAGAAAGGTAGCTGGTCCTTTTCATTCATTGTTAGAATTCGATTCATTTTTTTTTTTCCTGTTTTCAGCATCAAAGGCAAATGGTTCAGTTTTTTTTTTTTTCATTAGTTTATTTGTAATCTGATTTATAAAAATTGGAGTAAGTATCTCTCTAGAAAACCTCTAAAGCACACAAAGTGTGTCTACTCAAACCTGGGAAATGCGTGAGCCAACAGTTTTATTTGGTAATAAATTGAATCAAATTGCAGAACTGCCATATGCCCCCATGTTTGTCTGCATTTCCTTTCAGCGAGCTCCCTGCACTTCTGCACCATGGAGGGACTGCAATAAATGTGACTCTTTGCAAACCTGGGAAGGTGAAACCTACACTTGGCCCCTTAAATTGACTTTTCAAATGGCCACCAGTTTTGATGAAGCTGATAATTTTAAACTATTCCCATGCATTTGGCCTGAAATAAGTATCAAATGTGACCACGTTTCTAAATATTTATCGTTATGATACTGCAACCCTTGCACAGTACAACCTATTTATCCTAAATATCTTTCCCTGATAAGTAATTTTCTACATGTCACCACAATTTACCCAGGTCACCATCTAAATGTTAAACAAGCCACTTTTTAAAATTAGTTTATTTAACCAGAAAAAAAAAGCCATATGACCTGACATGTCTCATATCATTATTAATTTAGTTGGGCTTGGGGTTTGACATATGTTCTTTGCAATAGCAAGTGGTTCACCACAGAGAATTCAAGCACACATGGAGTAGAATCACGTTTAGAATACATCTAGTAAATTGAAAATGTCCTTCTTTCAGTGTGGCTGTATTAAACAGAAAAATGAAAAAATTCCATCCTGAGACCTAGTTTAAGTGGAAAGCACTATAGGAGTTAGAAGTTTGTTTGCTTGTCTTTTTTCTCTTCAGTTTGTTTGCCTTTTTTTATTGCTCACATTGGTGTTTGTAATCTCACCATCCTATACTAATACGGTTTGTATCATCTTCATCAAATAAATGATCCATCTCTATTTTTCCTTTATGGAGTCATCAGTGAAAGTTTAGAATTACCATCAACACATCCTTTTCCTCGCTCTTATGAAAATTATACAGTTATTTATTTCTGTAATAATACCTCTTTCATTTAAAATTAAATATGACTATGTTATAGCTCATTGTATTTTTATATACTGCCTTATAAGGAAATTGAATGTGGAAGTTAATATTATGTAGTAAAGTTTCACAGATATATGCAGAGGATATAAATATATGTTCATTGTACCCAAGATTTCAAGTTACTATGACCTCATTTTAATATCCACATACCATCTCTGTGACAATCCAATGTTTTGAAATATCTGAACTCATTGTGATTTGCTTTTGTTTCCCTAAACTATATTCTTTAGTACAAATCATAACTTATGAAGTCCACAGTTTCTCTAGAAAAATAAAAAGTTAGGCTGGTGCACACCTGTAATCCGGAGAGACCAAATGTTTGGGGTTCAGACTCCATCATAGAGAACCTGCTTTAAGGTTGAACTCAAGTTACTTAACAGCTCAGTTTCCAGGTTATCCCCAACAACCTGTGTTTAACACCAGTTTCCAGGTTATCACCAACAATCAATACCTCTAGGTTCCAAGCCTACCCCTGACACTCCACTTCCTAACAACCAGCAATGAGGAGGAATGCAGAAGTTAAGTATATGGCTGGGCTCCCAGCACCAGCCAGTTATGCTTAAGGGGATAATGGCCCCCAATCAGATGTGTTCCAGGCTAGATACATCTTTCTTGCCTCTATAAATGCTTGACTAAAACTGGGCTGGGGACCCCCTTCTGTTCTCTTGTGTTGAAGAAGCTGTTGTGGCTCAAGCTTGAGTTGAATAAAGAGACCCTAATGCAATTGCATCAGGATCATCTCCTCTTTGGGGATTCACAAACGTTTCCTGACACAACAATACCAACACCTGAGAGGTGAAAATGGAGAAGGTTTAGCAAAAAGCCTGCCAGATATACATTGTGAGCTAGAATTCCATGTGATGCTCTGAGTCAACATTCTCTTCTTCTGAAGTCACACTGTTACTATATTCTCACCATTATTGTTGGTTCTGCACTCCACATGCATTCCATAAACACTGCTGATAGAATCTTCTCTGTACACAGGATGTCAATGGAAGGATTTATTTTGCATTATTTATGTTTATCTGCACTATCTTTTTTGGGAAACCAACTGAATTATATAAATGCATACCTCACTTTTTAAAAGACATCAAATAACTATAATATTGACTCAATTCTTCTGCCTCCTTTGTGTTTTGAAGAGTCCTTTAGTTTTGGCACCAGGTGATCTGAAAGATACCCTTACATTATTACTTTTTTTTTCAGAATTAGCTAAAATTGCTACTCTTCACATCAAATTCAATTGCACTCTTAGTGTTAAAAAAAGATATATGTCACATGGTGCAAACACTTAGAAATATGACAAATAATGTTAAACTTTCAAATTCACATATTAGCTTTTTACAAATGTTTGCAGAAATTAATTATAAAATTTTCCTATGCTTATGTAATGTTATAGTTTTCAAATTTCTCTCTCATTTATTAATGATTCAAGTATGTATAATTTTTGAAAAAAATGGTTGCAAAATATATTATTTTTATAAAATCACTTATACTATATTGTATAGAAAATGTAAATAGAGAAATAGAGATATATTCTACTGATAATGATTACTTCAATATTAACAGAACCTATAACCTACACATCGTATCACTTATAATCATATATTCAGTAAAATTTTGGTTCTATGAATTAGTGAGAAGATTTAAGTCTCAGAAAACTCAGAATGTAGTAGTAGAATACACATGTGAAAATATTTATTAAAAACCTAGAATATTGAAATCTGTCCTCAACAATAAGAAAACATCTGCGGGAATCACTATCCCTGACCTCAAGCTATAATACAAGGCAATTGTGTGAAAAACTACTTGGTACTGGTACAGAGATAGGCACGTTGATAATTGGAACAGAATAGAATATCCAGAAATGAACCCTCACACATATGGCCACTTGAATTTGACTAGGGAGCTGTAAATATTCAATGGAAGAAGGACAGCCTCTTCAATAAATGGTGTTGGTTCAACTGGCACTCAGCATGCAGAAGAATGAAAATAGACCCTTTCTTATCTCCCTGCACAAATCTCAAGTACAAGTGATTCAGAGATCTCTACATTAAACCAGGTACACTGAAACTATTAGAAGAGAAAGTACAAAAAACCTTAGAACACATAGGCACAGGAGAAAATTGCGTGAATAGAACACCAATGACTTGTGCTCTAAGGTCAAAGATTAATAAATGGGACTTAATGAGATTGCAAAGTTTCTCTAAGGCTAAGAACACTGTCAAGATAACAAAATAGCAGCCAACAGATTGGGAAAAGATCTTCACCAACCCCACAACTGATAGAGGTCTAATATCCAATGTATACAAAGAACTCAAGAAGTTAGACACCAGAGAATCAAACAACCCTATTAAAAAATGGGGTACAGAGTTAAACAAAAAGTTCTCAATTGAGGAATATCGAATGGCCGAAAAGCATCTAAGGAAGTGCTCAACATCCTTAGGCATCAGGGAAATGCAAATCAAAATAACCCTGAGACTCCACCTCACACCAACTAGAATAGCTAAGATCAGATATTCAGATGACAGCAGATGCTGGCAAGGATTCAGAGAAAGAAGAACACTTCTCCACTGTTGTTGGGGTTGTAAAGTGGTACATCCACTCTGGAAATCAGTCTAGTGATTCCTGAGAAAATTGGACATAGCAGTACCTGAAGACCCTGTTATTACACTTCTGGGCATATACCCCAGAGAAGCTCCAACATACAACAAAGACACATGCACAACCATGTTCATAGCAGCCCTATTTATAATAGCCAAAGCTGGAAAGAACCCAGATGTCCTTCAGTAGATGAATGGATACAAAAATTGTGGTATATTTATACAATGGAGTACTACTCAGGTATTTGAAACAATGACTTTATGAAATTCCTAAGAAAATGGATTCATCTAGAGAATATCATCCTGAGTGAGATAACCCAGTCACAAAAGAGCAAACATAATATGCAGTCACTGATAATTGGATACTAACCCCCAAAAGCTATGAACACTCCAGAAACAATTCACAGGCCATATGAAGCTCAAGAAAAACAAAAGTCAAAAAAAAAAATTAAAAAAAAGAAAGCCTCAGTCCTTCTTAGGAAAAAAATGTATAGCACCCTCCCAGAGTGTGGTACACCTCAACTTTAAATCATTAATAATCCAAGAACTAAGCCTATAGCCTTGTGGCAACTTTTGGTATTCAAAGATCAGTATGTTTTATCTATACTCACCAAAAAAAAAAAAAAAAAAGAAACAAACAAACAAAAAAAAAATCACTTTCCATCTTCTGTTCTGTTCTACATGTACTTAATGCTTATGGTAACTAGCGGGATTTCAATACATGCCATCAAACCTCTAAAAGAATTAAATACTAGCAAAAATATTTATATACTGTTATACCAAAATGCCTTTAAAACTCTGTATATGTATTCCACTTTTTTTAAAATAAAGTTGTAAGAGAGAAAAAAATTATAGTTTAATAAAATGATCTTCTTTTCTTTTGTGTCTTTACTTGATTTAAAATGCATTATTAAAATTAGAAAACAGTTGTGCTCTATAGCAGTTCTTGTACAAGACACCATGGGCAAGTGTCATTTATCAGGGCTGTCAATGTATTCTGGGACAAATATCGTCTCTTTTTTTCCCTCCAAGTTCCAAATATTTGTCCCATAAGCAGACAGTGTACCTGAGCTTTCATTTTTAAATGTGTCGAGTCTGTAGGCCCCATAAATTACTGTATAAGATTTTGGAATATTTGTTCTGTCTTCTGTCAGAGAATTACAACATCTTGTTGCCTGGAGCAATGTTAACTTTTAATGTCTTTGTTGAGGTATCTTAATCTTTCCTCCTGAATCATACAGGATCATTATTTACTTGCCATTTCCATATATTTCTCACACTTCTTTATTTTTAATGTTCTATAAGTCATCTCAGGAAATGATAATTTAAAGTATCATAATTAAATACTGGGAAAGGGGATAACATTTGAAATGTAAATAAAAATATCCAATAAAAGGAAAAATCATATGCTAGCTATCTTGCAATATATATAAATATATCATTAAAAATATATGGTATAATTTAATTAAAAGGAAGTTAGTAACCTTATTTTAATAGAATGTCAGTAAAATAATACTATTCTTCAGATGTGTAAGTAAACTTTCACATGAATCTTAGGTTTTTGTAAACAGTCCTGTCATTATTTATTGATGACACAACATTTTACAAAGTTCTTACATCACACCAAGCAATTCTGGTGTAAAAAGAAAAAAAAATGATGCATTTTCAGCTCTCTGTCCCTTCATTGTGTCTTTGCTGTCTTATCACATTGCTTTCCAGGTTGTTTGGTTCCTTTTTCCTGAGCACTTGGCAAAGCAGGGTTTATTTACACTCACTTCTAGGCAAGTTTGAGTAAATTAATTTTTCTGTTAGCATTTTTTATCTTAATCTGCGTCACCATAAAAACATATTATAAGGGGAAATGTGGATGTGTTGATACTGTAAGAGATGCCTTCTTTCAAACATATGGCAGAGAGTGTTCCACAGAAGGATCTTGAGGGAAAGACAGACGGATGAAGAACTATTACCATTATTTAATCCATTTCCTCTTACTCAGAAAGAAACAAAAACTGTTTTTTGTGTCAATGCCAATACTGTATTCATTCACGTGTTTAAGACAAAGAAAATGTCCTCCCAATCCATACACACATAGATAGGCTTGAAGAAGAAACTTTTCACCATCTGAAAATTGCTTCTCTTTCATGTTGAAGCCCTAGATTAAATCTTTCAAAAATACCCAAATTTGCATTTTATTAAAAAAATTATGGCAACTATTATATATATGTTACATTATTAAATTATAAAGGCATGATAGAAGAATATGTTCATAATTAAAGTTAACGTGTATATTTTCTTATTTAAATATAAGACATAGCAACTTGTGTTTAATATAAAAAAACAAAATTACCTTTCTCAGCAATAGTTGAAAGGCACTCATCAAATATTGGGTGATACATGCGCATAAAACACCTTTGTTATAACACATAATAAAATGTGTATTGCTTGTATACCTATTACACCTGCTGCTCAAACAAATTCCAATTGGTATTAAATCCAAAACTATCTTTAAAATGGTGTCTTGAAAACATTTGTCATCTGTGGCGATTGCACAAGAAGGCTTGCAGTCATGCTTGGCATGGTGGAATAGAAATATTTCCTGGTCATTTATAGAATTATTCTCAATTAGCTCTATTTTTATAACAATATTAATGCTCTAAAATTCACCGTTTCAAGAGAGACAATGCACACAGCCCTTACTGAATAATGTCAATCCAGTACCATGCTTAGGATTCCTGGTGCCATTCACTGGCAAAGTAAAATCAAGTATGAATTTTACATATAGTCATCATTTGCTACTGTCCTAGACACACAGGGATGCCTGGAACTCAGGACAAAATAAAGTAAAATAAAATAAACTGACAAAAATGTTGGCACGAGTAAATAAATATTAGAGAGAATATCTTTGACATCAAAATATACATGTCATTTGAAGAGTTTAACATATGAATGATGAAATACTTAAGGTTATTTTTGAATTGTAACCTAATAGTGAAAAATCGTGTTCTTTTTCCTCAAACAGCTTATACCCGGCGGGGTAGAAAATTTGTTGAAAATTAATTCTATAACAAGGTAAAATGTCTTATGGGTCTTCCTAATCAGTTCTTTGCTGTAAAACAATAAACATATGGTTGGCTTCCCAGTATTAATTTATGGTAGACCCAAAGCACTCTTCAAACTATATTATTCTTTATTAGATTTAATATCAGCACCTAACAACAAATTGCTTTCTTTCCCTTTTTCTATGGCCCTATTCTGGGTTGTTAGAGATTTACCTAAGAGGGCAGAATTTTCTTCTTTCTTTATTAATTCTCTTGATTGGACAATGGGAGGACTGAGAGATGAAACAGCAAGGGTGTGTGCACTTGCCTACCTCACAGAAGAATGAGTTATTCAGCAGGCTTTGCCTTTGATGGTCTATAATAGTTTTGCAGGTGTTGGCCTAGACGGCTAATGTCATTTTTCCCAGTACTAAGGAGACAGAGGCAAGCAGATCTCTGAGTCTGGGCCACCCTATATGTTTTCCAGAAAACGACATCTCAAATCTTCCAAATGAATAAAAAAGGACAAGAAGAAAAGATAAGTGTGTGTCTTTTGTGTGTTCAATCTTTTTAGGGAAAAAGTCGAGAGATTTATTTTCACTTCCATGGAATTTTATTGAATTGACTATTCCTAGGATCTACATGAATCGTGCTATAATTCTTGAATTAGGAACCCTATTTTTTATTAGTGTAGTATAACCTTCCTATGACATGAAGTAGAGTTCACCTCCATTGAAATGTATGGGAACTCTGAGCATAAATTCTGTGTCCAGTACTTATCCTGTATCTTCACCTCTTAAACAAAAATCTTACCTTTGAAATGTCATTGAGCTTCAGAATCCTTACTGAGGCAAGGTTTGTGTTTAAAAATTTAGCATAATGCCATATGAAAAATTGATGTGCCTGGTGAAGAAGTGACACCTTTAAAATACTTGCTTATTTTCATTTCCTGGCTTCTAGACCAATAATCTCTACGTGTGCAAGTAGACATCCTACAAGCATAGGATAAAGCCTCCATTCTGGGAGAATGACTGTGGGGTTAGCAATTATTGATAATGGAAAGATAACAACACATTTTAGAAACAGTTAAATATTTGTACTATATGTGTTTGGCCCAAATACCCCAAATACCTTTGTCTACCAGTTCATGTCTTTGTTTAATATAATATTTCACCTTGCCAGGGAGAGGGAGGAGTAAAAATTTTGCCAAGAGAAGAATAATCCTTTTCCACTCTGTTGTAGAAAATCTGTACAGACCATACAGAAGTAAGAATAAATGGCCTTTATGTCTTTTTTTAAAATTTATATAACTAGTTCTTTATTCATTTTGCCATCTCTCAACAAAACATCTACACTGTACCAATAATCTGAAACTATCCTATTTTTACATTGTACACTTTTAACACATTTACTTGCTATTTTTCTCAAATGTACTCACAATAGACTGAAATTTTACCCATATTGAAATAAGCATTCCTTGGGTAAGTTTACTCAAACATCCATCTGAAAGTATATTTTATGTGACTTAATTGGAAGATATGTTAGTTAAATAGGGAAAAAATATTGTGCATGTGCTGAAATACCTTTAAGAGTTCAAAAATTCTATTTTAATTAGTTAATAAATTAAGGAATAAATACTGGTGCATTCTGGCAGTGAGAAAATTGGACATGAAGAAAATCCATGTCTAGAGACTGGACATAAAGAAAATTGACGAGATTCCTTTCTACATTTTAAGTTGAATTGGAGCAAAAAAAAAAATAAAGATATTAAATCATACATGGGCACTGTCAAATATCCCTTTCCTTCAAGTTATTTTAGCCCATGATATTTAATTTCTGTTGCAACAATTCTTAATTCGGGTTTGTTGTATGCTATGCAGGAAGCAATAGAATTAGATGAATAATAATATATAAATGACAACTGTTCCATGGCACAATGAGAGATATTTGTATTATAAGAAGATACTCCTTAGCTAATTAAATTTAGAGACCAAATTAATTGAATTTGGTCTCTAAATAAAGAGAGACAAATCCAGATGGCTCTTGGATTTGGATTGGGATTTTCTCCCGGCTTTTGGTAGCTTCCCAAGAGGCTGGCTCTGTTGCTCCAGGAGCTCAGTAGCAGAGGAGCAGACAGAGTGTTCTCTGAAGGCATCTGAGCCTAAAGCCAAATAGGGATGGAACATCTGTGTATAGTTCTGCAGATCTTTCTGTCCTCTTGTCATGGGTTATGACTCCCACTCACTTGGTATGCTGTCTATGTGACAAGTCTAGCTTTTTGAAGACTGAGAACAATAATTTAAAAGACATTTCAAGTGGTTTTGCCAATGACCTTGCATGTGTCCTCACTCCTCTCTGCCTCTGTCTTGCTCTGTAGGAAATTCAGGGCATGTGTGGCCAGGTAATCATCTGTAGAATATTCTCTATACTTATCAAGCCACAGGTACTCAAATATTATCAGTGTGCCTACTGATAGTTTCTGTCATCTGTTACAAGAGAGTAAATTTGTGAGAAAAGAGGACTTTTGTTCATAGGAATGACTCATAAAGCAATATGGTATGTTTGCCATTATTTAATGAAGGAAGGTGCTTTTTAATTTTTCCCACTCAAACCAGGAGTTTGAGAATTGATTTCAATATCACTTGTTTTTGCCAACCAGGAGGATGTTACGTGGATTTTCTCATTAAAGTAATGAGGCTATAAAATTGGCTCTGCAGGTGGCAGTTAATGTGATCCATTAGTTAAATTGTATCCCCAAAGTTTTGTGGGATTCGGAATTGCAAACATCCTGAGTACCCAAGGCCCACAAAACTCTTCCATTTTAGGATTATACTTCATCTAAACTGTGATGAATTGTTTCAGTATAAGTTCTTTATCACATCACTCAGAATAAGCCTACTCTCATGGAAGAAACACCGGTGTAAAAATATTCACTGTTTGGAGAAGCACTTTGAGATATGCTAGAAATTTTCCACAACTACAAGAACGGTCAATTATGGATAGCACAATGCAAAATTCCTTAGTGTCACAGGCATCCATAAACAACATTCCCAGTTCCAAGTGAGTGGAGACAGAGGACTTACAAGTCCAAACTAAAATTTGAAATATGACTGACATCTCAAAGAAATGGTATCAAAGGGTTTGTATGATCTAGAGCTGAAACACAGCATGGTTTTAGATATGACAGAGGTAAGCCTTGGGTTCCTTCCTTACATATGTTCCTGTACTTGTGTCACTCAGGGACACCCTTATAAGCCTTCTTTTCTTCTCCCCTTGCATGTTAGCTTTGGTGCGTATTTTCTGCTGTAAATGTTTGCTTTCCTTACTGTATAAAAAGGGAGGACATTAAGTTTGTTATCAGAAAGGCTTCTGCAGATAAACCATGGTGCTCCATCTGTGTTCACTGTTTGAGATCCCTGATGTTCCCCTAGGACACTGAGCTCTCAGTGTTTTGTTACACTGTTAGTTTTCTCCCGGAAAAGGAGCATAGGGCAGTGTCTGCATTCACTTCATAGAATTTCCAGTAGAACACAACTTTAATGACTTACTGCAATGCCAAATGCTACCTATTCAAGAAGGGCCAGAGACAGGACACAGGGAGTGAGTTGGCACTTTATTTATCTCATCACTTTGTCTCTTCCAACAGCAGACCTATTTCTCTCCTTTTTACTAACCACCTGACTAAGGGAGACATTTACTTTATGTTTTCACTTGATGCAACTACTGAAAGATGCCAATCTTCCAAGAACATTTTTGAATTAACAGTATTGTTAATAAGAGTAAATTAAGAAGCAATTCCGTATTATTTCTATTTTATAGTAATGATTCTGTGGACATTTTTCATATTTTTGTTAATAAAATAAAAGAAATAAACAAGAGAAAAAACGGTCTTATAATAAACACAACCCAGCAAGTACTATAATTATGTTCAGAATTATATGTAGTTTTAAAAATACAATCAATAATGAGTTTTTGTTTATATATGTTAAGGAAATAAATGCAAAATAGAATGTGTGTGTGTGTGATCAATATACTGCCTTTATTTCAATTCTACAATTGGGATTCAGTATTTCATATATTTTATTTAATTGTTGTGAATTTGTCAGAATATACATGTATTAAATACTATAACTGGGAAACTTCCTGTGATTGGTTTCTAAATAAGAGTTGTCAACTTCCCTTAGAATTTATCTGTGACTGTATAACCAAATATCTTGAAATGTTTTTCTAACTGGCCAGACAGTTTGTCTACAATATAAATGAATAAATGCTATGTCTGAATGTATAAAACATATTAGCTATTTTGGATTCCATCCACAACTCATATTAACGTCACAGTGACTTTAGAAGAAAGCAAAAATGGGAAAAATCACTACACTCTTTACTATTAATTATTTTGAAATTTTTAAAAAGAGATGAGAGTCATACTTGGGAGAGATCACCTTGGCATCAAAGCCTATCACATATGATAGCAACGGGCTTTTCTTTTATGAAGAATAATGACTAAATGTTTAATTAATCTTATCCATTTCTGCATTTATGGGATGGCAGAAAAGAGTCTGCTTTATAATGCAGAAAATTAAATATTAAAACCCTGGTGCCTAGCAGACTTACATTTTCTTATTATGAATGAACATTTTCACTTTCTGCACACACAAAGAAAGACATAGGAGATAGATTCATTCACGTATCTTTTCAGTAAAGGAGAATTCGGTGCATCTGAGAAACATCTTACTGCTAGTAAAATAAAAATGAATGTGAAGCCAAAACATGAAAGCACACCATAATCCAATTATCACATAAAATAGATGTTCATAATTTTAAACACAAGAAAATAGTTCTCCATTTTAAAAAAATTTCATATGCCTAACATTAATAGATCCAATATTCTTGAAAGACAAGGCTTAAAAAGAGTTACAATAAGTTTCATATTCTATGGTGCTTTCTACAGTGAGAAAAATTAAGTAATGTGTTAAAGCAAATAAATGGTAATAGATTAATAAGCTGTGATTTAGAACCAAGTAATTCAAAGTCAGAGATTCCAATATTTTATTGTGTTTGTGATTAATTAAAGTGTGATCTATATAATACAATTTCTAACCCACCACATTACTTTGCCTTATATATCATGTAATATTTGCAGCATTGTTTTCTAGTGTGTTATTATTTGTAACCAATCAGCTAGAGGGAGCAAAGTTCTCTACTAATGATGCAAGGCCTTTCATCTCTCCTAGACTAATATATTTCTCCAGAAAATTAAAAATGAATTAATTGATATAAGAGCAGCTTTACAGAAAACTATCTAAACGTAAAAGTATTACCATGATTTTCAGCTTGCTCAGATGATCCCATTCACTTGGTATGCTGAGAAAGGAGGAATCCAAATTCAAGTCCTGCCTAGAATATAGAGTGCGTTTAAACAAGTCTAGGTAATCTAATGAGATCCCCACCTTAAGATCCACAATCAAAAAAACTCTGTGGCTGTAGCTCACTGGTAGAATGCTTGTTAGCTTAGCATGGGTCAGACACAGAAGTGCCCTCTGTACAAAGTATGATCCTGTTCCTGATATATTTACATGGCTTTCAGAGCTACTGGCATCTTGATTTATAAGCATACAATTTACTGATTCCATGACTTAACCCATACAAACTGTTCATATTTATAATATATTTCAATATCATGTATTCATAAAATTATGGAGGAACGAAGTAGAGAAACCAAAGTCAGGAACACAATTTATCCCGATTCAATTCATATCTGTATGAGCACCCTCATCTACACAGACAAAACCATGTGCTCTATAGAAATCAATCAGGGGGAGTTTATGGCCAGCATACCCTCTTTAGTATTCTATCACTAACTACTATTTAATAAGAATTTTACTCCTATCCACCCAATGTGATCATTTACATATACAGCCCCCATTCCAATTGAATAAATGTCACCATAGAACTGTGACTTCTCTCAGAAAGCATTGTTTTCTTCTTGTAGATTATGTGATCATATATCTCGTCCAGTTTACTCATCATCTAATATTGTGTTCCTCCAAAAATAGCAAGTTTTACCAGAGATTGGGGAACCACAGACTTAGAAAATTTCAGTTGTTTTTATTCAATAGCAGAATGTTTTATTCATTTGCGATGACTTTGCGACGCTGTTCAAACATCTTCCATCTCAACAGGATGAATCAGTTATTTCAATTAAAAAAAACAGGAGTCATGAACGTGGAATTCTTAGGATCCTATATTTTCTTATAATGATAGCTATAAAAATTTCAGACTCTTCCACAGGCAGTAATTGTTAGTCAAATCTGTTAGAAAGAATTTAATTGTAACTCTTGTCATAAATCACAACATTAAATCTTTATGAATTATAACTACAAGACAACATATATGACTAAGAAATGCTGAATCTTTACCGTATGCTAATGATGTGGACAATAATTAAAACTACATGTAAATTGTCACATCAGACAATATGATACTCTAGAGCTCTTCTCTGCTTAAATTTCTATGCATTCCTTGATACTCAGATCCAATGGATGTATTTGAAGCCATAGTAAGGTTTCAAATGTATTCTGCTGAAGTTAGACTATATGGAGCTCTTACCCATGTAACATCTCTATATATGTTTTCCAAGCAAGAAAAATAATGAATTGAAAAAAAAAAGAAAACATAAACTCAGTAAGTGGCATCCGGTTTCTTATAAAATTAATAAAAAGAAATAATAAATTACATAGAAATTTGGTGTTCCTAAACTAGAAAAAAATGTTTGATTTATTTTTGTTTTATAGGAAGGAAATAAGGACAAAAAACAGCGAAGTAGAGTTTCATTTTAGATATATCTGAAGAGACAATAAAATAGGCTTTCTTTCAAAAAACTGAGATTCATACATCAGGGTACATTTGCATAGACAATGCAGAAAAGTACAAGGAATTCTAAATTAAACTCTTACATATCTATTTACATGACTGCTGGTCTCCTTCTTTGTTACAGTTCTACAATTTCAAATCAAAATTATTTGTCCTAATATTATAGAAAAGAGCAGCCCAGATTTCCATTCTTCGATAATCTCTCATATTCTCTTTAAATCAAAGCAAGATGGAAGATTTAGTAAGGAAAAATAGGAGAGACCTAGATTTGCAAGCAGGGATTTGTTGATTTATCACAGTGACTGCATTGTCTATTCTGTGTTGCTTATCTACAAAGAAAAGTCTAACAAACAACCATAGGAGGGTAATGTCTTAACCATCAATTTTAAAAGTTAAGATTATGGGTAGGAGATGCCATTTCAGGCACAAGATAACTATTAAACACAAATATTAAAAACCTCACTTAAATTTTACACTATTGTCATTTTGATATTTTAAAAATTATTTAGTGATATTTAATCTGCCATGACAATGACTAAGTTCAATTGCTTTAGATGTAACTATAAAGCTAACTGATAAAATTATTCGGCTTTTAAAATCTTACAAAATCTGTGGTCACTATATCTCCTTCTCTTGGCATTTTCAATAGAGCAAAAATTAGGACTGCAAAGATACTAAATACTTAAACAGCCTCTGAGCTTCTTAGATTTAGGTCATTTCATTTCAATAAAAATACCAACTTCTAGTTTCATAGATAATCCTTTAATTACAGAAATACCTGCTTAATATTAGGGAATGAAAAATTCTTTGGGAAACTTTAATTCAGCATAGTTTGTGTGAATTGTCACCTCAAGGTGACCAGGCATCATCTGCCCTGCATTTCACCCACCAATAACATGACCATGGGCAATGGTTACAGGCTGGAATGTGGTTCTCACAGACATTTCAGTCATTTCTGAGTAAAACTATGTATTCTTCATTAACAGTCATTCTCTCTTTTATAATTCTATCATCGCCTATACATTATATTGCAGAACATCAGAGAAACACCAACAAAATCTCACTCTGAAGGCAAATCCTAGAAAGCCACACAGAGGGAGAGAGGGCACCTGTAAGTACACACCAGGTGAAATAAAACAATGGGACAGTACGATCATACCTGAGTAACTTGGCAGTTTAAATAAAGTTAGTATCAAGTCAAGTGTAATTTTAAAAGCCTTTTAAACAACTCATAATTGAAAGGGACTCTCTCTCTCTCTCTCTCTCTCTCTCTCTCTCTCTCTCTCTCTCTCTCTCTCCCTCCCTCCCTCCCTCCCTCCGTCCCTCCCTCTCTCTCTCTCTCTCTCTCTCTCTCTCTCTCTCTCTCTCTCTCTCTCTCTCTCTCTCTCTCTC
This sequence comes from Micromys minutus, assembly GCF_963924665.1. Taxonomy (NCBI): domain Eukaryota; kingdom Metazoa; phylum Chordata; class Mammalia; order Rodentia; family Muridae; genus Micromys; species Micromys minutus. The sequence goes on from NC_137974.1 coordinate 19,356,443, forward strand.
TCAGAGTGTGTGTGTGTGTGTGTGTGTGTGTGTGTGTGTGTATTTGTGTAGTGCTATGCTGTCATGTTTTTCTGGTTTAGAAACAGGAAGGAAGCTTTAGTTAGGAGGTAGCAATGAGAAGAGAGATATGAAATGTTGAAGCCACTTATAGGCATACACTCATACAAATTATTTGTGGGGATGAATTGACTATTATTTTTCACTAAAATGCATCTTATCTATGTCACTAATTTTATACTTCTCGAGATGATCACATATCACTTAAAACTCTATCCATTAATTTTATAATTTGATTAATGAAAAGATACAGAGAAATTTAAGAAATATCAAAGGCCTACATTAATTATATATAATATATATTGATTGTATATTGATATATAATATATTATCATGTGCATGGTATAATATAATGCATATGTTTTATTATATAAATATATTAATTATATATTAATATATATTAATTTTTTTCTATGTAATAGTGATTTAGCTTTGTATATGTGGTACCAACTAAAGAATATATTGAATTTGAAACTGTGCAATGCCTTCAGGGTTCATCTTGAAAGAAAAATTAAATTGAAGCTCTAACTATGAGAAGCAATGTGAACCAGATTAAGTATTCCACACCTCACTCCATTTTTCCCATAGGTATTAGTTTATAGGGAAAATTCCACATGTATTCAGTTCAGTATTTCTCACATTATTTATATAAAACACAATACTGTAAAATTTGATGTAGTATTAAATATTACTAGTTTGTGATGCAATTTAGATTTACAGAAGGTAAGTAGCTGTATACTAAATATATTTACTAAGATATAGACATACTTCTGAGAAATATGCAAATAAGGCAACCCAAAAGAACCTGGAAACATGTGACATAATCTGTCAGAAGCCAGTTATAATCAAAGGCACGTTGAGATAAATAAAAGTTATAGAAGGTAAGAAACATTTGCAAAGTACATGAAGTTTTTTTCTTTTTTTATAGTTTTATTTTTTATTATAATTGTTTTTCAGATTCTTACTTAGACAGTTGAAAAACAAAAACCATTCGTGATCAATATCAAGAAGTCTTGGTTGAACATAACATCTCTTATTCCCAGAAAGCAAGGAAGGTTCTGTCTGACTTACACGTGTACCATAGCACTTCTTTGATTGCTGTTACATCTTTCCAACTGCTATTCTGTACTCTAAATGGTTTGAAGATAAACACTATTGCTGTAGAATATTTCTTTTTAAAGAGCACCTAAGACTCACTGTGCTTTTGTTCCAGATAATGTCATAGTCAGCCCTCTAAATAGTCCACTGTGCCAAATAATATCAACGTATAAAAAATTGGGAAAACATATTAAATCTATAGCTTGAGAAAACTTCATTATATTTTACTGTTTTTAATACAAATAAAATCTACTAAATTTATATTCATTCCTATATCTCTCTGTATTTCTATCTATCTATCCATATATCCATTTATCAATCTATCTAAATGTTGTACTTTTAAATGCAATCTAAGATCTGGAAATGGCAACCAACACTATAGACTGAACTGAACATTTGAACCATAATTTAAAAAAAAACATTATAAACTAACATAAAAATGTTAGTAATGATTATAATGATGATGATTTTAATTACTCATACATCTCTATTTTTGTTTCTCACCAGATTTTGTAACTCCTTTATACGCAGAATTTGTAAAATCAAAACTAGTTATTTTATGTATGAATTCAGGTATCATGGAATCCTTGGAGTTCTCTGATAGCTACTTTCACAGCACCAGATTGGAAATTTTGAGTTACCTACTTGCCCTTTTCATTATATTCATGTTTCAACAGCACCAGTGATGACCAAAATATTCTGGCAATAACCTAATGCATATCCATGTGGTAATGTAAGGATGACAAGTGGTTAGAAATCTATTTTAATAATATTTTGTCCATTGAAATCTGAAACCATAAGCTCAGCAGATGCATCACAATACCTAGCAGTATTTCCTCAGATATCTTTATTAAAGAAAATTTTGCAGGTCAAAACTTTGAAAGATTCACTTGATTCGCTTGTAAGGACAGAAATATGGCATAAATTGTCTTTGATTATAAAGAATGGTTACCAAAATAGAGATGACTCAACTCCTGCACAGTGAAGATGTGCTGCAATACTAATTGGTTCTCTGCTGCAGTGACATGTAATTTTATAATACAGTTTGGAACAGTTAACCTATCCACATTTTCCCAGCACTGTGCAATAGTGAGAGGTCTTCCTATTGTTACACACTCTGCTGCAGCTATTTATGTGCTATTTATATACAGAAATGAAAGAGAATTCTTACTTTACTGGTGGTCTCTTCCAGCCACTAAAAAGCTGCCTGGCCTAAATATGTCATCAACCACAGGGACTATTTGATTTGCTTTGTCCATAATCGATTAGCTGGCTTTTTACTAGAAAAGCACAACTCAAAACTGTCTAAGAGGAAGAGAAAATATGTTCAACTCCATGTCAAAATTTTCTACAAATTTTTTAAAGCTGAAAGGAATGCCCACAAACATTCTGACTCCAGACGTATTTTGAGGAGTCATGCATAAATCATGTGGCAAAGAAAAAGAAATGTTCCGTGACACAGAGAAAGAGACATATTTCTTACCAAAACTTGTGTTTAGAGGAACTTTCACAGACTGGGGAGAAGACCATTATACCAAAGTGGAAAACGCATGAGCTCCTTTTCCAAAGAGCTTCATAACCCATTTTTATAATTGACTCACGATTCTTAGCAAAGCATGTAGATTCATGGAATCCAAGCATCTGCTCTTACACACCGAATAAGATGATGCATGCCCACTTCATTTAGTTGTGAGGAGCAAATAGTAGGTCTGTACAGACATTTGTCAACACACTGTGAACACTCAGCACATGTGGACAGGGTGCACAAGGATCCTGTAGGTTGCATAACTTATCTGAAAAACAGAGATGCCTGTTTTGTTCTCATGCTTTCCTATCTGTTGATAAAAACTTGAAATTAAACTCACTTCTACTATGCTGAAATACAATTTGTAATGACCCATTCATACCATAGCACTGAATATCTTCATCCACTGACACTGAATAACTCTAAGAAACAAAGCAGGACATTTATGTTGCAAAGGAAAATAATGCGAGGCATAGTGAACAGTCTGCAGATCTTTGGGATATTGTACAGGCATTCCCAACAAAAGCAATGCACAAAACCAAGAGGAGACTCTACCTGAACAATGGCATCCCCTGTAATTCTCAAGGGCACAACTCTAGTCAAAGGAATTGCATTCACTTCGTTTTCCTGTCCTAACACCTGCAACATCATCTTTTGCATAAGGCATGGTGGATTCTGTCAGATTACCACGTAATAACGTAACCATCTGAAGCATTAGCAGAAGACTTTCTTTTGACATTAGCTGTCACACTGTATGTGAACCAAATTTGCTACATTAAAATAGTTTGCGTTTTTTTTCCCCTGAGCATTCCACATTGCTCCTAGACTCTTAGAACATTTTTATTGATGTTCAGTGCTATTAACAAATCTTAATCGCACAGAGAGTCAGCACAGTTGGCAACTGTAATCAGAGCAAATTCCCCATTTGAGTCTAGCACAGAAGTTACCAATGAAACTAACGGAGGAATAACACAAATACAGTGACTCCATCTCCTGTCCTTTATCCTCTGTGAATAAAACAAAAACATGAAGTCACCCACGGGTAAGCTTAGGATTCCTTGAATTTGCATCATCACCAAGAATATGAACACATACCAAATACATTACTGTTAGTTTAAATTTAGAAGCATTCCAATAATTATCAGTTTTGCTTTTCAGAGGGGATGATTGTACATCTGGATATCGAATCCAGTCGAGAGGCAATCCTGGTAATAGGCTCAGGTTGCACCATAGCCTGACATCTGTTCAGCAGCACCAATCTGACTTTGCACATGAACCCTTGAAATGCAGCAATTAGGCTTCCATTAACTCCGAGCGGTTCCCATCAGCTTGTATTTTTGTCACAAGTGATAAGCACTCACAAATTAAGCCAGCTCAATTATATATAAGAAGTCTCCATTTTTGGTGTTTTGGAGTTATTTATTTTTATAAGATGGGGGGGCAGTTCTTCCTCTGAAATGTACCCTCCATAAGGTAATATCATCACTGTTTCCAACTGTGTTACTAGAAATTCCATTTTCTAATACTCCCCATGGTCTCATATTTTAAAACAATAATGCACTTAAGGTTTAAGGAAGGGTTAAATCATAAAAGAGTGTGCTTTCTACCATCAAAGGCACTGATTTATGACAAGAACACTTTTAGTCAATTATTGTCTAAAAGACTAAATGTACCTCCTGGGGTACAGAATTTAGTCATAGAACGTGTTTGGCTTGCATTGCCAGAACTGGTCATTAATTATGATGACCACAGGTAGCAATCCATATATATCTTCGCTTTTTGTGGAAAGCAGGCAGCATGAACACCATTCAAGCTAAGGTAAAAGTCAATCTGTTGGGGGAAGCATAAAGTGGAAACGTGATAAAATTAGGACCTTTTAAATGACTTGTGCGAAGTGACTGAATTAGAAGTCGGGAAATCATGCAGAAGTATAATGTCATACACATACTTCTCTTATTTATCTAGGTCTAGAGAAGAAAAAAAGAAACACTAGATATGAAACAACAATAACACGTTTGGCATCCCAGGTTGTAGTGCATAAGTTATTCCAAAAGCCAGGTCACTTTGCAATCACATTGACCTATGAGAGCCTTAAGTCTTCGTTTTGACTAGCAAAAGAGTTAATGATTTAGTTTCCAGGTGCACCCCTCCTGGCAGCATTGTAGAGCATCTCTCGACGTCAGATCCATTTACCAAACATTAACACTATCAATTGCTTCTTAAGCATTTATGAATATATTAACTTCCATGAGAAATACTTTTAGGTGATTGTGTGCCCTCTTTTGTTAGAGACCTTTGTAGTCATCAGGGTGTCATTGTGTTGCTATCTGCATAATCACTTTCCTCCAATGAATTGTGAAAAGAAAGATGCATGTAAATATCAGAAGAGGCTCATTAGGATCCAAACTTCGAACACTTAACCCCTTAATTACCCATTTAATATCATTGTCTTGCAATACAATTAATTATGTTTCATGCTATAATAAATTGGAAAGTTTCGGGAAATGTTTCCTGGTTACACTTAACTACCTTTAAATTTCCCCATGTAGATATAATGTTGATGCACAATAGAAATGAACTTGGAAAGACCTAGGTACAAGTCTTTAAATTTACTAATAAGACTTGTATTTAGACAGTAATAGGCTGTAATTTGTTTTGATCAGAGATTCTATTTTACTGTAGGTTTGCATTTTACATTAAAATTGATGTGAAATCTCACATTGTTCCTTTCCCAGTGTTTGTTTAGAGTGGAACATGCACCAATTGCATATTACACAATAAAGGTTACCTGTGGATACATGAAATAAAATTAACGGAAGATCGAATTTAAAAAAGTTAAGAAAATGTGTGAACACAAAAATGATAGGATTTTTTTGTTTCCCATATTAGATGAAGATGTAAGGACCTTTGTCCATCCTAAGTATTCTATTTGTGATAGAAATAAAGGCTACAGGGCTCTTTCTTATTTGTGTTAGCACAAAAACATCAATAGGTTTATGTACTCAAAAAGGCTAAAACATAAAGAGCTATATCTCTCAAGAATCTAAAAGGAATAATGCGAGTATGCTTTTGTCCAGGCATATAACACATTGTTCTTCCTGGGGGGGCAGTGGAGGGGATGAGAAAAAAAGAAAAGAAGTATCACACATGTACAGAAATAGCTTCCTCAGTGACAGAGGGCTTCATCAGAATTCCTGTGTGCAGTTCAATCAACCTTAAAGTTTATTGGCTGTGGCATGCATTAGGTAAGTCATGAAAGGGAAACTCAAAGAGAAATGCCTCCTTATAGATTTGGGGTATGCTAAGCAGTCTGATAAATTCCCAAACCTCTACTTTTTGCTAGGCTGAACATTGCAGGAGGAACAGACTGGTTCTGACATCCCTGGAGGAATCAGGTGCTGCATACACCTTCAGGGCACAATACCCACCACACAGGACCCCTTTTAAACTAAGAGCTGAGAAAGGTGCATTTGGTGATCTCTAATGTAAAAATGTACAAAAACAATGCAAATTAAACTCTTTAGAACAACCATTCCCCTGCCCGCCATTGCTTCCTAATTTACAAAAGTGAGTTTTAATTTGTCTAGTGATAGTAGGTTTATTAGCCAGAAAACGATTTAATAAGACACCGTTTTTGAAATGAAAATGAGAAGGAAGATGCCACAATTTACTAAAGTGTGGCATTCCCCTCCCTTAAGAACAATAATAGTATTTTCTGTCCTAATGAGCTTTGCTCAGGTAAGAAGAGAGGCCTTGTTCTATGAAATGTGTTATTAGAGGTTGTGTCACCAGAATAAGTAAAATGCAATCTAAATTAAATCAAGTCCCACAATCCCAAACCGCCTTGGTGAATTAGTAAAAGTTCATATATAATGTCAATAGAATGAAGTATCTATAGTTCTGGGAACAAGAACATGCATTTCATTTGTAAAATATTTGAAAACTGTATTATAGTAAACCAAACACTGAAAAGAATAAAAATGTTCAGGCCAATAATTCTCTGTGTGAATGACTTTTATCCTTCAACATTCAGGAACGGAAGTCAAGTGTCCAGAGGCACACACACAGACCTACAGTTTTTTATGACTTACCTCACAAATCTACCGGTAGATGGCTTGCAAGGAATGCGCTAGAAGGAAAGCACACAAACTGGTTGCAGCACCGTTCTCTAAGTCACTGTGTGCTCAGTGTAAGGAATAAAACAGGGTGTCTCTGCAGTAACATTCTAAACTAAGGGCTTTGAAAAAAAACCAAAGAATAGATCTTTCCTCTTCTGTACTCCATTAAAAAACCTATTCTAAATTTAATGTCAGATAATGTAACATATAAAATGTATATCATAAATTATATGCTGACATATAGTAAGCTAGCTTTTCTTATGTTTGCCACTTTTTATAGTCCCAACTAGAATTTAGATCTATTTAACTCGTGTGTGTGTGTGTGTGTGTGTGTGTGTGTGTGTGTAAAGTATATGCGTTCCTTAATTAAGTCATTAAATTTTGTAAAAAACTCTTTAGGAATTTATAATTCCACCATCAGTCTTTTATTTTGGAAAAATAAATAAATAATTGCAAGAGAAATGAAAGTCCATTCCACCTGTTCTCCATGTTCTTCCTAACAGGCTTTTGGAGTTAATGTTTGGTACAGTGCTTCTGTGGCCTGAAAGAGGACCTGCATTCAACTAATTCTGTCACAAAACACACACCAGGAAACAACAACAGAAAGGAAAATCCATTACACAGCACCATGCAAGGCAAAGATGACGGTTTGGAATACCCATTTTAACAATGATTGTATGGTGTTATACAAAGCCATCTTCTAATGGCTGTCTAAATATTTGTATCAAGTGTCAGGGAAATAGAATTAATCAAGAATTCATGATTTATTCTGAATGAGATGCTTGGAAGTGAAGCATTTCTTTATTAAGATTCTTAGTCTTCTTGGAAGTATTCAGAATTTATTATTTTTACCGTGTCAACTTTTTGTTCTTCCTTCCTTAAACATGATAAGAATATTGAGGGATTTCTAAAGCTCATTTAGTACTATGAAGCTCAACAATGCTAATTAAGGCAAAAGGATGGTTTCTAACAATTAGAAGAGTCTATTTTTTTTCCTAAAGAAAATCATCTTACCCCA